>NC_083334.1:24920998-25226767 GCF_963455315.2 Globicephala melas | reverse complement strand
CCATAATATGTCTGTCCTTGAGCCAAGAAGACACAACCGGTCCCTAGCTCCAAAATCAGTGAAAAAACACAAGTCAGGAACGATTGCACCTTTTCCAGCCATGGTTTGCTCTTCAGCTAGATGAGCCGCTGTATCATTCCCCCAGAGAGAGAAGGTGAAACCGATCCTCGCCTTAGGGGCTGGATTTTACCCTGATCGGTAGCCAGAACCCATTTTCTCTGCTATCCCGAAAACTTGCTTTTTTTTTGGCCGAGAAAAAAAATCAATCAAAATAAAGTAAATGGTAGCTCCTTTTGTCAAGCAAGCTGTCTTCTGATGAATCATACAGTTTTTGAAAAAAAAAAAATCACAATATTACTTTCTTCCTAATATTTAACATGACTTAATGCAGTTTCCTGCTGTAATTAACAGTAGCATGCTGCTGGATCTACTATTATCTCAGAGCCCAGTGAAGCAGACCTTTGGCTGGCAGAGTCATAGACACAACTCATTTCATATACTGAAAGCAAAAGAATATTTCACACAGAAGGGGAGTATTTGGATGGATGTGCCATTACAAGACGTACTGATCGAGAACTACTTGAAGCGGACAGAGGGACAGTTGCAAATCCTGTAAACCATACATCGAGTCAACGTCATAATGCAACGCACAAGAAGCCAGCAGAAACGGAATATGCGGGGTGGGAGAGGGTTTGCTGAAATACTGTGAAAAAGCAATCACGGGAACAGTACAAAACTTGCTCTCGACATAACATAACATAAAGGCACCATTGATATCTTTCTCGTTTGGAAATACTGTAAAAAGTTGCTACATATGGCACATAACACATTTGTACATACATATATTTAATTTATAAAAGATTTTTTTCCTGTTTTCTATTTGCAGGACTGCTAAAATAAAATAAATTGTTTAATTTAAGGTGGAATACTTTATTATATAAAATAAAGTTTTACAGGTGAATCTATGGGTTTATTTCGGTTTTATACAGCAATAGGGTCTTGGTTAGCGATTACACCGGACAGCCTGGCCTGCAATTCTTCCTGCGGAGAGAAGCGGCCTGCTGGGTTAGTCCTGCTGTCAGCCAGGTGGAAGGCAGGGGCTGCCTCAACATTGGCTGCCAGGGGGTTCTGTATGCCCAGGAAAGGTGTGTCTTCTCCTACTCTTTCATCCTCTGTTTCACTCTCTGAGTTACTGCTCTCAGCGCTTGTGTTGCTGTCCATTTCCAGTCTGTGGGCAATGTGACCATTGGGCTTGGTTCTTTTGGCCCGCCGGCTGTTGGTGAGTTTCTTAACCGACTCTTGAGTCAGTTCATACTCCTGGGTCGTTTCATACTCTTCATCCTCCACTATCCTCAAGGGGCTAGGGGGTGGGCTGTGGCTCTCGTGCGCGGGGTTGCAGTGGAAGGAGTTGAACTGCTGAACGTGCTGGACATCCCTCTCCCGCAGCCATGGCGGTGTCACAAGAAGCAGGGGTCTCTCTTCTTCCACGAAGGGACTGACTGCCATGGAGGGCATGGACACCGTCGTGCTGGACACGGGTGGAGACATTTCCGAAGGGGGCGATTTGGGGGAGCTTGGCGTGTGGAAATCTACAGGTGACATACGAGCCGGGGTGGTCATTGCTGATACATACCTGTGTGAGCAGAGAATACCCCGCATAAGTGTGGTGGAATGAGAGCCGTAGAGCAGGGGTGGGGGGTGGGGTGGGGTCAGGGGGCATCGTTCACAATATTATCATCAGATATCATCCTCAGAGAATTTCTATTCATCGTACACTTCTCGGTTTTTGCACTAGGACATTCAGCACCCTTGGAATCTCAAATTAGGTAGCCAAGAGTCTCCTCACAGGAGTGCATGCAAAGATCAGCTAAATTGCCTAGCTCATCAAAGCGTTTGAGGTTTTCGGATCTCGTCATGAATTTTAATAAAAGCACGTGAGTTAAGACAAGAGGGCGCCGGGTCCTGGAAACCTCTCAGTTTATCAGGACCAAGGCTCAGGGATTTGGAAGGGAAAGAAGTATTACTTAAATACTATACCTTCCCAAAGGCCAAGGGGTCTTAGAGAATGAAGCCCAAATGGGGAATGGAAGAAGCTCTAAGATGAGTTTCGGAAAGCTGGATCTGCATGCATTTGGATCTGTGGGCCTTGTTTCTCCTTAGCTCAGCTATAAGGTTATGTCTTATGAAAAAAAAAGAGCATAGTAACTTAGATTTATTCCTGATAACAGTGTAACACATTTATGTGCTTTTTTAACTTTTCCATGAAATGTTACTTCTTAACATTCAATTTGCAACTCTCCATCCCAGTGACCATGACATTTCAAAGGTAACTTATTTTGGGCTTCATAGTTCCGTCCAATCTCTGGTCTACCTCTCTTCCAAAGCCCACCGCTGTATGCGTCTCTGGCTTATCTCCTGTGACTGCTCAAGACTGGGCTGTACCGTGTCGCCTTATGTCATGTTACGTCTGATCATGCTCAGTGAATCTAGCTGTCAAGACATTGAGTGCACTGTTTTTACCATATCGTGGATTCTTCCCCCAGAACAAGAAGACCTGATGTGGCACTGAGAAAGATGTGGCTTATTCAGAGTCACATTTCTCAGCTTGGATAAAAATGTCACCAATGCATAGCACTAAAGGACTCCTTTCTTCACATTGGCATTTGCAGAGTCTAATTTGACATGACCTGTGATGACACAGGACACCATCTTCTGAACTCTAGCTAACAGAAACAAGAAACTATTAACTCTTGTGCTTATCAGCCATGATTCTGAGTCATATGGAAGTGAGCTCTGGCTGTGTCTAAAATGGGAAGGTGTCTAGAGATGGAAATATTTGGGGATCAAGTCTCCAGACATTTTGTTTTGGGGATACTTAAATTAAGCGCTCTGAGAAATGCTAATTCAAATCCAATCAGCCCATAAAAGTGACTCGTCTTTTCTCTCCATGATGCCTAGGTTCAGGTATATCTTGCAGTCCTAGCTAATATCTGGGGTATGAAAGGAAGCAGGGAAGTGTCAGACTTTAAAGACAAATATCACATGTAGTGATGAAGACAGAATTTATCCCTAAACTCTTTTTCAGGTTTCTAAAAGGACTGAATTAGGACAGACTTCATACATAAAGATATAATTACATGAATTTAAGACTAATGTTTTAAACCAGTTTTGGACCATGTCTACTTTTTCATAGATGAGTTACAGAGCAACCACTAATTCTGTAAAACTCTGAAATACCTTTTGGGGGTAAAGGCTTTTGAAAAAAAGTAATCAGCAGGTTCTATATGACCTGCAGCCTCCAAACCGGTCTCCTTTGGGGTAAGTACTTCCCAGTGCATGAGTAGAAGGGTGTATCAAAATTATCTCCACCCATGAAAACCAAGTAAGTATCGCTTCGACATGATGTAAACCTTTTAGTAAGTGGTCAGAGATTAGACTGAGAAGACAGTAAAGTCAACAAACCAACAAACCAACAGACAGAAACCCCGCTGGATTTGAAAACAAATAAGTAACAGCT
This sequence comes from Globicephala melas, assembly GCF_963455315.2. NCBI lineage: Eukaryota > Metazoa > Chordata > Mammalia > Artiodactyla > Delphinidae > Globicephala > Globicephala melas. The sequence goes on along the minus strand of NC_083334.1, from coordinate 25,223,250 downwards.
TACTGATGGGCTAGGAATGCTGGTTGGGTATAACTTTCTCCCCCAGTTTAGGTGAAAATGGATCCGGAGACTCTATGAATTCAGTATTCTTATTAAGCATCGCTTTCAGCTCACTTCGCTCTGATCTTTATTTTACCTTTGCTGTGACTGCCCCCCTGACCCAACCCTATAGCCCCAGAAGGAAGCCAACACACTCTGGAATAAGGGCCACCCCAAAGGCAATATCTGCCTTGCCAACCTCCCGCGAAGACGGCGAGGTGAAGCATACGAGACACTTATTGAGTCATCCCTTGTTGGAATGCCATAAAGGGATACTATCTGGAGGGATGCGAACCGTCCCTACAGCCGTCAGCAATGACACAGCCCTTGATTTGACTTAAGTGAGGCTGGAAGGTAAGGAAGAGTTAATGCGTGCGACCGGGAGTCCAGCTCGACCAGAGTTTGGATAACTGGCCACTTAGAATTCTAGAAGGGTCCTGATCGATCACTGAGGCCAGCATTCTGCTCTCAAGGTACAGTTGAGGAAACGGAGACATCCCCCACCCCCCGCCGCCCCGAGGGTCTGAGCCTAAGGTCAGAGCTAGGAACTCCCAAGTTTGCTGCACCTTCCACATCGAATCATTCCAGCTCTTTAGAAGTCTGTTGCCTGTCAGCCACGGGGATGATGCGAGAAGCTCGCGAGCAGTGGGTTCAGTCAAACCCAAAGATGGCTTCGTCAACCAGAAGCACTCCTAGACCAGGCAGCTGCCGCCCCTTATTCTCATTAGAGGGTTCCTCAGGTGGGACCGCAGGTGCTCACGGGGATTCTCTTACTGGGGTGCTCTCTCCTCTGTAGTAGCTTTGCCCTTCGGTTTTACCTTTCACTATGAGGAGAATCTCGGTAGGAGTCAGGGGTTTCTCTGGCATGCCTGAGGAAGCTGTTACACTCGCGAGGGCCTCCCAAGCCATTAAGACGTCCTCTTGGGCCCCCAGTAGGGCTGCTGTGCCTACTGTTTTCTACAGATGACATCACGATGACAGAGTGGCTTTCTGAAATGATGCTTTCAGTGTGTCCGTTGCTCCAGCTACAGAGGAAATGTGAGAGGCAAAGAGAGAGAGATTTTTAATTATAGGCACACATGGAAATGAAAGGAAGTGATCTGACAAGTCTTGCGAATGACTGGTGCATCAGTAGTTCACTACGATAGCACTTGTCTCAGAATAGAATTGTTTATAAAGTTGCTTGCTACCGACAGGATCTTGATTTAGACTGGCTTTGCAAGGATACACTTTATTCATGTGTTCACCCATTCAACACACATGTACCAAATGCCATTTCGTACTAAGTATTCTTAGAGTCTGTCTGTTCTTGAGTGGCTTAGATTAAGGAAACACCTGTCTCATGGGCTTCATTTGGAAGTGTAGTGCTACCCTTGGTAGCACACATTCGGATATCACCAGAGCATTTGAGAATTTAGGTTCAGCTCTTTAGCCAGTTCTCATGTGCATATCCCAGGGCAATCCAACCACTGGAAGAAGTCAACTTCTAAGTATTGTACGGCCTCTAAGACAAACTCTTCCCAGTGTAGTAACTCTGTGAATGGTCAGGCATGAGAAAAGACGATCTCTAAAATAAGGAACAACGATCCTATAAGGTAGGTGTCATTTCCCCTTACTCTGCTAACGGAAAAATTGAGGCTCAAATTCAAACAGCAGTTAAGCGGCAGAGCCAGTTTGATGTCCAAAGTCGGTTTCTGTCCCAAGCCATACACTCTACTTTACCTCACTGCCTCATAAGTACCTCCTGTCCCTTTTGTAGGCAGTGAGAGCAAAAGACAATGTGTAAAGATTAGTTCTTAGAGAAATGCCTTGCGATTTTTTATTCTCATACCTGTGACTGGGAGTCTGGGTGACAGTAGTGGAGTGATGAGCTGTCGAAGTGTAGTGACTGGTGGAAAAAGACGTCTCCGCCTCTCTCTCGACAATATGCTCGCTGGAGATGACATTTTTAGATACGTATTGCTGGATAAACAAAGAGACACAACTTGAAGATTTAGGGGAGTCAAAATGCTAACAATGTCACATGCACACACACAAAAATCTCTACTTCTAATACACATGCTTCGTAATAAATTCCAGTTTCCAGTGGCCAGATGACAAAACCTATCCCAGCTACTGTGGTCTTTAAATTAGGTAAATGGAGTTGAGGGATTGCTCTTCGGATACGCGTGCAGTGTAGGTCCTACAGTCACAACTACGTTTTATCAAAAACAGACCTATTCTCTTTCGTTTCCAACTGATAACATGACTAGAATTCAATACAAAAGTCTGCCCAATACTTATTTTTGTAATAGTTGTTGCAAATCAAAAACGACGAACAGATATTTGAGTGCAACAAAAGAACAGAGATGGTTTGTCTCGTTTCAAATTTCAAGTCACTAGAAGAATGAAAAAAAACCTCTGTTTTGAATCTATCTTTCTCTTTTAATTTCTCAGTGCCCGTGGTGCCCTAATGATATCGTTGAAATTTTTAACTTGTCAGTGGTAAGACTAACAGGGCTACTGAGAGATTTGAAAGACTTAACAGCAGTTGTCAAGGTTACACATCTTGACAAACCATATAATAGAGGGCCTTATATTGAGTGCAAGTAGATTCTACTTTATTTTCACCACCAAATCACAGTAGCTGTCACCGCCTTTTATTAGTGAGAGAGGGACATCTTTAAATTGTCTTTTAAACCCTGTTAGTATTTACACCAAATTGAGTTAAATAACGGGTAAAGACACGGATAGGAATAGTCTTAGATGAAATAGGGCAGTTTATAATCTGATGGGTTATGGGCTCTAAAAGAACCTGATATATTCATGGAAACCAAAAAAAAAACAAAACTGCAACTTGAATTATGCTTGAAATTATGGCTGGTTCTCTTAACCATGGAAAGGTTATTCCATGTGGATCTTTGCTTTAAGGAAAAGAAAGATGGCACTGTCATATGTAACGACCTATTTTTAGTCTGCGTACCAAATGACTCTTGCGCCTTGGAAGGCAATGTAAGCTCAGTGAATCTAAGGAAAATCATGTTTAAAAATGATACAACATTCATTAGATGCCACTGGGCTAAGTGTTTTATACGGATTATCTTTTTAATGCTCGCAAGAACTTTTTGAAGTAGGTATTATTTTTATGATGAAGAAACAGGGTTTAGAAAAGTCAAAGCTCACAGTAACATAGCTTGAGCCATAATTGGAATCCAGGCAGTCATTCTGCCTCCTATGTATTATATAAAGTGATAGATTATAGGTGTGTCAGTAGTGAATGAATTTAGCAACTGTGCAGAACATTCCAATGAACATACTGGTAGGGGGAGGAAAGCAGCCAATATGTTAATTTATCAGCACCTAACAGTCTCCTGTAGGTCTTTCCTACAAGACTTGCTGGTGGTTGAACCTCCAGCAACCCTGAACTTGGGTCTCTGATATATTTGCTCCACACAAAACCCATCTTTGACTATAGAATAGAAAATGGTACTGCGATATAATCTTCCAGCTTTGCCTATAAAAAGCCAGACATCAGAGGGGAATGGAGAAAACAGGAAGAATGATGGCGGAGTAGGAAGGTAGAACTCCAGAAGCCGGGAGAGCTGAGTCCAGCTCTGCCCTGGCCCTTATCTGTAAAAAAAAAAAAAAAAGCTATGTAAAGACTCTCAGAATCTAATATTTGATGACTTCATTATATTTAAAAGCTGAATGCTCCATAAATTTAAAAAATAGATCTTCGAATGATGAAGGATGTATTTCCTCTGGACGGTTTGGCATCATGTAGAAAGAGTTGGAAAGTATTAAATTCTTCTAGTTTGGCTACTGAGAAGCAAGGTTGGTAATGGCCTTGACCTTTTCATGCCCTAATGTCTCCCTTTGTTAATCAGAATCAGTAAATCATCAGGCACCGGACAAATGAGTCTAATAAAAAAATAAATGACTCTAGAGCCTTTAGTTCAGTTATCAGGGCTAATCAGTTACAGACTGAAGCAGCCTTCATTTCCAAAGTATAAAAAAAAAATAAAACATTTCCTTCTGATTCTTGTATCATGAATTTTATTATTTTTCTTTCTTTTTTTTTTTTTTCTGTTCTTTCTTCTGGTTACGGTTTCCCTACAGAACAAACCCAACATGATTATTCCGATCCCTTAATGAACACTTTATAAGAGGAAACGTGCTTGTTTTACAGTCACCAAATCCACTTAAAAAAATGTTCCCGTTATTTTCTCTTGGCGAAACCTTGGATTCCTGGAAGCCCTGGTGATTAATGGCAGCAGCTAAGAGCCTAAGAGCTTTAGAAAATAAACTTCAAGGTGCCTGAACAGAGGAGAGATGCTGAGCTTTTCCACTGGCCAGAGTCAACATACATTCACCAGCTGCACGTTCTCGGGGGGTGGATTGGGGTGATGGGGCCCGTTGGCTATGTTCACCATGTTGTTTCGTTCAGAGCGAAGACTCTGCCGAAGCCGGTCGTGAAGCTTTTTCCGTTGCTTCCTGGATAGGAAAAAAGGAGCGTTTATTTTTTCTATTATTTACATTTTTCAGTACAGTCAATTCTTTCTTCTATCAACACACAACTCAAGGCAGTGGCTTGGGAGGGAGGGTGGAGGAGGGAGGCAGTGCCACTTCCTCTCAGGAGGGGAATCATCTATGCTTAGCAAGTAGATTTAAGAAGCTGCATGGGATTCTTACAGAAATTGAACTGGACTGCTGAGAGATAAAGAAAAAAAAAGAAGACAAGTCAAGTTGAGAGGTGGCTAATACCCCAACTTTCCTAATCAATCCATCTTTGCCTAAGTCTTAGGGATGGTCATTTGTCTTAGGTAACAAGTCATGCTATGCAACTGACAAGGTTGATTTCATTTATAGTTTTGCCGGTCTGTGTGTCTTTCAAGAAAATGCAGTTAGTGTTGAATCTGTGCATCACACATAGCGTGTGTATGTATAGAACTGTACGTGAGTGAAGATACGTACTTATTTTGCCGGTAGATTTTGGCACAATTATAATATGATCCTACTCTATTACCACTTTTCTCTGTAACTAGGGAGTGAATATTCACGTATTCAGATTGAATATAAGACGACTCCTAAGGGGGATTCCGTGAGGGCTTGTTTATCTCTATCGCTTGCTCAGTTCTGGCAACACACTGAATCCTGGGACATTAAGAAAATGCCATCCATGCCCTTACTTTTATACCATAAGAGCATATTGTCTTTGTTCCTCAACTTGGATCGTAATATTAGTCCCATGACTAGTTTTGGCTCAAGATTTTATATGATGAAGTGACAAAATAAAACAAAACTGTTAATAACATTATTTCAGCCTTGAAGCAGGAGTTCTACGTATGAGAGAAAAATGAAAAGAATTCATGTCAAATGGTAATTGTATTTGTTAACATGAACCCAGCTTAAAGGACCAACAAGGCAAACACAAATCTGTTTTCATGTTTCTCTTTTATTCTTTCAAAGCGAGTTTTGCTTAATTCTCTTGTGAGATTCCTTTTGTACATCTCTCATTTTGGGAGCATTGGAACCGGTCACCTAATTAGATGGAATTGAAAATTCATCACGATCATATTTTTTAAAAACCCCTGCATTTCAAACAGCACCAAATGCTCCCTTTATCCGCTAAGTCTGAGTACAGTTGGACGTGTCCTCAGCAGTGAGATGACACGCTCCTCCCCCACAGACACCTGCGTGTGTCCCTGTACAACCCTGTCCCTCCCACCCTTTCTTCGGTCGTGGGACTGTGGTCAATTATCAGAAGTCTTCTGAACACTGTCACACAAATAGGCAAAGCTTTCTAATGTACGTGATTAGGAAAGGTCCTCAAAATGGATTACTCAGGAGGAAAAAAATAAGGAGCAAGTCCCTCTGTGGCGCCCACCCCCTTTTCTCAAGACTAGGCAGTGGAGCTTGCCGGCCAGGCTGTCTGTGCGCTAAGGGGAGGGGGTGAGGAGGGCGTTTACTTGGTTTTGCAGTAGGCTAAGGAGAGGGGGTGAGGAGGGCGTTTACTTGGTTTTGCAGTAGGCCACCACACACATGATGCCGACCACAAGCAGCGCGATGCAGATGCCGGTGATGGTGAGCACCCTCTTCTGGTAGAGCTCCTCCGCTTCTGGAAAGGGACGAGAGCAGACGTCAGCAAGCGTCCCTAACCCTCGCCGGGACTTACAGCTGAACAGTTGGCATGCTGTATTGTCCATGTTCACAAGAAATACACACGGGACACTTCATTCCTCTTGCAGACGTACTTAAGGTGCAGCATACTCTGCACTACAGTTTGAGCGTAAAATGGCAAAGCCCGTTGGGGGCCATTTATAATTTAAAAAATGATACTATTCAGTTACTTTAATGATAAGTTATAGATATATGTGTACTAAACTGGCACATCATAAACATTAATTATAAAATAATGATTTGGTTAAAACTGTCGATTTTATTTTTTTTAAAATCTCTTGCAAAGACAACAGGAATCAACACCAGTAAAAGGAGCCGGCATTGGCGCCACTGGGACCCTCTGTCTCCTTCTTTCCTTCTTCCCATCCTCCCAGCCCCCGCCCCTCCCTCACCCTGAGCCTCTTTGGATTTCCCAGCTATTTCCCATTCCTGTGGTCTTTACAAAGAGCCACTTCTAACTTAAAAAAAAAAAAGAGAAAATCAAAGACATCTGCAAACATGAGCTTGACTTGTAGTTAGCAACAAAACTGATGCAGGATCCCTATGACTTAACAGTAGAATGCAAACGTAAGCACCATGACAGGGAGTATAGCAGGGCACTGTATCAGAGAAACCCCGTACGATGGGTGGGATCGTCCCGTCCTGGGCCATGATGAAGATTTGTCCTTTGAGGAACAATTATTATTACTTCACCAGTTGTACTTAGAGACCTGGTTTATGGCACTACAAAACCACTGGCACAAAATGATACATGATTTGAAATAGATTGTACTCTCCTGCATTGACCAACTTGGCCAATTAGCTAATGTCGGTTGCACTAAGGAGATGGGATGCTTAGAACTTTCAGGTGAAGGTACTGCTGTACCCCCCAATGCAACCAGTTTCTGCTTCATGGAAGGCTTTCTATTTGCCAGTTGGGTTTTGTGGGGCTAACTTGCTTAGACTATGGTAGGTCAGGTTCTTAACAATATTGGCTGATTTAATGGTGAACCTGATCCTCTTAGGAGCTAAGCTTCCAACCAGTCCAATCACACATATTATTGGGAGAGATTCACGAGTTCAATGAGAAAGAGAACTCGACTGATGCATAATAAGCGGGGTGAGCTGTATTTGCTCTTCTGATTAACAAGCTGGTCAAGAACTGGGGAATATTTTACCGATGAAGGTCTCTTATCTGGACATCAACATGGGGCCTTATGGAACATTTTCAGTTTACATTCTCTGTCTCAGCAACCACACTTTTTTTCTCTGCTGAGAGAGGGCAAGTCGCTGGAAGTCTTCTTGAAATGAAAAAGTGCAATGTAATTTCTATGATACAGTAGACTTTATCATTAAACAAAACATTTCCTACAAGCCAAGCCCATGGTAATCAAATTCCAGTTAACAGGTCAGGAACATTGTCAAATCAAATTAATAAGAGCACTGATTATTATTAACAGGAGGAAGAGAAAGAAGTAAGAGACCAGAATGCTGCAGAGATTATACAAAAACAAACCAAAAGTGTTGGAAGTGGAAAAGAAACAAACGGACAGGACAGACGGGCTGACAGAATGACGGAGAGAGGGAGGAAGCCAGGTAGGAGGGAAAACAAGGTTAAGAAGTGAAGGAGCAATCTGAAGTCCCTGGCACAGCATGCCTGGTACTAAGGGAGGAAAAATAAATACATAAAAGAAAACCAGAGGGAGGAAGTGCTGGGGTGGGAGGAAAGGTGGATGCAGATTTGGAAGGGTTATCCCATACAGCATAACTCCTAACCTAGACTGGCGGTCACGTGGAAGCCACAATTAGAAAGCAAAGCAGCTGGTGCAGCTGATGCATTGCGGGGCGACAACGGACCAGGAGACATAGAGCGGTGTCACGTAGTTTTGTGCCGCAAAAGTCAAATGAGGACGTGGCACGTGGATGCTTGTATGTTAATTGCGAGTGTCTGCTGCCTCCTACCTCCCCTCCCACATAGACACAGGACAGGGAATTCAATTTCATAAGGTGTTAATCTGTGAGCTGATGCCCCTGGGGCCTCCGCCTGGACCGGGCACCCGGATCAGTTTTCAGCACTAAGTCTAAGCAGCAAAGGCATCGCCCCACTGGTCCTTCTCCAGGGATGCAGGACACGGAGCAGGGATCCTTTGGTTGTGATGAACTGGTTACAAACCAGAAGTGTGAAAGTGTCATTGCCTAGAAAATGAAGACCCTACTATACCTCTTTCGCTTACTCTATTGTTTTCTTCTTTCCAAATGGCAAGCACTTGGCAGCATTGCCATCTTCCCATTCTATCTTTAGAGAAACCTGGGAAATTGCTTCTGCACACTGCAAAAAGAGGACCTAGCCAAGGGCCATAGGGGGAAAGGCATCGTGCCTCTCACGGCCTCCTTGGCAAGTTTTTTGGTGGTGGTTAATTATAAAATAGACTAATTTGGGTTTGTGAACAAATTGTATATGATGACTTGCCCATTCTTCCTAGGTTATGTCAGAAGACACAGTTTTTCCAGGAAAATCAATCATGGAAATAGAAAGGCAGCCCAGTAAAGGCCAAAGGGCAAAAGAAAAGTGCTAAACGAGCTAATTAAAACCAAGGCCCCTAGAACACAGATGTGGATCAGGGTTCTGTATTCACATCAGCATGTTTGCGTTAAATGTTTTTCATCTAAGTTTCTGATTTTCCAGTGGTTTACTAGATCAGGTGACCCTCACAAAATAAATGTGTTCAAAGAGAAATACCTGATGAACAATAATAGAAACAATGAGTTTTTAAAAAACCCTTCCCCCCCCCTTACTTTTTCCTAGTGTGACGGGGTCAATAGGACAAGAACAGATTAGAGGCAGCGTTGAAAAAAAGAATCCATCAGGCTCGTTGGCGGATCTGCCTTATTAATGAGTTGCAACACTTCTGAGTCCTTATGGTTTGGCTGGATGCATCGAATGAACCAGATCAAGCATGTTTTTCAGACTGATCTGGCTAGGCCAAGAGACAGAAGCCTTGGCTGTCTCAATTTTAATTGACCTTTAAAGTCGGATTTTCCTTAAGGATGGAATGTTCTGGCTGGCTGGGGACTTTGGAACCTCTGGAAGGTTTGCCCTTAAGAGGTCAAACCTTAAGCTTACCAAGGTAACCCCTGGTGTGGGTACCACATCAGTGTGCCTTTACTAACCCTTCAGATCTTACTGAGGGAGGTTATACATCTGAAATATCCATCACCCTACTTCATTGTTTGGGAAGAGAAATATTAAATTTAATAATTATACCCTAAAGTGATAAAGCAGGAAAGATGCTCTTAGGGAGAAGAGGGGAGGTGATGGTGGTATTTTTTTCTTCCTTTCAGGTAAGGCCAATAAGTCTATTTCGAAGTGGGATAATTTTTATCCCAAGGAAAGTAACCTGAATAGATGACTCCCCTCGTGTAGACCACCTGCCCCCTGCGGGATGTTGGTGGGACCTCTTGTGTTCCTTACTCTTGGGTGACGTTCTCTGATGTGCAAAGGACCACTCACATGAACGTGGGGCTATTCCCATCAAATGAATAGTTTTCTCTTGGAATATTTTTGGGGGCAATGAGCAATTAATTGAGTTTCTATCCCTGGAATGGATAGAGCTTGTAACAACCTGATTTTCCACAAATTATGGGAAGTACATTAGGTGTAGACTGTGATGTTATCATTGAAATGAAAGCAACAGCTATAAGATGCTCTCACCGCATGATGTCACTGACACCAGCTGGTTGGGGACCAGATATTCCTGTAATCAGGACATGGCTTTATTGACCAACGGTCACATTCCTGGGGGTCTGCACTGTGGAGCCTCTGGAAGAATAGAATGGCTTCCCCTTCCTCCCAAGACTGGCCTTTTCTCCCAACTCTTTAGGGTGAAGGCTTTCCAAAGAAGTCTGCCCCCAATTCACATGCTCATAGGAGATATTTTACATTTGCAGTGTGAAAATGTCTATTTGATTACTTGTTGGGATATAGTGACTCAAGTTTAATTCTGTTAGTACTAGAATTTCCAACTAAAATAGCACAAGGCTATTTCATTCTGTTTTCTGTTTATGACATAATGAAATCGACTGGAGCAGTGCTTGAGTATCTCCAGAAAACCAGAGTAATCCAAGTCTATGCATATAATATGTTGCAGATTAAGATGTTACTATATTAATAGATGATTTTTACATTGTATGTCAAGCTCCCATCAGCCTAAAACGTGGAGCGTTCTTACGCTGATGTATGTAAAGCTTCTTCTGTTCTCAGGCTTCTGGTTTGGTTCTTCCTACAGCCTTGTAAACCACTCCAACGTACCCCAGCTCGGAAATAACAGCATGGCCAGATCAACCAGTGGGTCAGAGAACATGGGATATATGTGAATTTGCAGCAGGTAAGGTGATTTTAAACTCTAAGTGAAAACTGGGAATCTAAAAGCTGGTGCACTCAGTACCATGTTGGTAAACTAACCATAGATTGAAGGCAAAGAAATCACTGTTATAGCTGTATGATCCCTTCTAAAGAGAAAGGAAATTAGTTAGGAACTGAAAGGGAAGAATAGACAGGGGGGAAAAAAAAAGGGTTTCAGCTCATAGGCTCTAAATTCTGCAGGCTAAAAGGAATGATGATTGGTCCATACCCATAAATTCAATCCCAAGATGCTCTGCCAATGCAGAAAGTTGACAAAAAAAAAAGAAAGAAAGGGAAAAAGTTTCAGAAAAGAGCAATACACTGCACTCCAAAACACATTACACACGACTATTATGGCTCTGTGCGTGCACATTGAACAGACAAACGGCGGATGGTTAAGGAAGCAGTGCTCAGGTACGCCCCCATGAGTCCACAGAGGGAACTTCTCTTTTAAGAGGTGCGCAAATACCAGCACACTGTGTCTTTATTAACCCTTAAAAGACCTTACTGAGGGAGAAGTTGTACGGCTGAACTCTTCTCTATGCTATTTCATTATTTGGGAATAGAATACTGTATTTATCATCAGAGACAGCATTTGGCATTATTTCATTCTTCTCTTTTCAAAAGGCAGACTTGAAGTTCCAGGGAGGTGAAATTGTTTTGCCCAAAGACACACAGTGGCAGAGCTAGGAGGTGAAGCCAAGTAATTTGGTTGGAAAATTTCATCACAATGGATTTATATAGCTATGCTCTAATATTTCTTGTTGCTTTAGTTATTTTTTTAAAACTACTTCCTTTTCTCCAAACCTTCTACTCTCTCCACCACTTACATGACAAGGAGCAAACATTTCTGCTCAAAAAGCCAGACGGGGCACTGGGGCACTGGAGCCTGCTTCCAGTTTTCCATATAATTCCTGTGTGGCATAGGACAGCTCTGAATGCCTCACTTTTTCAATTGGTTGAAAAAAGAGGCGGGGGGAGGATGCAATTCCTGGGTTCTTTAGTTAAATTTAATTTACTACTTCTTCAAATCACGAAGAGCCAATTAGATGATCACTTCCCAGTGCTTAGCTCCGATGCCCAGATGACAGCTGAAGGGCACAGGCACCCAGGGAAGCTGCAGGGCTGCCCAGGGAAAGGGACTCAAAGTTGTGTGCTCACAGCCCACAGTCCTGGCAGACCTGACTGACGAGGGACCGGGATTGCAGGACCAGCAGAACCTGCACAGGCTCAAGTGACGAAATGGGGCCGAAAAACCAAAACAAACAAACAAACAGAAAAAACCAAAAACCTCTGGAAAGGACCCATTCCATTCTTGAAACAAAAAGTTGTTAACCAAATTTCATCATGTGCGGCCCTTCAGGATTTCCTTATTTGTGCGTGGGTGGTGGAGAGGCAGGTGGGAAGGAGGGGCAGGATAAAAACAGAGGGGTTCTGTGGTCTATCTTTCTTCCCTTGGTCACTGATTAGAGATGTACCAGGACAGTCCCCCAAATATGACAAGGCATCTGTTAAGTTTGAAAACATGTGGTAGAGGGGTATTTCTCTTACAGAAGCATCAGTTTGGACGTGAACAAAGCCCCTCATATAGAGAAGGGAAAGGAGGAGGTTAAGTATGTTTGGAGTCATCCTCGTTTCAGGTCCTTTCTCTGCCATTTACCTGTTCAGTGACTTTGGACAAGTTAATTTCTTGTTGACAAAATGCTTATGATATTGATAAATGCCTCACAGGGTGACCCTGTGGAATAAAGGAGACATGAAGTATGTCTGCCAACAGCAGAGGGGTTCAACAGCGTGGGGAACAGACATATCTGGAGATTTACTTTGGGCCACTTACTGCATGGATGTAGGTTTACTTCTGATTAATTTCACGGCCCTCAAAACTCTGATAGCTCCTGGGATATTTCAAGAATTTAGATTTAAAAAAAGAAACTTGCCACCTCTTAAGGAAATGAAGTTTCCTAGATATAAAAAATCTATATCTATATATATAGATATCTAGATATATAGATAGTGCATCTAGTAACAATGATAAAGAGGCACTTTATATAACAGAGAGTTCCGTTTGCCTTGAGTCCAGGGTACTCAGGCAAATCACCTACATTTTTCATAAATTTAAAGCCAGAGGATGTAGGGTTACTTTGGTTGCACAATGTTCACAGCAAAATTAACTTTTTCCAATCCAAACGAATTTCTCTTGCCTCTGTGCAACATTCAATTTGACAAACTGACATTACCCCCCGCATTTGTTTCCTCCATATAAACTTCGGAACATCAAGATACCAAAATTCATTTTCCGAAGAACTGATCATAAATTTCCTTACGCATTTACGTGAGAAAGTGACTCAGTTTTTCTCCCTAGAACCCTCTCCATCTCTTGCCTTTTCCTCCTACGTCAGTAATAATTTAAGGGTTAAAATCAAGAGATAACTATAGAAACTCTTTCCAGAGAAGAGAATCATGATTCCATGCCTACGTGAACACTGCTAATTGTCTATATTAGTTGCATAGAAAGCTTGGTTAAGTCTTCAATGAAATTAGTAGCATGCTCATGCACACATATTACTGCATTTACAGTTTTATAGGTAAGTCTGTGAGCCTAACTCTAATTTCATTTCATGGGAAGTCATTCATATCAGGCAGCTCCAATTTCAGTAATTCAAAGGGAAATTGGTACTTAAAATTGGAATCTCTTCTGGCTCGAAGCCCTAACAAGGAAACAAGCAGAGGCATGCATCGGTCACACTAGTCCCACAGCAAATGCTCCTCGAATCTATCTTTACTATTGGTGGCTACATTTCTTTCATTGTGAGTCAAGAAAAGTAGGAGACACACACACGTTTCATTTTCTGAAGAGGTCGTTACTTTCTATCTTTTCTATTTAATCTAATGTTGGCTTAGGCTTATTACATATCCTATGTTTCCTATTGAACTTCTGCCTGGCCACTCCATTTTTCAAATTAAATTAGTGACTCAAAAACACGAAGGTTACTGTAAACAATTTAGTTTCCTTTTCTACATGTGATTTCCTGCTGTGCAGTAAGCAATATAAAAAATTAATTTAAATCTAAGAGTCTTCAGAAACTATTAAATATGGACTCGCTAATCCTTTGTTTTAGGATTTTTAGAATAGTTTGAAGAAAATTGATTAACCTGTAGGTTAATTTAAATTTTCAATTGCATTAGAGAAAAGAACAAGAAAACAACTTTTTTAAAAACTGAAATTGTCCATACATGCAATTATAATTTCTGTTAAATCTGAAGACATTCAGGATTTTGTTCCTTAACATCCTGGGTCTCCTTATGCAAATAATCTCAAAGAGGTAGGTGTCCTCTTGACTTTCTGCCCCTCTGAGGTTTCTAGAGGGGTCCTGTCAATGTCATTTCTAAATAGGAGCAATTTAGCACCTGACTTCTAATTTTCGACTTACCTTTACAAATGTAGATTTTTTTTTTTTCACATATACCAACCCATATTGCCACTGAGCCCTTCGAAATGTAATAGGAAACTCTCTCCTTCCTTCCAAGTTTCCACATGCCATGAGCAAGTATTGATGCATTCACAAAAACACACACAGTGAAATCTCACTAACGCTCAGCTGGAGTTAATGATAATTTTGTCATAGGTTGAGTGTGTCTTTATTCTGCTTTCAGCAAGATACACATGTTTGATAAAGAAATTAACTTCAGAGAGTTTTTAAAACATTTAGAAAAGTCAACACAAATAATTTAGGCACTAGTAACCTATGGTTCAAAAATACTTTTAAGGCTAAGTTTACTCATTCTGAGAATATGCCTACAAGTTCTAAAATTGTACTCTTTTATAATAGTCTATAATTTGGGCTGTTCTATAATTACTTCCTATTAAATGTTAGTTTATACATGACCTATTTGCTCCATACTGCCTGTAACTATTGAAGCTGTGAGTGTTTTCTTTCTATAACGTCTATAAATTGATTATCGATTGTCTATCTCTCTATACACACACACGCACACACACACGCACTCTCTCTCTCACACACACACACACACACAATGATGAACACAATCCTTTCAAGTAGGAATTCAGTGTCAAGAAGGGTGAAATTTGAAGCTGACTAACCTTGACAATATCTTCCTAGAAAGTATTATAAATATGTTTTATTTCAAGGAAAATGGCTTCCTTCAAGAACACTCTATAAAATATACATGTGTTCCTTTCTTTTATATTTTAAATCAGTTTTTATAAATCAATAAATGTCCCATAGGACACCCTGACCAGACAAACTGTATTAAATCCTAATAATGTAAGTTATGTGTTAATAAGCATTTAAAAAATTGTACATTCTTTTAGGATGTGATTCTTCAACTGAAAATGTGGTTGGGTAAGTTGAACAATGTTTCTCTTTGAAGCTGGGGAATATCTTTTCTTTTAAAATGTATGTTATGCATTTCAAACTTTATGAACACCAATAAGTAAATTTTAAACATTACCATGGTGGCAACACTTTTTAGTTTTTGTGTAGCCTTCATTGTTACTTGAACATAAAGTTCCCAGAGCAGCAAACATTTATTTATTTCCCTACCTTCTATGTGAAGGTCTGCAGAAATAAACATTGAGAATTTAAGACATGGAAGTTAGAAAATTAACTCTGGGCAAGACGATTTTGGAAAGCAGCTTCTGATTGAAGGCTCTTGCTTTTCCAGACGTGAGGCAGCGCTGATGCATAGTCACTACAGATTTTGTTGATAAATGTGCTTCCTATCAGTCTTTGTTGAATCAGGTTAAAAATGAATGCTGCTTTCCTGGACATCTTCCAAAAGTGCCACTGAAAGCTTACTAAAGAATTTATTCAAGGAATCACACTCAGATTAAATACACAGTAGCTATTTTAAAATTATATCTTATGAAAGAGAAAATGGTCTAAAAGAGAAGCTGAGAACATTTTTTCAGGTTATTACCATCAGATCTCACTGCATTATCACTTGGGGGGAATATCTTCATTTTCTAATGCTTTTCTCTATCTGGTACTTCAACATTGCTTTCAGTGCACAATGGTATTCCAAAATTTTAAGTACAATGCACATGTTCAGAATTTTCATTAAATTCTAAAATATAAATGTATTGAATTTACACAGTCACATGGATTTGCGAAATCTATGTCATTTGAATACAAACACATTTCTAAAAGGAAATTACTATATTAAGTAAAATTCTACTTTTACCTTCTGTTTTTACTTTCCATCTTATCTACCTTTGTAACAATATTCTACAGCTGCAGAGAGAACAATTCTGTCCACTAAAGGCATTTTAAAGATTCTGAATAAAGGGGAGACCGTGTTTGAAAATTTAGCAATGCCAATTTACCAATTTTTCACAACATAAAATGGTCTGTAACATAATTTTTGACCTGTAGCCTTTGTAAATACATAATAAGTACCACCTCACTAAAAAAAAAAAAAAAAAATAGTTTGACTAGTATGGGCCTAATCGCCCCATAATGCATATGAAATTTCTTTATTCTTCCATGTCTGTTAACATAAGGAACAGAATCTTATTCTTTGCATGTATACAAGTAAGAGTCAAATCTCATTCTTTCAGAGCCCCCAAATGACCAATTGCTATCACTGTTTCTTGTGTTACATGAACTTATACCCTAATACGCTATGTGAAATATTTCTTGGGGGTGAGAAATTGACAATCTGAATCAGAGGTTGACAAATCCATTATGATGCTTTTGTAAATAAAGTTTCAATAGTACACAGCCATGCTTATGAGTTCATGCATTGTTTATGACTGCTTCTGTGCTACAGTGGCCAAGTTTTCTGTGGTTACGACACTGACGGTATGGTCTGCAAACACAGAAGTATGTACCATCTGATCCTTTACAGAAAAAAATTTGTCAACCTTTGATCTAAATGGATAACAATATGGAATCCATTTTAAATATAATGCTTTGAAAGCTCCAGAATTAAAAGCTACAGTCCTTATTCACAAAAGCAGGAGAAATACATAGTTTAGTTAGTTATCCGTGCAATTATATACAATGTGAATTGGGTCCTTTAGGAATGATGTCCAAGACTTCATGAAGCCACAGAAATCGATCAAAATTTCCCAGTTCTCATTAAAAAATATATATCTAGCAGTGAACTGTGATACTTCAAGGTAACTAATAAATATTTTAAAACAAACAATTTTCCTAAAATTATTACTGAAACTAGAATAACATAGATAAATGATTTAACAATTCATCTAAAAATCATTCATTTAGACCCAAATCACTTTTTTCCTAAACAAGGTCAATAGAAGCCTGGCTATTTCCTTTGCTGTAAGATGTTTGTTTGTTTTTAATTTTCCTACTCAGTGCTTTTTTTAAACTTAAATGCAAACTGTTTGGTTAATGAAGAGAAACATCTGCACTCTTTTTATTCTGTTTATTTGTTAGAAATAACACATTCTGAACCGAAATGAACTTACCATCATTTCAAGTGTGTACTGGTTACAACTTAGCGAACATCCTTTTCAGGATGGGGTCATTTTATAAAGAAGATGGACTGTCCAGTGGAATGATTTTATTTTATCAATAAAAGTGAGACTTTTAAATGCCTTTATTATCATCGCACTGTGTGATACAGACTATCATTTTGTATCACATCATTCAAGATCAATTTCAGAAACATCGGAGCCTCACACACCTATGAGCATCTCGGAGCCAACTAGTCATGAACAGAGGAAGTAATACAATCGCTTTTGTTAATGTTCTCATGCGACAGGCAGAGGCAGTCAATGTTAGACCTGGTAAAACACATCTAGCGCTAGGTGAAATCTGAGGGAAGATGCAGCAACAAGAAAGCAGCACCGACTGAGCATGCTCCTATTCAGGCAGAGACAGAAAGGGAGTGGACGTACTGTAGAAGCTGGCCATTACGTAGTTTTGGCAGCGATCACCAGTAAACTCATTTGGGCACCTGAGAGAAGAAACAAAAAAAAACAATGGTAGAAAAAACAGAGAAAAAGAGAAGAGGTGAATATATGCTAGAAAGAAGCTCCTTCAGTGACATTTGATTGAACTTGGTGAGTTCACCCTCAGGAACTGAGTCTTTGTCCTAATCGTGGCTTTTAGACTCTGGCATTTCCCCCAAAGGGTTAAAAATTTGGACAGAAATGATAGAAAGATCCCAGCATTTTAAGTGACCGCATTCTCTCAAAGGGAGTCACTTGAAGTGAAAGCAGATGTTTCCTTTAACTAGGTTTTCTATTTGACAGCATTGGTCCAAAATGTTGGAAGGAAAGGAGTTCTGGTTGGCTGGCCCGCCATGATCACCAGCATCACCGACCATCCTGATGGGTCATTCTTTTATAAAACTGATGACCATTGGGGTCTGTGTTGAGACACAGTTAAACAAGGTCTCATTGAATGGGTTTATGCCCTGAGCGGTTAAACCATAATTAGAACAAAAGGAATCAGTCACAACTGAGTTGTAAAACCACCAAGCGGTAGTGATTGTTGCTGTAGTTTGGGGGAGAAAGCAAATTTCAGATTATTTTAACATACTTTCTTGGGTTTGGACTTTCATGGGCACATTCTCAGTACATCTCGCTCCAGTGAATCCAGGTTGGCACCTAGAGGGTAAAAATGTAATAAGCAATCGAACGCTAAAGACACTGAACTTTCAGACTGGCAATTTCCTCCTATGGAGCATGGAGACTCCTACAAATGACCTGGTAGCTGAACAACATAAAAGAAAGGAGAAGACAAAACATTCAGAAAACCATGTCCCATGAAAACTGCGGGGTATATATTTCTGTTGTTTGCTTCAGTCTTCATAAGATCAGTTAACTGAAATTTAACTAGAGTGGGGTTGAAAAGTTGAAAAGAAGTGGCAAGTTCTGGGCAGCTAAGTCATTTTCCCTTGGGCATTTCTGAAGTTGTCACTGATCAACTGACTCACTGTGTTAAAACACCGGTTTCGGTAAGAGCTTATAAGGTTCCGTCCACCATCTTTTATTGTTTAAATGATTCTGAGCTTTTTCTTTTGTAGACACCATTTTGTACTTCATTTCATAGGTATCTTGATAAGTGAAATCAACAAACTACAATAGAAGTCAAGCACTTTCACACTCTAGTGATTACTGACAAGAAAAACTACATCTCTTTTTGTTTTAAAGATATTACAAATTAGGTCTTATTTTTAATGGTGAATGGAAGAGGCAGATTTTTATTAGTACAAATTTCACTTCATCCAATTATCTCAAGTCAAAGGCAAATACACTTCTAAAATTTAAACAGTTATTCCTCTACTGAGGTATTTAATAAATGTCATTTTGCTTTTAGGGTAAATTGTTTTGAAACTGTATAAAATCTACATTTTACTCACTGGTATACATTTGCCTATCAAAATTCCAGAATCCTGGTAGAATACTGTTCTTAAAGCCTTGTGATGGGGCTGTGCCTAAATATGGAAGTCCTTTACAACTGCTCTTTTTGTTGCTGTCACTCCAGTAACTAAAGCATTTCAGAATGGATTCATTTTACCCAGTATCATACTCTAATTCATCAAAAAGTTCCAGGACGCAAATATACCTCTTACAGGTGCTCCACAACCACAGCCATGATTATTAGTAATAGTTCATCTAGGCCATAACCATCATGCACACACCTCATGATTTACTTACAACCCTTTCTTCTCCAGAGTAAATAAAAATAAACACCATCTTTTTGGCATCAAAGAGATGTGAATAAAACGATTCATTTTTGCTAATATAAGGTTGATTTTTTTTCATTTCCCTTAAAGCCAAATTCAGCGCCAAAAAATGTTCTCAAGTGATTTGGTACATCTGCTTCACCTATTTCATGAAGAATGGCTTGTAAGAATAAATACTAGCAGTTCTAGATTTTCAGCCCTATAAGTACTTGAGTAAACAAAGTATAATTATGATCATTAAAAATAATATCGGGGGCTTCCCTGGTGGCGCAGTGGTTGAGAGTCCACCTGCCGATGCAGGGGACACGGGTTCGTGCCCCGGTCCGGGAAGATCCCATATGCCGCGGAGCGGCTGGGCCTGTGAGCCATGGCCGCTGAGCCTGCGCGTCCGGAGCCTGTGCTCCGCAATGGGAGAGGCCACAAGCTTAACAACAAACATCTTGTATTGATACAGTTTTTTCAATTCTTCAAAATATATTTTTTTAAATGAACTGGTTATTTTCATTTATAATATTTTTGCTTCAATGAGTAGAGGAAGATCTGCCTAGAGCAATACAGAAATAAGAACTATAGCCTGTGAGGTTGGGTCATTTCTCATGAAGATGTCATTCTGCATGCTTCAATAAGAGTGCCTTCACAGGTAATTTAAGAAAAATATACGGAAACTTGTTTTCCATATAACTTATTTGACATAAAAAGTTTTGAAGTACATGGGTTTGTTTGTTTGCTTTTGCGGTACGTGGACCTGTCACTGCTATGGCCTCTGCTGTTGCGGAGCACTGGCTCCGGACGCGCAGGCTCAGCGGCCATGGCTCACGGGCCCAGCCGCTCCGCGGCATGTGGGATCTTCCCGGACCGGGGCACGAACCCGTGTCCCCTGCATCGGCAGGCGGACTCTCAACCACTGCACCACCAGGGAAGCACTACATGGGCTTTTTATTTGTATATTTGTTTCTGAACCAGGACTATATAAATCCATATAGACATACACTATAATTAAGTAGGTAATTTCAGACCTAAGTATATTCTATAATGACCATTTCATCTTAAAAATTTACATTCTTAATTTGATCACACAATAATCCACTTGTTTCATACAAAGAACATGGTATAAGATATGTGAATATGGTATGTGTGTGTGTGAGAAGAGAGAGAGGGAGAGAGAACCATTGGAGGTAAGAAATGCACGTATTATTTAAGGATCATGAAATTAACAAATAGCTGAGAGATCATGAGTCCCTTAAGAGAAGAACCGCATTTACTAGAAGACTGCCATTTATGCATCTAGGATGACACTTTTGAGATCACTGGTCACAGGACAACTAGATGAAGGGGATCAAAAATCTTACCCAATCAATTTTCTAATTCGTACAAATCCTGAGATGATGTTTCCTAGGAAACTAGCATTATCTCTATCATAAGATGATATATCAATAGAATATCTGGTGCAGTAACATTAGATCTGCTTAAGGTATGCCAATCCTTTTTGGAATTATCAGCTATAACCGAACCAGAACTCTCCTTTCACTACTGTTTACTTTCACTTAGATGGATTTTCTTAGCGTAAAAGCCTTATTATTATTCAAAGTGGGGTCCAAGGACCAATAGCACCAGCATCTCCTGGAATCTTGTTAGGAGACACGTAGAATCTCAGGCCCCCATCCATAACTACTGAATAAGAATCTGTATTTCAACAAGATCCCTAAGAGATCTGTTTGTACATTAAAGTTTAGGATGTCAGGGATGCTGACCTCCAAAAGGCCCTCTACCCTGGCATCACAGAATCTTGCTGCTTGCATGTGAGAAGCCCATTTGGCTTCATTGGGCCTCAGCTGTCCTCAGAGATAAAATGAAAGGATTTAACTAAGTGATTATCAAAGGGTTCTCTTACCACGAAGGTTCTGGGAATCACCCTCACACATGGAATCACTGTGCAAAAACCCAGACATCATTTCTTCTGAATGTGTTACCAGTCAGGGAGGACTCAAGAAGTTAAAAAATAAATTTCTGATAGAATGGATTTTTAAGACAATCTGGAAGCAAAATAAATTTCAAATACCTATTCCTAAGCAATTCAAGGGTTCAGCAGCTATAATCATTATGTAACTTTTGTGGATGTCTAGAATTGCTACCAAATCAGATGGAAGGAAGTGGAAACAGTTTCTGCATAAGCAAACTGCAGACTGCATTGACTGGGTAGAGGAAGCATATGCAAATGGAAATGCACCTGATCTATAGGCTCTGATTAAATTCTATGGAATTACTTCTAAAAGAATAGGCAGACTGGCTGCTGACATATTTCTTTATTAGCACTGTACTTTAAGCACCCAATCCATCGCTTTCTTCGGAGATAAGAGTACGGTAAATTTAATCTGATTTTGAACAATATTCTTTGGCACGAGTCTGAGCACCTTCCAAGAATTTTATGTCTTAGAAGAATCTGTTTGAATAAGAACCGAGCCCCTATTTTAGCTCCAAAACTATATATACCGTTTGTTTTACTGATCAGATTAGAAGATGGAAATATTTTTTAAAAAATTTTAGGGCTTCCCTGGTGGCGCGGTGGTTGAGAGTACGCCTGCCGATGCAGGGGACACGGGTTCGTGCCCCGGTTCCGGGAGGATCCCACATGCTGCGGAGCGGCTGGGCCCATGAGCCATGGCCGCTGAGCCTGCGCGTCCGGAGCCTGTGCTCCGCAACAGGAGAGGCCACAACAATGAGAGGCCCGCGTACCGCAAAAAAAAAAAAAAAAAAAAAAAAGTTTAGTATTTGCTCTTAACATGATAAACTATCTTTGTTCTATGATTGTTCTTCGTGAGATGAAAACTCATAGACAGTTTTGTCTGAACTGAACTGAAGCAGCATCTCTTCCACCTAGCATCAACTCTTCCCTGAGTGCCATATCCTCACCTCTAGACATCCACACCCTGGGAGAAGGATTCCTTATTTGGCTCTCACATTGCACGCTGCCCTGATCTCTTCCAATGTCCTTACCTATCTGTCTCGTGATTACCTCTTTGTGAGGACGCTGACCACATTCTGATCATTTTATAGCTCTAAAGTTTAGCCTGGCTCATGAAGGACTCTCATAAAATGTTAGTTAAACTGAACCTGATTGAGAATCAGACTGCAGTGTCCAGTAAAGGACTGTATTAAGGAGAATCTCACAGTCAATTGATTTGCCAGGTACAGCTCAATAACCGGCTTTTATTTTTATAGTTTGTGACCGACTCTCTCCTCTGTATACTTCCAAATAATTTTTTATAGGAGCTCCCAGTATCCTCCTTATAGACTCCCTCCCTTAAATAGAAACCTTTAAAATGGTGTCTGGAATTTGGAAAAGACTCTAACTCTCTAACAATAAGTCTATTACCTCAAATTTAAATCCTGTTACTGAAATACCATCTTACCTAGGATTCAATAAAGCCATTACCGTCGAGTAACCAAGACTTCTGCACAGCATCAGTAAAATCAAAACTGTTCTTAATAATAACCTTAATACACGGTGACAGTCCTGATACACTTACTATGTAATCGATCATCAGCTCATGCAATTTTGTGAAGCGATTTAGTGCTTGGTGTATTTTTTACATTCTAATTGAATAAACTATTTCTCATTTTTTTTGGTGGAGACACTAGACATATAGTCAAAGATATTTCCAGAACTCCAAGAAACTTCTGGTCATTTAGGGTTTGCTAATTTTACAAGCCATTATAAATGGCTTTGTGGTTTTTTAAATTTATGGTCAGTTTATAAACCATCCTTAGACATCCTTTCTCTTCCTTTCTTTATTTCTTGGTTTCATTAATTTTCATTAGGTCCTCCCTTGATCAGGCAGGAGAAGGGAAACAGGTTTACATATGATATTTTGTCTCTATTTAGTCATCACTCTACCATGAAATATTCAGACAATTTTTTAGATAATTTTCTTCCAAAAAAGAAAAGCCCCTATTTTCTTTTCACTCCACCTCAGTACTAGTTAACTGGGGTATTTCCTTCATATTGTACAACAGCTGAAACAATTTCTTTGATGTCCATGTTTACAAATATCAAGTAATGGCGATGCCAACAGATACATATTGAGGATTATCGGTGTGTTTAAGTGTTAGACGTTAAGGACTTTTGCTCGTACTCCGTAAACCAGAGCTGGCAGTGTACACACCAGGTCAAACAGCGCTAGTTTGTTTTTCTACAGTATCATATTGCAAGGGCTGACTTTTCTCACCCCTTCACTCGGGATTCTGGCTAGAACTCGCCCACTCACTGGCTGAGTATCTGTGTTGTAGATTATTCTTTCCCAAATGGACTGTTACTATTAGTCTGCATTTTTCCAAGATGAACTTCGTTCTTTTATCCACCATGAAGTGAAATTTCTTGAGGTCTGTATATGCTTTTCTAATTTGTGTTTTAGTGTTCTTTATGGTATCATCTGCAAAAGACATTTATTTCCTCAAGGGAATGCCTTCTTCAGTACCATTAAAGAAAATATTAAATATAATATATGCCTTCAATAACATTTCGTTCAGATCCAACCTTATACCTCCCCATCACTGATCATCCCATTTCTTTTTTATTAAGATCTGGGGGCTAGTTCTCAATTCTTGAGATAACAGTATACATAGAGTGGCCACAGTGGACTCATGGGTAAATACTGAGGCGGGGGGAAAAAAATCTAAGTTATCCTGGCTCGCCAATGTTGTTTTTCAACATCTAAGACATACAATCCCACTAATGAGGCTGCCAGTGTTTATGAATTAACCCCTCCTTGTTTGAACCCTGGTGCCCTTCCCAAAGCCCTGTTTGTACAGCTTGTTCTGAAACGCTCATCTGTAGATGAAAATCCTTGCCGTTGTTTACTCTAACTGATGTATCCTTTACTTCGGGGTCAAACAATTTCATCGGATACGGGCTCAATCTATGGCCCATGCATCTGCGTGTCCTTGTGACACAATGACTTATGGACTCGGCTAATTTGTGGTTTGGTTTTCCTCGCTGGAGGATGCCCTTCCCCGTCTCATCACACAGCTTAGCGATTCCAAACTTTATAGCTCCATCTACTCCAGCCTCATTTTATGATGAAACATCTAAATATTCACTTTTGACTTAAATCATTCAATAGAAATATTTCAGAACGGTGCATTTTATTTTAAATAGACTATATGCTTCTCAAGGCAAGGGCTGCATGTACTTTTTTCCCTGACGGAGTCTCTGCCTCTGGCTGGTTGTGGTCCGCCACGGTACATTCCCTTAGCTCCCTAAATTCTCTTCATAGCACTCAGCACACCAATCATTTATCATTAAATTCATTACTTGAAATACATTGGCTACTCACAAGAGCCTACAGACTCCATGAGGGCAGAGACCTCGTGATTTTGCTCACCACTTCATAACGGGCACAAGCATAGGACTTGCCTCTTAGAAGGAGATCAATAAATACATGTGGCTGCCTAACTGATTTCAGGAGAAAAAAAGGAACCAAGCTCTTAAGAACACTTAGTGTACCTGATTTTATGCCAAACTGCAGCCAAACTGGTTTCTATAAGAACAAAAGGATTTGCTTCCCTCTGTCTTCACGGAAGTCAAAAATGAGCTAATAAATACCTAGGAAGTACAAAGCAGGAGTCTAGATACAAGAGGACACAGAAGAAATAGAACACGTGGTCATGTGAAGAGCTGACTATCTACATCTAAGCCACAAGAGTCCCGCCCACTCACAAAGGTTGCTCTCCCTGTCAAATGTTACAGAAGGTAAGTGTCACACCCACTCTGAAGGACGAACGCTTCCAGAGCTGGCTGGACTCCAGGTCTAACCCAAAATACATCCCTTTGCTCTATTCCAAATTTCTCCTTCTACAGCCATGATGATGAGGCCACAGGACACAACCTGAATCTGAACCATCACCCCCTTAATTATGTTAATTCAGCTACTAATATGTTATAAGTATCATCATCCACCTCCTCATTGCTATGCCAGGATTTTATAAAACTGTAACCTTAGCTAGTGTCTTGACTTTCCTCATCTTACCCGGTCCCCAGATGTCTCTAGCCTGTATGGAAGTCTCTCTTCCGTAAGCACTTGCTATGTTTATGGTATCACTCCCCTGCTCCAGAAGTTACTATGACGCCCGATTAGCTATCACGATGTCCAAAGTCCTCTGCCTGGCTTTCAGAGCTCAGAAACTGACTCTCCTGTCTAACTTAGTTCTTTTGTTTTGTTTTACTTCCCAGAATGGAGCTGCTCGTCTAGCTATGCATGTCACTGGGTCTCATGGGAAGATTACTACAGCCTCAGTGTCTGCCTGGTATATGGAAAAAACTCCATAAATGATGACGATGTTTATCAAGTCTTCAACTAATTCCAGTCTTTTCCTTCTTTAAGTTCTCATTACCATAACAATCAGCACTGTACCACTTGGGATATAGTCACTTTAACTGATGAACTATTTTAGTTACTCCATTTCCGTAAATAGACTAAGTTCCCAGGGACCAGCGACCATGCGTCATGTTTTCTCTGCGTTTTCAAAAATGCCTGGCATAGACGTAGCTGTTCTATAAACAAATGTTAATTAATATTTCATTTACAGAGTTTAATTTATTATAGCAAATTTGTTGTGACTTTATCTCCTCTAGCTATATATTTTTCATCACTATCTCGATAATAATGTGTAATACAATATAGGCCCTTATATATACTACATGGTTTCATAAAAAATAGACAAAATCATAAGTTCATGGTTAAAGGCACCGCCCGTCTTCCTATGTTTTGTTTGCTTTTTGTTTCTGTTTTTTGTTTTTACATATAAGGAAGTTATTGATCAGAGATATTACATGATTAAATGAATGTCAAATGCAAAGTTATAAAGCTAGCTGGTGGCCCCAACCAATCAGATAAAAACTGCTAGTGTTAAATAAAATGAAGAATTGGGAATTAAATATGATAACACAGTCTGTTAAGACAGGTGTATATATTTTTCCAGTGTCTACAGAGAGAACGTAATTCTACCATTTATTTTTTATTATAAGGAAAAAGCAATCTTGCTTCCCCAGAGTTAGAAGTGCTTTAGCAGAAATGAATTCATTTAATTTCACTGACTCCCTGGGAAGAAGTTTGGAGAACATATTAACTCTGTGTTATAAATATACTGTCCAGAGAGTTGAAGTGAAAGAGCTCAGACTATTCACCAAAACTGGCGGTTAAAACTCTAATCCCCACACGGGGAAGGCACATCTGCCCACAGGACAGCATCACGGGTTTATAAATACGGTGTGGTATAAAATCATCTTTCGATTAAAAAAAATCACATCAACATCTTCCAAAATAGTTCTCTAAGTAAAGCTGTTCAGAGGAGCAGATATACAAGAACAAGGGGAGAAAACAGGAACCTCTGGACAATGCCACGTTCAAACCGTCCTGTTTCTTTGAACCATGTGACTACATGGGGTACCAGAGGGTAAAAGACGGAATGATACTTTTCTGGTCTTTATGCAATCTGGAATAGTAACTGTTTTTGTTTTGTTTTTTTCCCCAGGATAAATTTTAAATTACTATAGAGAGAAGAGAAATATAAAAGATGAGATACACCACAGAAATTCCCACACAGTTCCCAGAGGAGAAGCCCAAGTAACCAGCAAACCTCTCCTCAGAGAAGTGTTTAACTGTTATATGGTTAATCCATTTGGAACACCTTGTTCTAAACAGAGAGACAAAAGAGCTTTGCTGTAAAGTCTTCGACTTCAACTCCCAAAAAGACAACAGTGGATGAGATGACCAGAGAGACTACTTGGAAACTCGCGTGCTTGTGGTGTTTCTGAGTCATGTCTTTAGCCAGGGATAAAGCTGATTTTGAATGATGTGGCACATGCTTCAGAAACGTTTTGCCCTAGACAGATGGACCATGTGGAAACTATGAACTGGCTTCATACACAGGACCATGATGAGCCAGTGCAACACTTTCGTGTTTTCTGTTTCTATGCAAGTCGTCCAGTGAACAATATAATATCGTAAGACATGGTAAATGATGTGCCTTGGTTTCACTTCTGACTAAACTATTTTTAATGTTATAGATGTTTTTAATACAGGGATTAAAAAACAATTAGACAAATTTAACAAAAAAGGCATGACATATTTTGGATAGTGAACATATTCCAATTCTTCCATCAACGTACTGGCTTGCTCTGATGCATCAGTAAAGACATGGTGCAAAAGGGGGATAAAACTGATCAAAATCACAGATGTCAAAGATTTTCTTTCCAACAAGATCTCGTAATAAGCTTTAACGCTTTTCTGAAAGATTATATTACCAAAAAAAAGATACAATAAAATTATAATGCCAATTTGCTGAGAACTAGAAGACGATTAGCTTGGGGGAAACAATATTCATTCGTGGGTTGCTGCTTTAATAACTGTTGGAGGAAGACAACATTTCACTTTAAGATTAGAAAAATATATAACAAGTATTTCTTTCTGGATTGGGCTTAAAATTTAATGAAAAGCTGTGTGGGTGAAAAAAATTCCAGTTGTTGGCACAATACCAAAATGGAACAAATGAACAGCACTTAGGCGATAGCACTTTTTGTACAGGACATGGGAGGGCCACAGAAGAGCTGAAATTAACACGTGGAAAATAACTGCACTGGTTCCTAAGAGGTATTCAGAAACTATCATATATACTCACTCAGCTTGTAAATCTTTGCAAAGGCTACGGTGAAAAATGATCATGTTTCATTATTATAATTAAAATACAGTGGTCTCAGATGCTTTTCTAAAGAAGTAAAAAAGAGAAAACATAGATAATCTGGGTACAATTGTTTAAAAAGGAGAAGCATTTAAAGGAACTATAATTTTAAGTGTTTTTTTCAAGTGATTAAAACGTAGTTAGGTTGTATGTCTATGACAAGGACAGAGTAACAGGATTACGCATATAATAAATGCACCTCATATTTTATAGATTATAATTCTCAGCTTCTGGTATTTTCTATTTTCATAGAGAAAATCTTACAGGAAACTATAAAATTTGGTCACCCCCCATGTACACACTGCTATATTTAAAAAGGATAACCAACAAGGACCTACTGTAGAGCACAGGGAACTCTGCTCAATGTTATGCGGCTGCCTGGATGGGAGGGGCGTCTGGGGGAGAACGGATACATGTACATGTATGGCTGAGTCGCCTTGCTGTGCACCCGAAACTATCACAGCATTGTTAAGCGCCTATACTCCAATATAAAATAAAAAGTTAAAAAATAAATTTGGTCATCCCCATTCACTATGATAAGTATGGGCAGGGAGGAATGTTGGGGCTGTATTCACAGCAAGTTGGCAGAACCAAAGTCTAAAACTGACCAACTTTAATTCTTTGCTATAGGTATGCTGAGTTGAATATACTGGTGATCAAAAAGTGAATCTTTAATTTTTTTTTTTTTTTTTTGCGGTACGTGGGCCTCTCACTGTTGTGGCCTCGCCCATCGCGGAGCACAGGCTCCGGATGCGCAGGCTCAGCGGCCATGGCTCACGGGCCCAGCCGCTCCGCGGCATGTGGGATCCTCCCAGACCGGGGCACGAACCCGCGTCCCCTGCATCGGCAGGCGGACTCTCAACCACTGCGCCACCAGGGAAGCCCAAATCTTTAATTTTAAAACAATGAACACTGAGAGTCATAAAATCCTTCAGACCTGAAAGAAATGATTTTTTCTATATACTCTTTCATTTTTATCTTGCTTTAAAGCTTTGAAAAGACTCTTACTTATTAACTTTATCTTGGCTTATAACTATTACCTATATCTATGAAAGGGATATTTAGTAATTGAAATTAGAATTTTACTCTTGTGATTCCTAGTCTTTTATTCACCACAAAAGTAATAAAGTATAAAAAGCATAAGATACTATAAGGATAATAAAAGTAATAATAAAATAAAATAAATAAATAAAAGACTATAGCTACTTTTGTAAGTTGTCCGTTTTCATTGATAAAATCAGCCACACAACCAGCAAAACTTATCTACTCTGCTTCTACTCTATTAAAAGGAGAGATTTTGAGGGCAAAAAAGCAGATCTGGGAGGTACTTGCTTACAGCCCTGAGGTCCCACGAGACATTCTGCACATAGCCCGTGTCTAGATCAGCACAGCGAACAGCAAAACGTTTCTACCGAAACGGCATTTTTGTTTGGTGTTATGGTTTTAAAATATATGTGCTTTAAGATGCATTTTATTACAAACAATGGAGGCTTTCTTAGAAAAGGGACTTAAATGTTTGCATACTATTTATATGATGTAAAAGGGCATTGGCCTCCTTAATGATTTCTTGCACCTTTTTTCTCATTTTGCTGATTGCTCTTTCTGTTAGCTCACCTGTCTCTCTGACAAACTTGTTCTCCTTTGTCAACGTCTGGGTCACAAGCTAGTAATATTCTGGAGCCGGAGATGGTTGTTCTGATGAGACGGGTTTTTTCTCATTTAGGACAATCACTGCTACTTTAGAGCAGTGGGACACAGCTCTTAGTCAACGGCCAAATAAATGTGTATTTTTCACCGCATATTCAAATATCTTTTACCACATCAAATGATTTGAGTCCGTGGCCCACAGAGAGCCTAAATACCAAGCGCAGACTAAATGCATCGCACAATGAACAGGTGCTTTTCAATGAGACCTACTAATTTAACTGCACGGTTCAAATATTTAATGTGACCTTACTGACAACATCTTTGTTTAATTCTGTCTGTTGAGAGAGAATAACTGTGATACTTCTTAATGGTTCGTTAACTCCTTCAGGTCATTGGAGAGAGCGCCATTCTAAATACATCTATAAATAACTGTAGTACATGAAAGAACACTCTTGCCTTCTACATGCAATGATGCTAAACACACTAAATGCCTTTCCAAACAAATGCAAGTTGCTGGTTTTTCATTAGTGAGATCGACCTAAATTCCATTTTTATAAAGGAGTTATAAACGAATAAGCTAATGCCAAGTGTAACAGATGTGTCAGTAAAGAATCTTCTGCCCTTCTGCTTCTTTTAGTTGTCCTATTCGTTTTGCAGGTGACCACTGGGGTAAAAAGGAACATCATCTTACAGCTTCATCCATACATTGGATGGAGACGTAGGTATCCAAAGTTCCAGACCTCTATGATATTTGCACATCTCTCTTAGGTAACAACGAGGAAAACCACGAGGAAAGCAACTTTATAAATATGAAGGCAAAAAAAACCCAACCCACCTTGAAAAAAGCAAAATAACATTCTGGATATAACAGAGAAGATGATAAATGGTATGAACTTTTCACAACACTTTAAAAATAAAACAGCATTATTCAAAGGATGCAACGAAATTGGAAAAAGCAGCAACAATACATCATGAGACATGGAATCATCTCAAAGAAGCAGTCATGGACATAAGCCACACAGAGGATTTCTTACTTGCACAAGTATCTTGAGGGGTTTGAAAGGTCTTTCACCATGAAGCACTCGCCTCCATTCACACAGAAAGTTTTCTCCTTCTCTGCACACTTGACAAGATGGCTTGTCCCAGTGGTAGATGTAGATGTGGCTGGATAAAAGATAAAGAAGGGGAAAGGTTTATACCCATCTTTCCCTCTTCTAAGCAGCCTTTAATCTTAAATTCTCTTAAAAGGAAGAGTTCATATAAGATACGGCGTACTCCACTAAACTTTCAGGCTTAATAAACAACACCAAAGACATTAAGTACTTTCTGGGTGTAATTAAATATAATAAAATTATAAAAGTAATTATAGTTAATTAATTGAATTATAATTAAATAGGCAACAGGTTCAACATTTCTTATAACTAATACTTTATCTTCTAAGGAAGTTGGAAAAGAGAACATCTATTGTCATTAAGAAAAATACATTTTCCAGGAAGCCTCAAAAATAATGACATAAATTCACATCAGTGCAACTGAATGTAGATATCAATTTTTAATGGCAACTAATTAATAAAATTATTTTATTTTGAAATTACGTGATATATGTGTATGGACTTGATATTTTTTAGACATACGTATAGCAAAGAAAAATCCAAGGTGGCTTATTTGTTCCTAATGAAAAAAATATTCTTAATTGAGTATGTATTAATGTATAGATCAGGGGGCATTCTGTTCAAAATTTCCATTCTATTCTAATTTCTACTCAGAAGAATATTATTGAATGTCTGATTGCCATCACGCTTCTGAAGAAATACAAAGACAGTCTAACATTGCTGCATATGTAGAATAAAGCACTGCAAAATTCATCCATTCGAAGTAGGAGTAGAAACAAGTTTTAATTTTGGTTTGCAGCGTCTTCATGTGATAAATCTGATTATTCACTTGCCTTCAATCTTCACAGTTATTGGAAAGTCAGGCTGACACTGATTGCTCCACCATTAGGTGCAGGGATTAAACGAAGCCAAAGTCCTGAGACTGTAAGAGCATTTAGTCTCAGAACTTCTCCCCACTTACGGTATTGGGAGCACCTTAAACACTGCTCAGTCTCAACCCCAAACAGTCTAACTCACAACATCATGTTTATCGCTGACATTATCAGGATGAAATGTAAAACCAACGTGTCCAGCCAATGAAGATTCTATTTACCCTCCCGGGGTAGGGAGAGTCCATCTTCAGACATAAGTTTTTCTCGTTGATTATCTGACTCATTCTTAGTGACTTTTAATTCTTTGTCTTCCTTATCAA
Source organism: Globicephala melas (assembly GCF_963455315.2). Lineage (NCBI taxonomy): Eukaryota > Metazoa > Chordata > Mammalia > Artiodactyla > Delphinidae > Globicephala > Globicephala melas. The sequence continues at coordinate 25,191,299 of NC_083334.1, read as the reverse complement.
TTTCTATTTTACGATTTGCGTGTGAAACTCAGATGCCCTTGTTTATTTTATTTGACCTGTCTCATTTTTCCATTTTCTCCTGCCTTTCTTTTTCGTTTCCTTCACAAGCGCGTATTTTGCTTTGACATTTAACCTAATTGTGACCCTAACTCTGCTTGATTTTTACTCTACCTGATTGAAATACCGAGCATCTGATTATTCAGTTTCTAGACGACTCGAGGCCTTTCTTGTCTCTTATTCTCCTGTCTAAGGCATGTTTGGGACCCTTTCTCTGTTCTCACCATGGCTTTCAGGAGGAACAGCAAAGGACAGTCAAAATGATTTGCCCTTTGGAGACATCTGGTTCAAATCCCATCTCCTACTAGCTTTGTGTCCTTGAGTAAGTCACCTAGCCATCCAGATGGTCAATTTTCCCATTTAGAAAACAGGGTAAGGGGACTCTTACAGGACTCTTATAGAGGTAAAAGGAATTGGCACAAAACTGGCATCCGATGAATAATAGCAGGTATGGTTACTGAACAAGTAGGGAAGAATCTTACTTTTGCTAATCAATCAGATGTAAAATCTAATAACAGAAATCTGAAGATTTCAAAGAGGCATGCTCTCCTTGAATCATTATAATGGGTAATTAAGAACTGGGTCAATTTTCAAATTATTCCGACACAAAGTCCTTTTCAGAATGCATTTCCAGAGGTCCAGCTCAGGTCTACAAACCCAACCAGAAGAACCAGGGAGAGAGAGGAGAGAGGTGATGTTACCCTCTGCCAGCAGCTACACTTCTACCATCTTTATCAGGAAGAGGGGAAACATAACTTGCATCCTTTGGTCTATAAAATCATAGAGTAGACGATTTCTACACACCACTTAGCATAGATTTTAACATAATATTATATCTTCATGTGAAAAACTGTTTACTTAGGTGCTATGGATATTTTCATCCATGGCGACTGCTTTTAAAAAAATACTAGGAGGGAGTTTGTCTTAAAGGTTTTGTGCTTACGAGTTTCAACCGCTGACAGGGATCTACAGGATGACAAATTGGGCAGCGTATTTTTGCCGAGGGGACCACCTGCAGTGTTCTGTCACCATCATTCCTGCAGAGGAGCTCTGAGCCTCAAGCAGACCCCAGTGGTCCCTGAATCCCTGACAGGCTGCTAAGAATTACCCCTCATCCAAACTGGGCAGCAAACACTGCAGCGGGCTCTTTCAGGACAAATGCCGAGGCTTTTATTAAAAACAACGAAATCAACCCCGTCCTCGCCAAAGCAGACCCTCCATATTCGTTGCAAACTTACAATGAACATTCGCTGTGACAGAAACAAGAGACGGAAACATCATACCTATGCCTTGGATTTTCTGATCTTGTGTTATCAAATAAGTAGGATTAAGAAATGTGGGTTAAAACTAGAAACAATCCCTTTTTTTCAGTCCTTTAAAAGTATTTTTCGTGACATGATTATCCTTTGAATTATCCTGCAGCTCTGAGCTTTGACACATTCATCTGAAAAATTCTTAGATCATGACTAGACACTAGGAATGGGATAGTTGATAATAAAATAATTCTTGGAGAAAATGAAGTAGCAACTCTCTTACGTGTCATGGACTACCCTGCTTAGCACTTCTATCCTTTAGTAGCAGCGAAAACAAACATGATCATGGAATTGCAAAGCAGCAGTTAACTCCCAGGTGACACAAAGCGTGGACCAACTGGGTACAGCTGTTCTGAACCAACAGCCAAACACAGGAATAAGTTGTAATTGTCAGAAGAACCTGGATCTGGATGGTGATATACGCACCTTTCAGATTTTTGCCAAGTTTCCTTATATATTCTCCTTAGTTGACCGCAGTGCACAGTCAGCCCTAAGCACATCTATAAATTTTGCAGAGATATCCTTTCTCTTTGGCCTATATACGCTGTATTGCTAAGTCAGTTTCCGTTTGGTAATTCCTCCAGAATTTAATGAAACAGACAAAGCAGGTTCTCAAACCAAACTGTGGAAACAGCATTCTTTCTGGGGGAGTTGGCAGGAGTTTATCAGGGGTAAAGCTAACAGTTTTGCCAACAGAATGTGCTTTTGATATATAAAAGATGAACTTCATAGCTGCTCCTGGCAGTAGGTGACATAGATCTCACTCATTCAGTCCTTAATAAAAACTGCTTCCCTCTGCTTTGTAACTAGTTTGTCATAATCTGGGAGTTGGTCAACTTCTAGTAAGTGCTAACTGGACAGCAATTAGGAACAGTGATAAGTGTGACTTTGTTACTTTTACGTTTATCATTTATATGAATGTTTTATCCCAAACGTACTTTACTTGGGATGTTACCAATTACAAAATTATAAGGAAGAAAGTATAAGTACAGCAGTTAACTTGTTACTAGAGAATTTCTTCCGAGTGTTTGACTCTCCACCCCGTCTGTCTTGGTAGTATAGATCAGGACTAATGACCATTCCGGGGAAGTCTGAACAGTTCCCTGACTTAGCCAAGGATTTGGACATTAAGATTACCATTTAAAGATTCCCCAGGGGGCTTCCCTGGTGGTGCAGTGGTTGAGAGTCCGCCTGCCGATGCAGGGGACATGGGTTCATGCCCCGGTCCGGGAAGATCCCACGTGCCGCGGAGCGGCTGGGCCCATGAGCCATGGCCGCTGAGCCTGCGCGTCCGGAGCCTGTGCTCCGCAACGGGAGAGGCCACAACAGTGAGAGGCCCGCATACCGGGAAAAAAAAAAAAAAAAGATTCCCCAAATCCTGCACCAGGAAATAGGACTCCCTCCTTTCTAGCCTTCCCTCCCTTCCCTAACCCTTCTCCTCCCTCCCACCCTCCTTCCCTCCCTCCCTTCTTTTTTCCTTCCTTTCACAGTTCTTTAATGACCGCCTATTATATGCGAGGCATAATAATAACAACTAAAGTTACTGGGGTTGAAAATTGTAAGACTGTAAACCATTCTCCCTAAAAGGAGATCTTCATAGATGAAATGTAGTGAAATGACCCTGGAGTTAGCGGAGAAGAATCAGGGGGCCAAGGCACAATTTTGCCAATTACTAGCTGCGGGGCTCTGGTCCAGCTACCTGCCTCAGTATACTCAGCTGCAAAAATGAGGTATCGCAGGGTTGCTGCAGAGTTTGATAAAACACTTTGTCAGTTGCAAAACTGCACACAAATAGAGGCTATGTTTCCATTACTAACGGCATAAATATGGAACAAAGAGAAGCAAAAACATTTCTGTCCAGACACTGTAAGTACATATAATCAAGCCTCGAATGTTGCTTCTTAGCAAATTCTTCTTCTACAAAATGTGAAGAGATGATCTGATTTGGAGGGGTCGCCACTGAATGATTGCAAAGCATCAAGTAAATATCAATAATTTACTCTAACTTTTTCAAAACCACTGTCAATAATGTATACCCATTCAACTGGCTTACAAAATAAAACTGAAGAACAATTTGAGTTAAAAGAAAAAGAAGCTATCTTAAATGTGTAATTATTTTCAACTTTCCAGATCCACACAATTCTCCAATATTCCTTAAAAAAAATTTTTTTATTGAAGTATAGTTGATTTACAATATCATGTAAGTTTCAGGTGTAATTCTCTAACATTTCTGACCGAGCTTCCAAGTTACACGAATTCACTGTATTTATAATCTTGTGTGTTATTGTAACAGTTTAAAAACTCTAAAATATTTAAAAATAGTATGATGTCCACGGAATATGGGCCATAGTATAAACTTTGTTTATAACTCAACATTTTGGAAATCACGTACTATAGCACACTTTAGTAAATACACAGAATAAAACTTTGAGGAGTAATTGAGTGTTCCCTGCTCATTACTCAATATTTTCCCATGGAGTCACACAGTATTTCCTATAGAATGCCAGCCTTTTTCTGCTCAGAGACAGGCTAAAAAGAAAATAATGCTGGAAGGGACGGTTCCCTTTCTTGCTTGTGTTAAGTGGTGTTTTCCTTATCAGTGAAGTAGACAGCACCAGCAGACCAGGGCCATTACACAAATGCAAACGACTGATAAGAAGCCAGTCTCTTCTTCTTTGACAATTAGCAGGAATTAGTATATGTATAGTGTTTACCCCAAGAAGCAATCATTAGCTCCTATCTTCCCTGAGCGAATGAACCCTGACTAGGAGTTTTTAGGACAATTCTTAACGATTTACTTGCAGAAGATTAAATCACTCTCTGCAGTTTTCTCAATAACATATACAAATATTAACAATTTTTATATTCTAACATGAAACTGTCAAATCGCTACAAAGTTGTAGGATTTTTTTTAAATCCTTACCTGTGATATCTTCCATGGCTAAGTATTTAGAAATCTGCATGCATTCCTGCTCTTTGATCTCCCAGTTTAAAAAAAAAATCTGAAATGATTATTCTTGCTCAGAATATAGCTCCTCAGCAATTATGTACCAGAGCACTTTGAACTTCTACTGGGAAGAAATGCTTATGTGGTTCCTGAAAATGACGCTCTGGCTCAGAAGCTGGGCAGGACAAGCCATGCCCCCTAATGCAGCTTCTATAGGTGCCAACGGAAGGACGGGGGAGGCATTAGTTCTCCAAAGGAAAATCCAGAGCCAGACTCAGAACCACTAAAGCATCACCATTCTGGGTTGGCATTTTTTTGCAAGTAGTAATTCAATCCGTTGCTGAATAGGTACTTGAGAAAAAAATGATAGAAGATCAGAGAAACCCATCCTGACTTGGAGGTTCCCAGAGCCCATCTCCTTGGCCTCTCCTCTACCGAACTCTGCTATAGAAACAAACAGGGAAGCCAGGGAAGAACCATCACGAGACCAGAAATGGAACCAGAACTTTCTAAAGTAGAATTAGGGCATCTCAATTCATGGACCTCAGGACTTGGTAATATGGTAGATTACCTACAAGGTGAGAGTCTGTCCAAAGAACAAGCCGACACCAAGGGCTGGCGGAGGTTAACTGGTTTAAGGAGTGAACTTGAGCTTTGGCATCATAACACACATAGAATGGAAGACCCCAAAGAATCTTCACATATTGTATAATTTATCCCATATTGAAAAAGAGGATACAGATCATCTCAAAAGAACAGTTCTGCAGTCTTTCAGCAAACACCTCCAGCTAAAAATTCACAAAAGTGTACAGGCTGCCCAAGGTCACATAAGTGAATTGGGACATGCTTGTTTTCTGTTGTCTTACATGTACAGCGGGGCTGAAGTAGGTTAATAGGATTGCCTTTAGATCCCTCCCTCCCTTACAAGCTCTCAGGGCAGACCCTAATATTTTTTCTGCCTTCTTCAGCAGAATGAAAAGTGACCCTTGGGTGTTTCTCCTCATAAAACAAAATTCTAATTTTTGTTGTAACACTGAGCTCATTTGTAGCTAAACAGAAAGGAGATCCTAAGTTCCCAGCAGTTGCTGTGTCATTAGATAGTGTTCTCCTTAGAAAAATAAAAATTGTCCACAAAGGTTATTTTTCAAACACAGAAGTGGCTATTCTTTTTTCTTTTTTTCTGACAGCACATTTCACTCATGACACAGTGTAATCATTCTAGTCTACTACTTCTTAGAGCAACATGTCAATGGCATAAATGTCTTCTAGGATGTCTTAGCTTTTCTAAAGAAGAAGGAGTCTCCTCCCACAGTGGATGGCTGGCCAGGTGGTTACAAGAAAACGACATTTTCTTCCTTACAAAGCCAATAATCTTCTCTTAGCTAAGAAGCCAGCTACAGAAATACAGTTCTGCTATATATTTTCTACTAATCACTGACAGTTTTATCTGAGTATAAAATTTCCATAGCCAAAAGTCAACGAACTTTCAAGCTGTCCCTTGAATCTTTTCCTATGAACACGTATTCTAAAAGAGTAAGATTCATCTAGCCTACAAAGCAAATATTAGCAGTCAGCTGACTGGCTTAATTTGATATATTTATAGATCTCATCAGGCTAAAGGTAGAAGGGGCACATTCTTTACTGTATTCTGCATACTTTACCAGTATCAATTTTGTCGGGGGAAGGTCATGTCAATGTAGAAAATGTTAACCTGTCATTTTCCAAATTAGTCAAAAGTTTGGAGCATCATACAGAACACATCAAATCAAAGGGAATGATTAAGGATTCAGTTACTCGGCGAGCTGCTGAAATTACCATGTGACATTTAATGACATAGGTTAATTTATTCATCAACCAAAATACACTTAGAAATGAAAGCAGACGGAAGGTCAAAAGACAGAAACTATGAGACAAATTCATTATCTTATTCATCAAATGAAAAAAAAAATCATGGCATATCAAAAATAAAAGCCATATGGTCATTTCAATAAATAGAGAATCAACATTGATGAGATTGAAAGTCAATTTCTCTAAAACTATCCACAAAGTATTCTTACCCCCAAAGATCAAATCTGAATTTAATCAAGCATCCAGATACAGCTACTAATTTACAGGAAGAACACAGGTCAGAGGAACATATAAAAGAACACCATGGGATGCAATCAGCAAAGCCCAATCTATGAAGAACTCTACAGGGCAAATAACCTGATTTCTTAAGAAAAAATTAAAAGAAGATAAAAAGACAAAGAGAGCTAGAGCTAAAGACAGACCAAAGGGTGAGAGAAAAGAAAAACCTAAAATATAGACATTAAAAAGAGACATTAAACCAATTGCAATGAGTGAAACTTATTTGGATCCTGATGTAAGAGGAAATCTGATCATTGATTACAAAGGGTTATCATTAATTGGTATATGTGTCATATACTACCCAAAGCAACCTACTGATTCAGCGCAATCCCTATCGAACTACCACTGGCATTTTTCACAAAACGAACAAAAAATGCCACAATTTGTCTGGAAACACAGAAGACCCTGAATAGCCAAAGCAATCTTGAGAAAGAAAAACAGAGCTGGAGGAATCAGGTTCCCTGACTTCAGATTATACTACAAAGCTACAGTCATCAAGACAATATGGTACTGGGTAAAAAAACAAAAATATAGATCAATGGAACAGGACAGAAAGCCCAGAGATAAACGCACGCACATATGGTCACCTTATCTTTGATAAAGGAGGCAAGAATATACAGCGGAGAAAACACAGCCTCTTCAATAAGTGGTGCTGGGAAAACTGGACAGCTACATGTAAAAGAGTGAAACTAGAACGCTCCCTAACACCATACACAAAAATAAACTCAAAATGGATTTAAGAGCTAAATGTAAGGCCAGACACTATCAAACTCTTAGAGGAAAACATAGAGCACTCTATGACACAAATCACAGTAAGATCCTTTTTGACTCACCTCCTAGAGAAATGGAAATAAAAACAAAAATAAACAAATGGGACCTAATGAAACTTCAGAGCTTTTGTACAGCAAAGGAAACCATAAACAAGATGAAAAGACAACCCTCAGAATGAGAGAAAATATTTGCAAATGAAGCAACTGACAAAGGATTAATCCCCAAAATATACAAGCAGCTCATGCAGCTCAATATCAAAAAACCAAACAACCCAATCCAAAAATGGGCAGAAGACTTGAATAGACATTTCTCCAAAGAAGATATACAGACTGCCAACAAACACATGAAAGGATGCTCAACATCACTAATCATTAGAGAAATGCAAATCAAAACTACAGTGAAGTATCACCTCACACCGGTCAGAATGGCCATCAACAAATATCTACAAACAATAAATGCTGGAGAGGGTGTGGAGAAAAGGGAACACCCTTGTACTGTTGGTGGGAATGTAAATTGATACAGCCACTGTGGAGAACAGTATGGAGGTTCCTTAAAAAACTAAAAATAGAACTACCATACAACCCAGCAATCCCACTACTGGGCATATACCCTAAGAAAACCATAATTCAAAAAGAGTCATGTACCACAATGTTCACTGCAGCACTATTTACAATAGCCAGGACATGGAAGCAACCTAAGTGTCCATCAACAGATGAATGGATAAAGAAGATGTGGCAGATATATACAATGGAATATTACTCAGTCATAAAAAGAAACAAAATTGAGTTATTTGTAGTGAGGTAGATGGACCTAGAGTCTGTCATACCGAGTGCTGTAAGTCAGAAAGAGAAAAATAAATACCATATGCTAACACATATATATGGAATCTAAAAAAAAAAAAAGAAAGGTTCTGATGAACCTAGAGGCAGGACAGGAATAAAGACGCAGACATAGAGAATGGACTTGAGGACTCGGGGAGGGGGAAGGGTAAGCTGGGACGAAGTGAGAGAATGGCATTGACATATATACACTATTAAATGTAAAACAGATAGCTAGTGGGAAGCAGCCGCATAGCACAGGGAGATCAGCTTAGTGCTTCGTGACCACCTAGAGGGATGGGATGGGGAGGGTGGGAGGGAGACGCAAGAGGGAGGGGATATGGGGATATATGTATACATATAGCTGATTCACTTTGTTGTACAGCCAAAACTAACACAACATTGTAAAGCAATTATACTCCAATAAAGATGTTAAAAAAATTGATATATGTATCAAATGCATTATGGTTATGTTTAAAAATAGCCCATATCTTTCAGAGGTACATGCTGAAATATTTATACATTGAATAATAAGATGTCTGGGATTTACTTCAAAATAGTAAGAGGGAAGGGAAGTGAGTGAAATCAGGATAAAACAAAACTGATAACTGCTGAACTGGATGATGGCTCCATGGGAATTTGTTATATCATTCTTTGTACTTTCATACGTTCAATATGCATGTTTAAATTTACACATATATATGTACACGTTTTAATATATCCCTACATACATTTAAAACTTAAAAATGCAAAAAAATCAATTTCAGCCTTTTCAAAACATGTCTTTATAAAGTGGAATTAGAATGATACTCTATGCAACCTAAAGATGCTGTTAGCCACCAATCTAAATCATACTTAACCCTGAAACTCTTGGAGGGGTGGTTTCCTTAATATCAAGAACAATATCAATATCCTTTATAACAATATCCTTTATAACAATATCAATTTCCTTAATATCAAGAACAAGCCAAGAATGGTGACTACTGGTGCTACTATTTAACACTGCTCTGAAAGTTCTAGCCAATGCAACAAGACAGGAATAACAAATTGTGGTACAACTGTAGGAAATGAGGAGATAAAATAAGCACTATTAGAAGATGATATGATTGGATACCAGTATTACCTAGCAAGAAAACCTAATAAAATAAAAGGATTATATTCACAACAGCAATAGGAACTATAAATCATTTAGGTCAGCTAGGTGTGAACCTAACAATAAATATGCAGAATAGGAGATACTTTCAAAGGGTAATATATTAAGAAGGGGAACTGGGTCTGTGCTTGGGGTAGAAGAAGGCATTATATTAAAGGGAAAAGCAAATGAATTTATGGAGGTAGAACAATGCATGTCATGTTCAGTGAAAGGCAGTAGTTCAGTTTGGGAGATGGATCATAAATAGGGAGGTGAAGTTACTGAGGCTACAAGATAATAATACATCCATATTAAAGAAGCCCTTGGCAACCTGGCTGGAATTAATATTGAATCTGTAGGTCATGGAGAGAGTTGGGTTTTTGCTTACGGCTGTGATTAATAAAATTAACGGTCTATTCTATAGCCTTTGGAAAGGGAGAAAAATGGAGATGAGGAGACCAGTGAAGAAGCTGACACAAAGGTCTAGATGAGAAAGGAAGATTGCTCAAACTAGCCCAGTAATGATGGGAGAGGAATCAGCACCATACTGAAGAACTAACACTACTTTGTATTCATATACATTAAAATTAAGCAAGAACTAAATGCTGGGGTTTGTACTTCACACCTCGTATTGCACCTCTTTCTAAGGCACTCAAACTGCCTAACACACGTTTCCTCTTTATCCTTCACACAATCTAGGATATACCCATGATATTATTAGACAGAGGAACTGCGGGCCATTCTCAATACTCAAGAGTCATTGGTGAAATTAAAATATCAAGTCTTGTAGCCACAACTACATGACTAACGCTTTCCTAATTTAACTATACCACGTCTGTTGATATAAAGGAACCCATGACGAGCAGACAGTATCATAGTTGGCCTGAAATCCTAAGTTACACAGATGATCAAGGTAGTGATATTCCTAAAAGTTATGAAAGCATCTCCCTGACAGGAAGTGATTCCCGACAAATCATTTTAAGTAATCTATATTTTCAGTGTCGTGCATAAAGGCACCTCTATAGAAGTATAGAAAAAAAAATGGGGTCAAGACAACGCAGACACCATCTTCCAAGGGTTCCAGGTTGGAGCCAGGCCTCTTTGATCAGTGGATCTGTAACACAACAAGCTTGAAGAATATTCCTTAGAAAGGCACCTTTGCGGCTCTAAAACCCCAGACAGTCCATTGTTACACACCATTTAGCCAAGTTACAGCAATTCTGTGTTTGTGTGATGGCTGTGGACATAAAGAGCCAAGCTCTGGTTCCATAAGTTCAGCATTTTCCTCACTGAGGCCAAAGGTTGCTGCGTATAAAGGAATGAAGCCGTAAAAGTATGTTCAGAACATAAGAATCCTGCTCTCTAACACTTGGCTAATTTCAGTGTGTGTATTTCCCCAGAACTCCCTGGAGTTCCTTGTTCCCAGGTTTGTGATCAGAATAGCAAAACAAACCTCTCTGTAAGAGGATGTGTCATAAAATGTGTATCTGCAGTGTTTAGGGTCCTAGCACAAATTCTGTGTCACCAAATAACACACAGAAAGCTAACTTTTTTCAATACCGCTATTGCCATTTACACGTGGCCAATCTGAACAGGAATAAAACAAGGTTTCCAAAACACAAATAACTTTATTTACTTATTTATTTTTCTTCAGCATTTTTTTAATTGAAGTATAGTTGATTTACAATGCTGTGTTAATTTCTGCTGTACAGCAAAATGATTCAGTTATACATATATATACATTCTTTTTTATATTCTTTTTCATTATGGTTTATCATAGGGTACTGAATATAGTTCCCTGTGCTATACAGTAGGGCCTTGTTGTTTATCCATTCTATATATAAAAGCTTACATCTGCTAACCCCAAACTCCCACTGCATCCCTCCCCCAAACCCCCTCCCCCTTGGCAACCACAAGTCTGTTCTCTATGTCTGTGATTCTGTTTCTGTTTCATAGATAGGTTCATTTGGAAAACACACATAACTTTAAATGCTTCATCTCAAGAAAGCTTTTTGCCCTGCCCCCCAGAGGACTAGCTGGTCTCATAATACTTAGTTCATCACAGGTCTTGTTTTTCTAAAGAACATATTCTTTTTAGGTTAGACATGGGGATGGGGATGCGGGGAGGAAATGTGACAGTCAAATCCTGTGCCTTTACAGGAACTGGGCCAAAATTATAAATTAACCTTGACTACATTATCCCTAAAGAAGCTTTCCTTCAAGCCTTGGGGTTTTTGTGGTGTTTTGTTTTCAATTTCTGGGCCTCGACACCCAAGCTGAACAGACACCTGTTTTTCTACTGTTGCCATTAAACCTTGTTGTTCAATAAAAAAGGAAACAGACAGGTGCACACTTTGAACTCTTTTTCCAAAGTACACAATATTTTTTTAAAAACTGGGGCCATGTGTTCAGTGTCTTACTGTCATCATCTGGTCTAGCTGTTTTATATATCTACACCGTTCGCTTGTTGGAAAAACTCAATGGAAATCATCATCCTGCTTACAGGGAAACCAAAAACGGCACGCTGAAGTACGTCATGAAAGAAAGGTGGAGTAGAGGTCAAGGTCTTATCTAAGTTGCCTGGCCATTTCCCTACAATGCCAGAAACAAGGAATATTAAGAAGGTCCATATGTAGAATCTTAGTTATAATTTATTAGTTTTTTTCCCTGGCGTTGATATATCTATCTGTGTATATGGACTAATAAAACACTTCCATCTCCTGAAGCTATAATAATTCAGAATGGCTGAGGTCTTCCCCCCTTTCAAATGTAAACCATTTCTGTAGACAGTGCAAGTCTGTGTTTAATAGAGATCTTTGTTCTTTCCATCCATTACTAAGGTGCTTCATATTCAAACACGGATGAGGGAAACAGTGTAAAGCAGGGAAGTGGGGCTGCGTGGCACATCAGCTGTAAGGGAACCACGGCTCTACAAAGCCACCCCAAGTGGCTTCCCTGGTGGCGCAGTGGTTGAGAGTCCACCTGCTGATGCAGGGGACACGGGTTCGTGCCCCGGTCCGGGAAGATCCCACATGCCGCGGAGCGGCTGGGCCCGTGAGCCATGGCCGCTGAGCCTGCGCGTCCGGAGCCTGTGCTCCACGACGGGAGAGGCCGCAACAGTGAGAGGCCCGCGTACAGCAAAAAAAAAAAAAAAAAAATGCCACCCTAAAATCAAAGCAGGCAGAACCCAATTCTTGGCCAGGTCCACTTTGCCAGTTTAATTCCCATAGAGTTCCTGCAGAAGAGCCAAATGTCTTCAGCTGAGATCTGTCATTTATGCAAAAGCTTTTAAGAAGTCGAACACTTTCCAAGACCCACTAGTAAATCTAGTAAGAATCTGCATTGCTCTTCTGCTCACATAGGCATTGCCAACACCTAGTGAGAATTCTCCAGTTCAGTAACTACTGAATCCAGCGACCATAATGGGGAGACACAGGCAGTGTTATGATTCTGAACCCCACCATGGGAGAGTTCACAGACGACAGGCAAGTTCTGGTTATATTCTTAGCAGAAACAAGGCTTCCTAGGCTGTGGAGATCTTATTACTAAGAAGAAACCAGACCTCGGACCCTATTCTTTGAAAAGACCTGTTTGATTCATGGCTTTTCCCTTAAGGACGCCTTACTTCTGAAGAACAGGGAAAACCAGAATGCTTTTGTTCAAAGAGTCAGAGATTTTTTCTTGATTACACACCTTTCTGGTGTGTTGGATGCTCAGTCTCAGGGATGTAAATGTCTTCATAGAGATCAGCTCCCGATGGGTGATCTTTTCTGTTGAGAAACTCGCTTCTCCCTGCACCTTAATGCCTAATGTTCTATACCCAAAACTAGAGCGCTTAAATTTTTCTCAAAGTCTGAAGAACTCAGGGAAGTGAGTCATAGTTCTACAGATGCCACACAAGTCCCTGGAATTAAATGGTGATAATGAAAAAAGGATCTTAATTAGAAGACAGATGTTGTTAGAACTCAGTAATCCTTCACTGCCCCTTCACACTGTTTTCCATTAAAAGGTTATCAGAACCTGTCAAATGGTTACATGGGTCCATCGCAGCCACTAGATTAGGCCTGAAGTGCATGCTTGGGAAGCTAACTCTCTACTTGCCAGAGCACTCTGTGTGTGTGTGCGCGCGTGCGTGTGTGCGTGCGCATGTGTGTGTGCATGTGTGTGCACGTGCGCGTCTGTGACTACAGCTTTCCTTCCTTAGAAAGTCAAACTGCACTCTGTTACCCATTGGCTTTATATTCTTAGATTTGTTTTGTAGAAAAAAAGTGACAGGAACTGAAGGATTCATTGGTAAATATGGATGGAGGCTATTTTGTCCTTAACGCAATCTCATCACTCCTGGAATCAAAGCTCTTTCCCTCTTGGGCCTTTATAAGGCCCAAGATATCCCATGATTCCCCCCCCCATTTTTGCTTTCTAGACTTCTTGTTGCTTTTTGTTTAATCAGTTGACATTAGTTCATCATAAAGCCAAGTGTAATTTTAAGCAGACTGAATAAAAACGAATTCATTATTTACCAATATTACTAAAATATATGATTATCCTTTAAAGTATTTCAAATTCAATTTTATCCTTTGCCAAATTCAATCCTCCAATATCAAGTATCCACCTCGTGATTTTGTCTGTTTTCATTTTTTGTTTGTTTTCAGGATTTGAAGACCATTTCATCTGTGAATTATTTTAGTTGTAAATAACAAATTTTAGTTGCTCAAAGGTGAACCAGCAGACACATGGATGAACAGATGGAAATTGTAAGTGAATGCACAGTGTCAAAATATTTCTTCTAAAGTCAGAACTAGGCATTGGCAAATCCACAGTAATAACCACAGAAAATGTTGGCCATGCGTATTTTTAAAATAAAAAAAACCTTACCCACGAATGTCAGAGAGAAAGTAAACAAAAAAGTAGTCCGATGGTGGATGGTAGAGAAGGAGAGAGAACAGGAAGGATTTTGCTTCTAGGAAAACTTAGCACTTCTCGGGACCCAACGGTGAATCTGAAGTTCAATTCAATTAGAAATGTCTGGGATGCCAGTTTTGTGATATAAATAAGGATGTAACATCCTTCAGGGAATAAACTTAGTCACAGGAGGGGTTTACTGCAACTGGTAGGATTTTTTTTTTTTCGTTATGCGGGCCCCTCACTGTTGTGGCCTCTCCCGTTGCGGAGCACAGGCTCCGGACGCGCAGGCTCAGCGGCCATGGCTCACGGGCCCAGCCGCTCCGCGGCATGTGGGATCTTCCCGGACCGGGACACGAACCCGCGTCCCCTGCATTGGCAGGCGGACTCTCAACCACTGCGCCACCAGGGAAGCCCAACTGGTAGGATTTTTGATGCTCAAGTGAAAGGTGGTTACTTCCCTCGGTTTGTTCTTTCCTGTTGAATGCACCATATTCCTTGGGCTGAGAGGCTAGAAAATTGCAATTTATGGTGAAGTCTAGCTTCAAATCCTGACATGAAGTTGGGGTTTCCTATGCAGAACTATAATAGTAGCAACATGGCAACAAGAAAACTTACAGAAATTGAAGAAATCTAATGAAACGGAATCTATTAAATGGGCAATGTGATCTATGTTGCTGGAATCACATTCTAGAGACAGGTAACCCAAGTATATATGCACAGGTCAAAAGAGAGAAGGTGACTGAACTAGGAATTGTGTCCTGGGTTTCTGACTTGTGGGACCAGTGCTCTAGGCTCTAGATGACACTGCTGACCATTTGACAAACCCTGTGAAAGAATTTATGAATGATCCAACTCTAGAGATACGAAATATACCTGATTTATTAAAATGCTTCCTCTATTTTATAAGAAACTCTGTGACTAGGCATAGCATGAGGTCAGAACAAAGTTCCAACTGTTCTTACATCAGAGAACCATGGGAGCAGAGGTTCAGACGGATGGAATCCATCACTATCATAACTCATGACAAGAAATACCAGGGGTGGCACTGAAGTCTTAGCCATAAGTACCCTGAAAATGATCAGGAGCATTTTATAATCCAAATAACAAAGAGGTCACACCCTCATTGCTCAGCTAAACCTGATGACTTAATAAGGTAAAAATGACATGATCTAAGGTGGATGAGAGAAGTAATCATTTTAGGGAGGTTGACAGGGATCTGTACTGATTCCAAACATACAACTTGCTATGTGTAGCATTTCCAATTCCCCAGGCATACATTAAAATAAGAAACAAGTACCTTAAAAAGTATTCAAAAAAAAGAGATAAGAACAAATATGTCTGATTATCATTCTGCAAAGGTTCCTAGACTCTTTGCAGGCAAGTCCCACTAAATATATCATCCAAAAGGGAAGTTAAATTGAAAAAGAAAAAAAGGTTATAAAAAATTAAATTGGATTGTCATCATCACCTGTGATAGAAACTGCCCTTTTCTGTCCCAGAAGCATGAATGTCAGAAAGAATGTCTTGATTCTTTTACATGGTAGAGTTGAGGTCTACAAGGTACTGCTTGGGAAATGGTTTCTACAGAATGTCAGAAACGAAACCATCAGATTCATTACGGGCTCAAAGAGAAAAGTACAAGGAAAGGGGCCATGTTCAGCTTACTAGTTACTCAGGTGAATTCTCCTGCCTAGTATCCAACTTAAGTGTGAAATCTTAAAAAGTAATGCCATCTTTCTGGGAATACAACCTTTCTGTTGCCTTTCTCATTAACAGAAGAAATAAATCTACCCATTATTAATACTTATATTTCTAGAATATGACCCATCACAAATTATATCCCAATGAAGCTAAGAGCTCAGAAAATATGCTCGCAACTACCATTTCTACTGGGCGTGCTATTTACCATCTTCTGGCTTTAAGGTAATCTTCAAGGTAGGTAAGGGAAAAGCACAAAAGAAATAAGAAGCAGAAAGAGAAGACATTTTATGATTGCAAAGATGGAAGAATTCTCTGGATATTATATTTTCACTTTAAGCATCTTCCTCTTGATATCATAAAACTTTATCCTTTTCTACAGTAATCTTGTCATTTGAAGTAGAAATCATATTCACCTAGCCCAGGAGGTATCTGGCATCAATAATATTTGCTGTAACTTGTAAAGGCACGTCTTTTGCTTTTATTCTTTCAGGGTTTCCTTTTTTGGGGGGAGGAGAAATAAATGCTAAAGAAACTCACAAGTTATCTGTATGGTAAAGGCAATACAATTCTTAGCAAAGAACAAGAAGGTGCATGTTCATTAAATACCTACAGTGTGCCAGATATTCTAGCCCCACAGTCATCACAATAACCCTAAGAATAGGTAACATTTTATCCTTTTCACAGGTGAAGAGGTTGAAAGAGAAGAATCACAGGCCTGTGTTCTCAGTGTAATAAATAAAGTAGAGAGAAGTTCCAAGGCAGGTTGACTGCAAGGCCCATAATATATCCACTGAAGCGTTCCGTCTCATGGTTCTTTCAATCCATAACTACATATGTGACGCTGTAGTTAAAAATGAACAAAACAACAAAACAATGACATCCTTTCCACAGACTATTAGAGAAGCCATATTCTTCCACCTTCCAGAAAGTATCACTTTCTGAATATTTTCCCTACGTTTGTAAACTGTATGTCAGGAAACGAGACTCAAACATTACTTTTAGATTATGCATTCTTAGCAGAAGACAGGAGACCAATGTTAGTCACATCAATGTTATTTTAGTCTTAATTCAGGGAAAATGCTCAGTCCGTATTATCTAGTATTCTATTGTCTGTTTCAGAATAAAATGGTTATCTTTTCCGTTAAACTTTCCTAAGAACCAGAAAACTAAACCAATCTTGAATAGTTTAGTCTAAATTGGGAAAGTTATCAAAAATCTGATGATATGACCATCCAGTGTCACAATGTTGTAATGGGTTCTATCTAACCTCCATTCAAATTATCCTCATTTTTCTTTTTAAAATTCTTTTTTGGAAAATAACTTCATTTTCATTTTTTAATAATCTCCAAATTAGAAAAAAACACCTCATTTATTTCTTTCTGAAGCTAAAGTAAGAGAAATTATGCATGTACATATTATAAATGCACAAATATAAATACACTGAGTTATAGACCTCTTTGGGGAGTATGGCAGTAGAACTATTCCAAATGAAATGCTAAATTTAGTTATGATGCCTGAGCAATATTTAATATTTGCATAAGACATCTGATTGACCTCAATGCAATATAAATACCACTAGATCCTTTAAAAGCTTACTGTACTCAACAAAGAGATAAGGAGTGAAGAAAAAAATAGGTATATTTTTAAGAAATGCACATAAATTATATAAAATGAAAATTATCTCCAGTGACATTTGAAGTTAGGCTCATTTTGTTGACTGGTAATTTTTCTCTAACTTCATTTTCATATAACATATAAATCACCCACAAGAAGGTTTTAAAAATGGGTCCTGTGGTAGCACCCCTAATTGAAAGTCAAATCCTCACTACTAAGTAATTTAAATGAGCAACTATTACAAAAATGTACTTTCTAAAAAGCTAACATAAGACCGTTTTCTTCTGGTTAGTTTTCATGTAAGGATCATCTAATCAGAATTGTTTTACATGTTCATCCCTAACAAAACGAATGCTATATATCAGAGAGTGGCAGACATAATTAAAGTGTTCACTAGTGGCAAATGCCTGCAAAGTTGGAACAAAAATGTATAATACCAAGTAAAGTTGCTTAATTTTCATCAACCTCTTCTCTATTCGATAATACAGTAGCTATTTTACTAATTTTTTATTCAATTGACTCTGTCAGGTCTTATCTTTACTTATTAAAAACTTGAAATATTGCAGGGTAAATCATAGATTTGCTCAAAGTAAGTTAAAGATTGTATATTTATTTCCGCAGCAACATAAGACAGTTTAGGCACACAGTAAAACCGTTATATAGTTTTTCAAGCTATAAGTGCTTGTAAGAGACATGACTAAAATATTGAACCTTGTACTTTCAAATGCACCATTAACATTTTTAGCTTAGAAGCCTTTGTTTCCTAAAAATAAGCAGTCAATGTTAAGCAGAAATGTCAAGAAATCAATAAAAAGTAATTAGGAAAAGTGTTTAACATCCTTGAGAAAAGCTCTGAAGGCAGAAAGGGAGCTTCGACAGAGTGAACAGTCAACATTCCTATGTTGTTTTTTCCCTAATAAAAAGAAAAGCCAATCATTTAAATTACTTTATTTAAAAAAATAACCGTATAAATGTCAAATGTCACCCTGGGCCAGATTGCAGTTAATGAGGTTGCTTTCCATTATAAAAATTCATAGCTGAAAACTGCCTTGCAGAACCGACTCTGCTACACGGTATGAGATATAGCCATGCATGGTGACAGACAACAAAGAAAACCTCATTTTAACACATAGGTGCTTTGATAACTATTTCTATCATCTCTGAGCAAAGATACTGAGGGAAAGGAGATAATTATTGAGTGACTTCAATGAGCCAGTGAAAAATACATATGACCTCACAGAGTTCTCCCAATAGCCTGTACGTTCTGTATTATTTCCCCAACTTATAGGAAAGCAAATGATGTCTCAGAGAGATGAAGGAGTTTGCCAGCATCCTACAGATGGAAAATGGCAGTTAAGATTCAAACTCAGATCTCTGAAGACAAAGTTCCTGTGCTCTCCAAGGCACCATTCTAGTATTTTGAGTATTTAAAATGGTGGCTCTTATGAGTTCGAGGGCCATTGACTCCTTTCAGAATCTGGGGATTTTTGTTGACATGTGCAAACAAAGAACTAGCAAACAATTTTGTGGGTTCATGGACTCCTTCCTCTGAGGCCAATTCATAGTTATTCCCTGGATCTCCAGTTAAGAATTCTTCATGTGAGGCCAGACTCTAAAAGAGCTTTGACTTCTTCTCTGATTCAGAATACCCCATATTATGATTCCATCAGAGATAAGAGAAAAAGCTATTCCCTTCTATTCATTATTTTTACTTGCTTTGTTTCAGAGGCCTTTTTCCATAATCTGTGTTCACTATATTTGAAGCAATCATAGGAACATTTAAGAATGTCTCCAAAACTATTGCAGGATCATGATTAGATAAAATAACATAAACTAGGAAATGAAAACTTATTTAGGAGGTTTATTTGTCTTTTTTGTGGTAAGTATAATTAGGGTGATTGAACCTTTAGGATTTTATTACAAATACTGTCACTATGTTTCACAGGTTACCTACGATAATGAAAGAATATCTTATTTAAAAAGTGCCCCATAGATTAAAAAAGCACTTTGTACCTATAGAAGAAAGCTAGTGACGGGGAGGGGGCGGGGAAGAAGAGGGTCTCCAGCTTTTTCCTTTTTGAGAGAAGAAAAATACTTGATAGTTTTACATATCCTTATTTTTAAGCATTATTTAATGTAGAAACCCAATTTTCTGAAAGGCAGCTACAGCAACAACTTATTTTAACAAAAATCACATTCCTTCTAAAAGAAAACACAAATACCACGGACCTCTTAGACATATTTTTTTATGTGTTTGTTTTGAAATACACAGCTTCAAAACACCAGGGGCTGTCCTTAAAGCTTTTTTTAAATATAACTTTTAATAGAAACCTCAAAGTTGAATCATCTTAACGTTCAGAATGGAAATCCACTCACGTAATTCTAGATATTATTGGCCATGAAATAGAAATGTTATTGCCTGAAAAAAGGTACTTTATTTTGCATTAAATTTTTTTTTTTTTTTTTTTTGCGGTAAGGGGGCCTCTCACTGTTGTGGCCTCTCCCGTTGCGGAGCACAGGCTCCGGACGCGCAGGCTCAGCGGCCATGGCTCCCGGGCCCAGTCGCTCCGCGGCATGTGGGATCTTCCCGGACCAGGGCACGAACCCGTGTCCCCTGCATTGGCAGGCGGACTCTTAACCACTGTGCCACCAGGGAAGCCCTTGCATTAAATTTGATTGAAATAATCTCTGTCTGATTTTTTTCCCCTCTTCTGAAATGCTCTGAAAACAATTTTGAGGAAGCATTTTGCCTTAGTGACTTATGTTCCTACTGTCCTCCTCTCAAGAGTATGACAAGATTGGAAAGAGAATCTAGCTCTTAAGTCTGCACAATTTTCTTACCTTATGACGTTATTATCACTAATTTTAGGTAATATTTTGTTACTACTACTAATCAATATAAATATAACAATGCATGCTTATTTTATAGGAATGGAACGGCAAGTCTGCTGTAACTAATAATTGGTTATGAATTACTCTAATTAAGTGAATTAAAAGTACCATTTATCAAGTGATGAATACGCACTGCATCCAAGCACAAAATGCACTTTTCCTTAAAATGTATTGTTTTCTCTTTATATGGATTTTGCTTTTAATTTTTCCAGAATATTCAGATAACATTGGAACAAAAGAAACAAAAAACTGGTTTCACAATAGGACTTTGTAAACTTACTAAATAACTGAAATTATATTTACTTCAATAATAATTAAATAGCATTTATCTACAAAGAAAGAAAAAGATTCATTTCTAAAGCTTTCTTTCTGTTGAAATCCTATTCCACAGGACTAATTTTGACTACGAGTTTTACTCACCAAGAGAATCAAGTTACACAAGTGAGATGAATTATCTGGGGAAATATTATTTGAAAAAACTTAAAATTCTTTAAGAAAATCACCAATCCCTTCCTTAGGACTTCAATTTAGGACTACTACAAAGGAACTTTTACAATCTTTTTGAGGATCTGCAGTGTTTGTCATAATTAAAAGGCTAACATTCCTAAGTGAAAATAGATTTCCTTAAATTATTGTTATTTTATAATTCTATAAAATTATAAAATAACAATAATTTTCCTCTTTTCCTTAAATGATTGTTATTTTATAATTCTATAATCTTGGGAAATCACACACACACACACACACACACACACACACACACACACCCTTATACATGCTCACAACCCCCAAAGTGAATTGTCCATCATACACATAGAAGTCTTCTCCCAGGCACGAGGCCAAAATGATCCCGTTTGACTTGCCCTGTAGGACACCACTCAGCGTTTCAGATCAAATAAGAAAACTATATATACATATTTTTTTTCTTGTTTGCCTACCAGATCCTTACAAGTCCCATTTATCTAGTCGTAGAAAGATAAATGAGAGAAGATATAAAATATTCAAATACGTCTGTGCCGACATAGGATCTACGTATGAACAGAGTTAACATTTGAAAATCTTCAGCAAAGTTTTCATCCGAGATGGGTTTCTCCCTGACAGTCACAAAACCTTTAGTCTCGTTACCCTGCTATCAGCTCAGAGTCAGTCCTCAGAGACAGATTTAGTATCCGTGAAGTTGTCTAAACCTTGCTTTGGATCATTTTTATGAGTCCAGTTTATCTCACTCTGCTAGATCACCTCTCTGCAAGGCAATTCCTCTTGACTCCTTTGACATCCTTTACATCCATGGGTGTCTACTCCATCCCTGTGGTCTAAAATTGGGCAAACTTCTCCCATACTGTCCACTACCCATCCCTGGATGTTTGGGCTCCTGAAAGAATCTCATTCTTTTCTCTAATTTACAGCCTAGGACTAAACCTTTTGTGTTTAATGATAAACTTGGTATTCCTGGATTGGACCACACTCTCTTATCATTCTCCCTGGTCCTCTGGCTCCTTTCACTCCGGACTGCTTTATAAAACCATCTGTTTGACTGAGCCCCAGCCCCCAGGAAAGGAAAATCTGAAATGCTGGCTCCCCTGTTTGGCCCCAGCCTCCCAGCAGTACGGGTTACACAAGAAGGGATGAGACTCTTTCTGCCATGTCCTAATCAACAGTCCTTGTTGCTTAAAAGTTAAAACATAATCTATCAAAGGCAGTTTCCTTCTCTAGGACTGGAAGTACAGTTCCCTTCCTAGATCAAGATTCACTAAGCTGTCATGCCCTGCCTGAAAGCAAGACGGCCAGATTTAGCAAATAAAGATGCAGGATACCCAATTCAATTTGAATTCCCTATAAATAATGGATGCGTTTTAGTGTAAGTATGAGCCATGAAATATTTGGAACATACTTTAACAAATTATGCCTTTTTTTTATCAGAAATTCAAATGTAACTGGGTGTCCCATAATTTACCAGGCAACTCTAACAGTACATGACATTTTAAGTGTTTCCTTTGCTAAGAAAATGTACAGTCACACACACACACACACACACACATACAGTCATAAAAATGAACCACGAGGCTGTATTTTTTTCATTCGGTCCTGTAACTGGTTTTATCAAACTGGCACAGAGATCAGAACTATACTACTATATTGTTATTTCTGACACTTCACTTATCAAAGTGCACTAACTATTTTTTGCTTCTTTTTTTAATTGAAGTATAGTTGATGTGTAATATTATATAAGTTACAGGTGTACAACATAGTGCTTCACAATTTTTAAAGGTTATACTCCATCTATAGTTATAAAATATTGGCTATATTCCCTGTGCTGTACAACAGATCCTTGTAGTTTATTTTATACCTAATAGTTTGTACCTTTTACTCCCCTACTCCTATATTGCCCCTCCCTCCTAGAGGTTCTATGATTTTAAAAAGGGGATTACACAATATATCAGTGATGCTGGTGGTTTGGGTTAAACTCAACAATTTTCATATTTAAGCAAGATCTGACATGATTTTTTACAGATCACAAAGTGCTACATCTTAATCTTAATTTCAAGCATCCTAATTCTAATTCCTCAACTTGTAACTGGTGCATATTGGGACAGGAAAGAAAGAGTAGATCAAAAGGTGATCCCCTCTCAAAGTGGAAAAAGACCTAACGCCCCTCACATACTTCCTCACATATTTTCTATTTCTATAAATCTCTAAAGCAAAAATTGTGCCATTTTAGCAGTTTTTGTCAAGGACAGCAGAAGCCAGTTAAGATATGGTGCCATTTATCACATGCTGATTGCTATTCTTAAAAGTCCTACTTTATTAAAATTTAAAAAAAATCACTTGGCTACCAAAGAACATGTCAGTGTTCAGAATTTCAAAATATATTTAACACTAGAAACAACTACATTTTATTAAGTCAAGCCAATATTTTCAGTGGTCATAAAAAAGCACATCCCAACGGTCACAAATCTAGAATGACAGGCGTTAACTGCATCTCCATCCCCACAGATTAGTAATTTCATTGATGAGACTTTCCTCTAGCTTTTACTGGCCATCAGCAGATGAGTGAGGGGGTCTGGGTGACTAAATGCACCAATAAAACCTTCCTGTAGATGATAAATATGAGATTGTTTGCACTCTGACTTGAAGAATGCTGTATTTTAGTGGTATTTTTCAAGCAGAAATAGTTGAACCTGCTCCACGAATTTCATGACAGTAGTGGCAAAATAAAGCATGAAATAATCGTTCCAAAAACACAGGCCGCATTTATCTCAAGTCATAAACTGGTCTGAGCTTTGGGAAATCAGACCTTGCCTTTTCATACAGATTTTGAACTCCTCCTTTCGTTTGCTTGTTTATTACGCTGTTGTCTCATCATAAAATATGTAAGGACTTGTTTCTAACTTTGTCTATGTGACATGGAGATTCATCTTCCAGTCCATTACACAAAACCTCCTTGTGTCTTCTGCAAAGCTGTTTATACAATTTAGCCAACCTTCGGAGACTTCAGCCTGAAAGTATGGCCGCTCCTCAAAGGAACATATCCAGATTCTAAACAGACCCTTAAAAAAAGAAATAATCATTTGGAAGATTCAATTCTAAATTAATTCAATCCAGCTCAACAAATCGCCGTAAAAATGCACCAGTTTGTCACACTTTTTATTTTAATATGTACCCCCTCCCTGCCACCTGTAGTGCCTCCCCAGAGAGATGGAGAATAGGGAAGAAAAAGTTAAGGAAAACCTTCTTTTGAGCCCACCTTGCATACATCATTCCTCTGTTAAGATGGCTGGTGGGCAACTGGCAATTTTAAATTCACTCATTTCCTCGGAATCATTCTTTGTTACTCAAGGGCCACAGCTCTGGTCTATAAAGAGCCATTAGTTTAAAAGTGGTTACTCAGGGGGCTTCCCTGGTGGCGCAGTGGTTGAGAGTCCGCCTGCCAATGCACAGGACAGGGGTTCGTGCCCCGGTCCGGGAAGATCCCACATGCCGCGGAGCAGCTGGGCCTGTGAGCCGTGGCCGCTGAGCCTGCGCGTCCAGAGCCTGTGCTCTGCAACGGTGAGAGGCCCACGTACCACAAAAACAAACAAAAAAAGTGCTTGTTCAGCATATTCCATTTTCGCTGATGGTATCTGAAATTAATCAGTATATGGCAATCAGCACATGCAAAGGAGTCAGAGGGACAGTGATGGTAAGACCATCTTTATCGGGAGTCACTACTGTACGGGGCTAGCGTGTCCCTGTAGAAGACTTTGCTTTTCCAGCGGTTGAATTTGTTCTATCACTAGCTCAATGAGAACAGTAGGTATTTAGTCATCAATTGTCTTAAAAGTCCCCCAGTTAAAGACCAGAGCATAAACTTTACGTTGTGTGAATATTTTTACTCCAAATTCTTGGCAAAATATTCCTGTGTTGGTTCCAGATCTTTTAAATAGCTTGCTTTGTTATTTTTTTATTTTTTATTTTTTTGCGGTACGCGGGCCCCTCACTGCTGTGGCCTCTCCCGTTGCGGAGCACAGGCTCCGGAGGCGCAGGCTCAGCGGCCATGGCTCACGGGCCCAGCTGCTCCGCGGCATGTGGGATCTTCCCGGACCGGGGCACGAACCCGTGTCCCCTGCATCGGCAGGCGGACTCTCAACCACTGCGTCACCAGGGAAGCCCTGTTATTATTTTTTTTAATAGAAGCCTGTGTATAAGAACAGATTTTCGTTTCTATATTTTCCTTCCTGTGAGTAGACTGACCAGAAGAAAATAAATTACATTTTCCTTACCCATCAATTTATCAAAAAAAGACATGAAAAATTGCAATCAGAATGGCCTCTTACTGAAAAGAGTCCCTATCAATCCCCAAAGTCCTGAAAGAAACTATTTTAGAAGAAGAAAAATAGGTAGAAGTTAAAGAGAAAGTAATACAATAGTCAATTCTATGTAAGACATAAGATTTGTTTATATGTGTTTATGTGGTAAGAAAAATTCTTTTTCTTATTCCAAGTACTAATGCTACTTCAAAGATATACAAATGATATCTAGCTGATGAAAAATTCAGAGATTTCTTCTACTACATGCACCTCCCACTCTTTTAGAGACTGGTATCATGTGTCCAGTTAAGAACACTGAACCAAGAAGTCAGCTTTGCATGTACCTTCACGAAGAGAATTTTTTTTAAATGGCCTACTACTATTAGGGGGAAAAAAGACTCATTTGATCCTGTTATTGATTTTCTGACTTTCGATTTGATGTCTCAGATCTCACTAGAAATGCCTAAGGCATCCGAATAACTGTATTGCTTTGCATGTAAGTTTTAAGTATGGCATTATAGCCCAGGTCACATATTTGTGAAAATAATAAAAATTTTAAAAATGATCATCAGTACAGTTCTACACTATCATGGGACAAAAGAAATCAAAGCGTTTCTCAGCTCATATGGGAAACAAAACAGATGCAAAGATGTTTCATCTCTAGCAGTATTTATGAGAGCATTCAGCCCCAGTATAGGACAATGGAGGGAAACAACATTTGAAGACTCCAAAGGGGTCAGTGCAATCCTGCCTCTGATCAGCGTTGTTTGTGTTCAGGCTCTAATTGGCTCAAACTCCTGTGAGGCTTCAGGGGCAGACAACAAGGTTAGAGAGGTGGGAATGCCTCTACAATCTTCATGTATTATCTCTATCCCCCCTCATCCTTTGACCAAGATAAACACCATTCCTAAAGAAATCCAAATGTCAAAATATCTCTGTAAACAGAGAATATAATGAAATGCTACCCAGCTAAATTATTGATTCATTTCAAGTAAATCAACATCACCCTGAAACAAACTGGCACTTTTAAGGTACAGGTGTTAATATTTATGCTCGCTTGCCTTACTGTTGAAAAATCCAACCACTGGGCAGTGGAAAGCATAAGAAAAAAACAAAAGTAGGACCGTAAGACCAATTAAAATAGTCTCGGCAATCTTATCATTCACCTCCTTTTCTTTCTTTCTTTCTTTTTTTTGCAGTACGCGGGCCTCTCACTCTTGTGGCCTCTCCCGTTGCAGAGCACAGGCTCCAGACACACAGGCCCAGCGGCCATGGCTCATGGGCCCAGCCGCTCCACGGCATGTGGGATCTTCCTGGACCAGGGCTCAAACCCGTGTCCCCTGCATCGGCAGGCGGACTCTCAACCACTGCGCCACCAGGGAAGCCCCTCACCTCCTTTTCTTGATTCCTCCATCCCTCAAGTTTCAAGAGCTGCCTGTTTTGCAAATGAAAATTCACAATAATACTGAAAACATTACCAACATCAATAATATCCAGAAATCCATTCTCCTCTGAAAACTCATCTCTACCAAAACAAATGACCAAACACAGGTTGTTTCAAGCGGGTTCACTTGATTTTCTATACACACATGATTTCATGGATGGCCATTAGGCACATTTGAACTTAGACTGACATGCTTTTCAGAAGCACAAACGTTTTCCCACGAGCTTCCTGAGAGAAATAATTGAGACTGACGTCCTGGAGTCATTTTTGCACACGTGGGCAGTCTCTGATCAATGTGCAACATGTTTTCCTTAAATATCCATTTCTTACTGATTTTTTTTTTTTTGGTTATAACTTACTTTTATTCTTACAGTAAGAAAAAGAATTCAAACATTTTTTTTCCATTTTTGGTATTAGGTGTGCACCCAGGCTTGAAAGATGAGATGAACATTAACTCAATTCTTTTAGCCGATGTGCAGGATTAACCCAACGTACCAATTAGCAGGGGTGAAAAAAAGAAGGATTTATTGTATTTGTGGTGAAAAGGAAGCATTTGTTGAATAAATAAAAAGGACTGCAGATTTTTTAGAGGTACTTCTGATCTAAATTCTATTTACATAGTTATGCAATTTGTACAATAGTTTGTACATATGTGGAAAGGTAAAGGTACTTTACCTTTACCTTCAAGAGACAAAGGTACTTTGTCTCTTGAAGAGAATTTACCTTTAACCTACCTAGACAATTTGATTTTGTTTGTCAATTTTGAG
The DNA here is from genome assembly GCF_963455315.2 of Globicephala melas. Taxonomy (NCBI): domain Eukaryota; kingdom Metazoa; phylum Chordata; class Mammalia; order Artiodactyla; family Delphinidae; genus Globicephala; species Globicephala melas. The sequence continues at coordinate 25,164,024 of NC_083334.1, read as the reverse complement.
TTAGATAAAAGCATTCATTTTCTTTCCTTCATTTCCTTCACAATATGGCTAAATTATTTCATCAGTTATACATATTAAAATATTCCATTGTTCATTATCTCACTTCTTTAAAAATGAAATGGAAAACAATCTAATAGATTATATATACCAATACATATTTGGAATCAATTGCGTTGAATTAATAAATTTTTTGCTAGCTACAAACACAAAAGGCAGATGTAGAGCTCCAGTGAGAACACCTGCTTCAAAAATATTCTGATTAGCTACTATGAGATTTGCTTTGCGGTGATGAAAATGTTCTGAGATTAGTGGTTATGGGTCGCACAACTTTGTGAATACACTAAAAGCAACAAGTTGTACACTTTAAAAGGGTGAATCTTATGGTATTGTGACATACCACAATGAAGTTTTGGCAAAAAATCTTTTCTGATACCTTGAACAGGATACTTGAATATTTGAATATTTTCTTAAATACGTCTTTGTCCTGTTGATAATGAAACCCCTATATTACCAAATAAAGATTTCCACACTGACATTACAGTAAAATTTGAGCCACTAGTAATACGAGCATGTTTCCAGAGAAAAGATGGCTCCAGACAACAAAAGGCAAGAAATCCTAAAAGAATAATCTCAAAAGCTGCAATAATCTCATTTATGTGGTGACATAAAACAGAAAAAAACAAAAGAAGCCAAAAAAATTTTGTTTTCTTACATTTGAAGCCATCTTTCCATTCTTTTTCCAAGTCCCAATATTAAATTACGTCTACATTTGACTAAGTTCAAAGATGGTTCACACAATCAGACAACTGTCACATAACTCTATTACATTTAAGGCTCTCCTTCTTAATTTTTTAATTTAAGTATAGTTGATTTACGATGTTGTGTTAGTTTCTGGTGTATAGCAAAGTGATTCAGTTGCGTATATATATATTCTTTTCCCTTACAGGTTATTACAAGACACTGAATATAGTTCCCTGTGCTACACAGTAGGGCCTTGTCATTTATCTATTTTATGTATAGTAGTATGTATCTGTTAATCCCAAACTACTAATTTATCCCTCCCCACCTCTCACCCTTTGGTAACCATAAGTTTGTTTCTATGTCTGCGAGTCTATTTCTGTTTTGTAAATAAGTTCATTAGTATCATTTTTTTAGATTCCACATATAAGTGATATCATACGATACTCGCCTTTCTCCATCTGCCCTACTTCACTTAGTATGATAACATCTAGGTCCGAAAGGTTTTCTTCTGACTTCTCTAGGAAAGCAGGTTTTATTCTTTACAACTGTATTAACCACTAACCCAGGCAAGCTGTTTAATCAGAATCTGGGTCTGACAACTGCTCTAATTTACTGATTCCATTGTGGTGCCACCATGGGTCCACCAGGCTCCTCAATCACTGTCAGCTACAGAATCGGAGGAAGTAGACAAGTTTCATTTTTAATGATTAATCAATTAAAGCCAGAGTTTCACTTGCATGGTGCCTTTATCTATGCAAAATTACTCATACATAGCCTCAAAACGAATTGACCCTGGGACACACACACTCATACGAAGTGGGAATCCAAATACAAATTCACAGGGATGAAACAGAACATATATCATTTATTTAAGATAGTTAAATGTACTTGGCAACGTAACAATGGGTGAGTTAGCTTTACGGTTTTTAATCCCTGGAAGCATTTATAATGGCAGTTGTGGAATTTCTTCCGGGAAGATTTATGCTTTATTTGAGAATGGATGAGGTAGGTAATGTATTTCCTTGGTCTCTCTAGGTGAAGTTCTATCTGAAGGTAGTGGCTCAATGCCCTCCAGAAATCCCTCCTAGCCTTAAGATTTTAATATTATATGAAAAGTCAAACCCAAGTAAGTTTTATCATCTCACCTCCATGATATATTTGGTCCAAAAAGGACAGAATAGAAATTCTCTGCAACTAGCCTTGGGAAAGTGGAATAAGCCAGAGAGGATGCAAAGGCCATCCTGAATTACACTGAGGCGGGTGAGGTAGGGGGTGTGTGTTTTCCTTCCTTACCTGGGTCTCCAGCTGACCTCCTCCTAGGTCTTTATTTTGTCATTATCCCTTGTTATAGATGCTCAGGGCTCTGTTATGGGCCCCTTATTCCTAAGACTTTTCACCATCTGGGTTTTCTCTCTAGTGTAATAAGAGACAGGTATGCTGCTACTGTAGCACCTTAAAGCTGTGCTTGGGCTTCCCTGGTGGCGCAGTGCCTGAGAGTCCGCCTGCTAATGCAGGCGACACGGGTTCGTGCCCCGGTCTGGGAAGATCCCACATGCCGCGGAGCGGCTGGGCCCGTGAGCCATGGCTGCTGAGCCTGCGCGTCCGGAGCCTGTGCTCCGCAGCGGGAGGGGCCGCAACGGTGAGAGGCCTGCATACCGCAAAAAAAAGCTGTGCTTATTTTTACAATGCCCTTGCTCGAATGTGGGCACATCCTACACAGCCCCTGGAGAGCTAGAATATCCTGTCTGCCCTCATAACTCTCCTGTAATGAACTTTTCTTACAGTTGAATCACCAATATGTTTTTCTTGATGTGACCCTCCTTCTACCCGTCTTTCATTCTTCCAGCTGTCCCTTGAATGCTATATAAAAAAGCACTTTTATTCTATGTCCTTTACTTATGCATTTACTCATTGAAAATCGCTGTTATCTTTTCAACACATTGATGTCTAACAGATTGTACCATATTATACCGAGGTATCGCTGACAGCTCTGAAATTTGCTTTCCTAATTTGTAATAAGCTTAAACTATAATTCAGATGTTATAAAAAGCAACAGTGCCATACTCCCCTGATTTATGAAAATCATATCAGCTTCTGCAATTTATTTTTGGTAACACAGTTTTAAATTGATTGCCATGTCTTTTGATTGGTCTCCTATTGCTATATACCAACCAGTTCCAACACACACATATATAGGTTGGCTTTTCAGCTCTAAATGTAATCAGCTCTCTTTTTTGGTAAGCCATGTAACCGGTTGAAATTCTACTGCAGTGTGCATTTATTCTGAGGACTATATCAGCCCCAGGAAAGAGTCTCGACAGTTGAGGGTAGTTCAACGTCATCCTATCAGCCAATAAGAAAGCTTTTTCAAGTTCTTTTCTATAGAACAAGGAAGTACTTATGTAGCACAAAGCAGTCCTCTGATTTGTTCAAGTCAAAAATGAATGGTTAGGGCTTCCCTGGTGGCGCAGTGGTTGAGAGTCCGCCTGCCGATGCAGGGGACACGGGTTCATGCCCCGGTCCGGGAAGATCCCACATGCCGCGGAGCGGCTGGGCCCGTGAGCCATGGCCACTGAGCCTGCGCGTCCGGAGCCTGTGCTCCGCAACGGGAGAGGCCACAACAGTGAGAGGCCTGCGTACCGCCAAAAAAAAAAAAAAAACAGTTAAATCTGGATATAAAGTAGGAAACGTTTAATAATTAAATTCAGAGTTTCTCTGAATTATCATGATGAAAATTATAGGCACGGCAAGTTCAGACTGAGGACTAGTCCAGGACTGTCTCCTCCAGTGTGCCGTAGTAGTTCTTCAACAGAACAGACTGACTCAAGCTCAGCCCACATAATACTACTTCAATCCACGTCTATGAAGAACTTGGTCTTTCAGCTCTAAAGTTGAATGTAACAATAAAGTCGGTTCTCCAGATGGAATTGCAGGCAACGTCCACGCAATCCTACAGTTGATAGAACTTTTCCTCTCTTAACTGGCATCAAGTATACGACTCAGACATATGAAACAGTCAGTAAAGATTGATTACGTTGCGTTTAAGGTTCTTGGAAAAGAATTATGAGAACCTGTGAAAAAGTTTTAAAAGACAGGAATAGGTAAAAGCAGGAAAACATTTGAGGCTGCTTAACGTAATCAATATTTCTGAGATGATGATAATTTTCAAGACTCTGTTATTTGCCCAGAGATGGCTGTTGATGGAGTGAAATGTTGATGGAAGGCAACTTGAGAAATTGAGGACGGCTTTCAACTGAAGGGCACTATACCTTTTTTTCACTAAGGAAAAAGAAATGTGGATTTCCACCACTTATATATTTTTTGCCTCTCTAAGGTAATTAAGGAACTTTGAAAATCAGGAGGATCATGACATTATCCAATACGATCCAACTCCTGGGAAAGCTTTTCTAAGACACGAGTGGTCTTTTCCTTTTCCCTGTCTCCCTGAGACTGCTGGTTTTGATGGGAACAGTTTCCTTCACGTTATACTTCAGTGACATAAAGTCCTCTTTCAAACAAAACAACTGAAAAAACCATCCTCATTTCCTCCTGGGGCTGGAGGTGAAGAGGCGAAACACAGAAATGGAAAACTGGCAAATACTCCTGGAAAGGAGGCCAATGCATTTTTGGGGTCAAAAATCATCTAATTTTGTGGTCACTCTCATTGACGAGTCAGTCTGATTTTTAGCCTCCAGACACTGGCTTAAAATACTGAGGACATTCCTTTGCTTCACTCTTGGACTGTTTTGAGTTGTTTGATCACAGCCTTATTTGGATATTATACTTTGATAATAATGGGATAGATAATATCTTGCTTCCTCCAATTATTTAAGTAGTCTCATTTGTAAGCATCTGATTTTTAATAGATGTTATTTGGTAATATTAGCAAAAAGGAGTGGTACTTCTGATCATCTGGCATTTCATGAATCTGGAGACCCACACAGGCCCTGCAGAGCACCACCACCCAATATCACCCAATATCACAGCCACTATGTAGTCGCCCAACTTCAAACTGGGTCTCGAACAATTTGTGATTTCCACAATTCTGTTTTTCAATCCCCCAGTGAATATTTGCTGTAGCTAATTCTTCCCCGACTGCTCGAGTCATGTTTTTATTTCCCCATGAACTATGATAAAGATACCCTGATAGGGCTTCCCTGGTGGCGCAGTGGTTGAGAGTCCGCCTGCCGATTCAGGGAACACGGGTTCGTGCCCCGGTCCAGGAGGATCCTACGTGCCGCGGAGAGGCTGGGCCCGTGAGCCATGGCCGCTGAGCCTGCGCGTCCGGAGCCTGTGCTCCGCAACGGGAGAGGCCACAACAGTGAGAGGCTCGCGTACCGCAAAAAAAAAAAAAAAAAAAAGATACCCTGATATTCTCTAGTTTTGTTTAGCAGCTCTTGAGTTCCCATCCTCGCTGGTGAATTTCACAATCTCAAGATGGACCCGTACGCTAAGACTTCACCTGCCCTCTCTTTTTGTATCATAAGTAGTTAAGCAGGTGACTGCTAGGCAGTATTCCAGGTCTCATACTGAGGGGGCTTAAAGTGAAGAGGATGGGATTAGGGGCATCCTGGGAGACAGGTTCTAGCTCCACTTGACCACTGCTGTGGGATTTCAGGCAAATACCGTATTCTCTCCAGGCTGTAGGGTCTGTTCATCTGTAACAAGAATACTATGTACACTGCAAAGCGCCTTCCATTTTACTACAAGAACACTGAATAGGAGGCATCTGAAGAAATATTATCAGCATCATGGGCTGTGTGCTAGAGTACCCCCTCTCCTCTCTTCCCTTCTCTCTCTCACTCTCTCTCTCTCTCTCGCTCACATGCGCACACACCCACACATTCTGCTTGATTCGCAGGATGATTTCTTTGAGACATGACCTAATTTCATTTAGGCTCAGGATCTTCTCAGTGTGGGTTTTCAGAGTTGCTTTATACAATTAAAATATGGAATATGAGACCAGGGCTCAGACTTTATTACCATTAGTCATGCTCAAAAGAAAAATAAGGAACTGATCTAGTGCAATGATGGGTCAGCAAGAAAAAAAAACAACCCCAATAAAAAGAGTACGTTAAACACTGAAGCACCTCCTGAGACTAAATATTAGGAATACTACGATCTCTGAAATGTCAGAAGAGTTACATAGTGAAAACCCTTGAAAAGAAAACACACTGAAATTGGAACGCTCATCTATGGGAAGAAAACAGACATATGAATATTGGCAAAGTCTGAGGATGAACATCTGCATTCTAGGACTTAAAATTATGATAATAATTGATACTAACAAGTGTTGGATATAATCGAGGACATGTATTTTTTAAATGTGAGTTTTAACCCGATAGATTCTAGGGGTGAAAGGCAGAAGAGAAGATTAAGTTATGACCCTCTAGCCTTAGTGAAAAGAATACACTCGACTCTACCTGGTAGAATGTGCTCGATGCATAGCGGCTAAGAAAGCACAGCTGAAATTAAGCCAAAACCTGGTCCTCCATCCAGACAGGAGGAAACAAAAGGCAAGGGGAAAACAGACCAGCATGAGGGATACATCACGTTCAAAAATGAATCAAAGAGAAAAGGGGTCTGCCCTTGTTCTTACAAATGAAAGTAGGAGTCTATGTGGCTCCGCTGTCTTTTACACACTTGTAACAAGTGTAATGTAGGAGTAATGGAACAAAAACTTTTCTTATCCACAGGAACACCTCTCCCTATTCCACAATGGTTCCCAAGATTTTGATCTTACTGGATCAAAGAGAAGAAAATGAACAAAGTAATCTGTACATGAAACCACAGCTTCTCCAAGGGAGTCAACATTCTGTAGTTATATTTAGGCTTAGCACCTTCACCTAATGATTTCTGAAATAGGGAATGCTGGGTAAAAAGGAAGAGCATATCACTTCTGTCTTATACTTCTGATGTCAGGGCCACTTAAAGAGTGTGAATTCTTTGAAAACTTAAATATCCACTTAAAAATGAGTGACCTGTACAGAAGACAAATTAGGCTGTCCTTGGAGCCATTAGCTAAAACAATCCTCTTTTTGCACAATGTAGCTTTTTTTTTTTCTTGCGGTACGCAGGCCTCTCACTGTTGTGGCCTCTCCCGTTGCGGAGCACAGGCTCCGGACGCGCAGGCTCAGCGGCCATGGCTCACGGGCCCAGCCGCTCCGCGGCATGTGGGATCTTCCTGGACCGGGGCACGAACCCCCGTCCCCTGCATCAGCAGGCGGACCCTCAACCACTGCACCACCAGGGAAGCCCCATTTTGCATAATGTAGCTTTTTGCATAATGAAATCTCTTCTAAGGTTATGGGTATGTGCAAACAGTCCCCACCCCAATTATCCTCCTTAAGAAAAAAAAATGATTTCCTGGTTGTTCACAAGCAGTCAAGGTAGCTACCAGCAAAAGCATTGGGTGATAGGTTTCTCCTCCACAAGGACCGTGATGATTTGCTTGTATTTTAAAACCCTGACACGTATGATGATGTCTCCCCTCCAGATACCTAACTGGACTTGGATGTCAGTGGAATGACCCCTGAAAGGGACCATCTTGGAGGAGAGGGAGTAAAGGAGTGTTTCTCTCTTCTCCTGCTCAGTCTTGGTCCCTCGTCACATGCACTGGGCAGAATTTCTTATGAGGAGCCACACTGACTGTTCAACACAAGACTGCGACTCAACGTTTATCAGCAAATGCTATTCAGTCCATTCCAGATAGACCCTGCGTTCATTACTTTTCTGCAACTTAGAGGGCTTGGGCCTGAAGGAGTCAAAAGGCAAATGCTGTTGTTCATTGTACATGCAAATATTAAGCCAACTTATTAATACATGGATATTTTTGTGACCCACTTTGGAATATTGGTGAATTGCAGAGTCTGACTAATTTTTCCAGGAAGCTTTCATTACACCAGCTTTCTTCCCTTCGAGGGGACTTCGATTCCCTGGACCAGCTTTCTGGGGCCAAAGCCCAATTGGAATTTAGAAATGAAGAAACAGTGAGACTCTGCTTGTCACAGTCGTGCCAGGCAAAGACCCTACATGACAGAAAATCATGCGCTGCTGGACAAATTGACTTTGCTAACAGGCTGAATGAAACTGACTCGCTCATGACCCATTAGTCAACTGGCTGGCATCCCAGAGGCTAGAAAATAGCTGCACAGGATAAATCATCGTGTCTGTTGCCAGTGGCCAACTGTGCTAAATTCTCATAGTGGATGTATGTAATAGGTAGTGCTGCACTTAAAAAAAAACCAACTACCTGATTGAACTTGGAAAATACTTAAAGTATTCATAGTACGCCACGTATCCCATGCATATTAGAATTGGGCTTTGGAGGTTAATTAAGTTATGGAAATAAAGTAGGAAGAATAGGAAATAAACCTCAAAGGTTGATTTATTTGCTTGTCTCGGATTAGAACAGTACTGCGTTTATAGTGGATGATCAATAAAGGTGTTTTGCTGCTAGCTATGGAGATGATGATGTGATAAACTCAGTATCAATTTTTTCTTCAGGGAAAACACGATACAACGAATTTGCTTTTAATTATCAAGGCAGAAAGCAGCTCAACTATTAATATAAAAAGCTAAAAGGATGCCACTAAAGTTATCTGTTTCATACCAAACTTGAATGCAAGAAATTAGCTAATTAGCAGGAAAAAATAAAAATTTTACCAATGAATCACACCAACAATTCCCACAACTTCTTTGCTCTTATTCCTACATTTAACTTTTGCATAATCTTCTTCCTTAAAAGCTACCTTTTCCCAAAGTTTTAATCAGTTAAACCAGAGTACATAAACACTTTTTAAGAATTGCTCGACATGTCACAATAAATATCTTTGTTCACTAGTATATAAAAAAATTGGTGGTTGCAATTAAAACTCTCTTTTCCTCAGACAATACTCAGTTTCTGTGTTTCTTAACAGCGTGTCTAGTGCAAGCTGGAGGAATGAAGTCTTGGGCCAATAGGTATATTTTGGGGGATATTATCAATAGAGGGAAATGACGTGGAATACAGGGCTGAGCAGAGGCATGAAGATAATTTGCGTTTCACCTTTCGACTTGTGTGAAAACAAAGTTTATGACCTTCCTCTGCTTGGGAAATAAAGGGGTTTATGCTCAATAAATGGCTAACACACAAGAGGGGGAGGGAAGGAGGTAGGGAAAAAGGGAGGTGAGGGAGAGGGGAAGGGGGAGGAAAGGAGGGGGGAAGGGGGAGGGAAGGAGGCAGGGGAAAAGGGAGCTGAGGGAGAGGGGAAGGGGGAGGAAAGGAGGGGGGAAGGGGGAGGGAAGGAGGGAGGAAGGGGGAGAGAGGGAGAGAGAGAATGACAAAAATCCCTAGATTTCCACATAACATTCAGAAGGCTCTCTCTCAAACAGTAGTCAGATACTCCTACTAGGAATCTAAGAAAAAAATAAAATAACCTCAAATTCCTCCTTCTTTTGTGATGGCCACCCCAGCCTAAGTATCAAGATCCCTGATAAAAGGTCATCTGCTCAAGGTTACTAGTGATGTCCAAAAGGCAAGAAAAGGCCATGTGTGTACCTCTCTTGCTTTCTTTATGTGCCTGTGGAGTTTTATATTCACCAGGAGACCTACAGGTGGTGATTTTGACCCTTTGGGTCCCTGGGTCTTTGCAGACTATCACTGACTCGGAGCTTCAGAGGCCGGAGAAAACTGAACAGGGCTTACAATGTTGGGTTGAGTGCCCTGCAGTGGCCTGAGTGTCCACACAGCATCCCATGTGCTCCTGGGAAGGGAGCTGGAGGCACCTGGTAAACTGTGACCTCTGGGTCTGTGTTGTCCTCACTGCACACGTGGTCAGGATGGCCCGGCCACATTAAACTGGAAAATAAAGGAGGTCCAGCCTGGCTGGAGTAGAGCTGATGTCTTCACACGTTGATGGGTGAGTTGAGGGGCCATGAACGTTACCTCAAGGGTTGCTGCAGAAGGTAAGTGTACATGGGGCCAATGGAATTATGGGTTCCTGGGGTCCCATCACTACTTCAACAAGAGGAAATCTGATTTTATCATTTTAAAGCAAAGCCATAGGATTTCATTTGCCGAAAACAAGGATTTAGATACTTTAACAAATTTTTGAAAAGCACTGGGATCTAAACCAGCATTGAGTAGCTAGCTCTATTGGAGACCTACTCATTCAAGGTCACGCTACATCCAGGATCTTGAAGTTGAGGATATACACAAGTTAGGCTCAGGAAAGGGCATGGACATCTCAGACCACTTTTCCTAAGAGAGACCTACAGTCCTAGATAGACCCCAGAACTAAATCAGCTTCCCATTGGTTCCCCTTTCCTGGGCCAGGCCAGACAAATGATACAATTCAAGTTATTAAGATTAGAATGGAAGCCAAAAGATTTTCAGAGGCAAGAGGCAGGACTCAATTTGACTAGGGCATTATCATGACACGTACAGGAAATCCCGCACTTCTTTAAGGTGTGCTACTCATGACCATGAACTATATTAATAGTTATGAAAAAGATGTGAACCATTTCGTAAGATAATGAAATGAAAATACAGATGTAATGTTACCACATCGTTTCTTATTAATAGGTAGGTAATCCAAAGGGTGCCCTCGCCACAGAAAGATATAACTTAGCTTTAAAAAAAACACACAATTGCAGGCACTCCTGCGCATTTCAAAAATTCAAAAGGCGGGCTTCCCTGGTGGCGCAGTGGTTGAGAGTCCGCCTGCCGATGCAGGGGACGCGGGTTCGTGCCCCGGTCCGGGAAGATCCCACATGCCGCGGAGCAGCTGGGCCCGTGAGCCATGGTCGCTGAGCCTGCGCGTCCGGAGCCTGTGCTCCGCAACGGGAGAGGCCACAACAGTGAGAGGCCTGCGTACCGCAAAAAAAAAACAACAACAACAACAACAACAAAAAATTCAAAAGGCAAATTTTGTCATGGAAAAAACAGAAATAACAAGAAAAGCAGCTTATTCACAGTTGCAACAGTCTACAGTTCTAGAACCAATCTTTCTTCATTCTTTGTACCAGCTGCAAATATTAGGAAAGGTGATTTTATCGTGTCACACTTATGCAGAAACGATACACACTCAGTCTATGAATGCTTCCTTTTTTTTGTTTCTCTTGCTGTTGCTACAATCCTAGTTTTATCTACGAACTTCTAAACGCCGAGTCCATTCTAGAAAAGCAGATATTATGAGAATCTGTGACGCGAAAGAGCTTATCATAAAAATATTTTTGAATTCTACTATTTGATCACAAAAACTCCAACTGTACAAAGAATAGGCTCACTGTTTCTTGGACAACTACACCGTTGGCTGTATGCTTGCCTTTTCAGTCATATCAATCCCTTTGGGTATTCAAGATACTATCTTGCTTTTCTTGGCTGCAGAATCCCTCTTGGAAAACATCTGGACCACAAGGCACATGTTGTGTTTAAGATTATGGTGTGACGACCCTAGGAGGCCAGCTAGAGCCTAGACAATACAAGAACAAATGCGATGCAGAGTAATTCAACATTTCAAAAGCTTAATAAATGAACCAGCAACAAGCTGTGGGTTCAGGAGTATCATAAAAACAGGCACAAGAATTCACAGAGAACCAGACTGATCTAACAGAGACGAGAATATTTACTTCGCTTTAGTAATTAACAACCTAAAGCAGCAATTATTTTAATAACTTAATATGGAATTTAAATAATTGTGGAAAAGCTGTCACTATTATTTCACGGGTCTCCTGGGGCTTGGAAAATGATTTTCTGAGAGTATTACCAGGGAGGGAAACTCCTTGCATATGTAGATTTGGGATTCGATCATAACTCAACAAATATATTTTGTGCAAATACCACACAAGGTGTCAGGACTGGGTAGAAGGGAGGCAGACAGGTGAAGGTTAAAAATAAATAAACGGTAATGAGAACAGGATTTCTGTTTTAAAGAGTTTACAGTCTAATAAGAAAAGTAAGGCAAATATGGGGCTTCCCTCGTGGTGCAGTGGTTAAGAATCTGCCTGCCAATGCAGGGGACGTGGGTTCGAGCCCTGGTCCGGGAAGATCCCACATGCCACAGAGCAGCTAAGACTGTGCGCCACAACTACTGAGCCTGCGCTCCAGAGGCCATGAGCCACAACTACTGAGCCCACGTGCCACAACTACTGAGCCTGCACTCTAGAGGCCATGAGCCTCAACTACTGAAGCCCGCGCACCTAGAGCCTGTGCTCCGCAACAAGAGAAGCCACTGCAATGAGAAGCCTGCGCACCGCAACAAAGAGTAGCCCCCGCTCTCTGCAACTAGAGAGCCCACACACAGTAACAAAGACCCAACCCAGCCAAAAATAATAAATTTGAAAAAAAAAAAAAAGTGCCTTGAGGTTTGCGAGTCACGACATAAATCTTGATAATAAACATATATTTTAAATAAATAAATAAAAATAAAAGGACCTTTATAAAAAGAAGCTTTTGGTAAATCCTTATAGCTGGGAATAAAGGCAGTTTCGTTCTATGCTTTGAAGGATGGGTATAATGCCAATTCAAGGAGATTTGTTATGGAGCAAAGCATTCCAGGTGGGGTGAGTGGCACAGGTGGAAAAAGCCACAAGGTATTTGAAAATTATAATGAGCACTGAAGGACCACATATCTTAGCTCTAGCTTTAATTTTCTATGTATTTTAGTCAATTCACTCTTCTTTTTCTTTCATTAAAAATATTATTTGCAGCAACATGGATGGACCTAGAGATTATACTAAGGTGAAGTAAGACAGAGAAAGACAAATATTATATGATATCACTTATATGTGGAATAGTCTATGTTTTATATGTCTTTTAGAGAAAACCAAATGACTTTACTGTACACCTGAAACTAACAATATTGTAAATCAACTATACTTCAATAAAAAAATATCAGTAGCCTTGTTCTGCCCTTTCAGGATTTCCCTTCCTATGTAACATTCAAAGCGAATTCCCATTTTCTTTGTAAGAACTGGTCAGGGTGTTAGGGAAGCCCATTTCTCCTCTTCTGCTGCTGCAGCTACATAACCACCCTGTATCAATCTTTGCCCCAGGCCTGTGGATACCTTACTGCACATGTGTACCCACACGAAGCCCGGAGGATAACAGAAGGAAGTGATGACGACTGGGAAAGATGTGTTTAGGGGGTACTTGCTATGTGCCAGACACTGTCAAAGTGCTTTACATATAATAGCTCATCTGAACTTAACAACTCTGTGATGTAAGTGCTATTTTTATCCCTATTTTACGGATGAAGAAACTGAAGCCCCCCAATATTAAGTAAATTGTCTACGCCACATAGCTAATAAGCAAGTCGAGCTAAGAATCGAACACAGGCAGTGTGTGTTCATTCCGTGCCCTTAAATACGTCCCTATGTTGTCTCTGATCACGATGATTCAGGGATAGTGGTGGCATAAAACACATAAAAACACCATTTCTAAAAGCAATGACACCAGCTCTCCTCCTCCCCAAAATACCTGTAATGAATTCTTTTTAAAATAAAATCTTTCATTCACACATCGTGATAATAAAAGTCCAGCACAATTACAACTGTTGTCAAAAGGGCTTCTGTGTACTCAGGAGCTGCAGGCTGGCTACAGCTAGGATTCTTTTGAACCATTTGCTCCATTTTTCACAAGAAAAGTTTGTGGTTTGGACCCAATGATGTTCTCATGATCGTCATGTAAGAAGCAATAACTGCTCCTAGGTGGACCCTGACCGTCTCTCTAGGCACCGAGCCAGGTCCCAGCCTGAGAGGATTACAGTCTTGGCTAATGGTTTTGACCTGCTCGGTTTCCACTGGTAATGGATCATCTGTCTAGTCTGACAAGCTCTTTAATAGCTCTTTCTCCTCCCAATGAGTTCAGGCTCACGCTCAGCTTTGCTAATCCCATATGTGGTTTCCGGTTTTTCCTTTGTTCTTTACTCCTTTCAAAATAACTTCAAGTGACTTTATAGGATGGTACTCTGTTACATTTTCCTTCAGTGCACATAATCCTTTAGCATCCATCCATCCATCTATCCATCTATCCATCTATCCATCCATCCATCCATCCATTATCAATCTGAAATAAGATAAGCTCATCTAAAATTCTCACAGATGATACCAGAACAATCTTGTTTCAGCCTTTAATGAAAGGTTGGTCGTGATAATATATTTATTTTTATAGTTTTAAAATGTATTGAGTAACTATAATAATAATACATGTATTAACTGTTGGGAGATAATCCTTTATGTCAACTGTGTTGTGTAGGGAGCAGCCTTGGAAAATAGATAGCGTCTCCCTCCGGAGCCAAGAGCTGGCTTGTTTTCTTCTCCAGTACAATAAAGATCAAGGATAATACATTTTAGATTTTGCCAGTTCTTCGGAGCTTCTCGTCTCCCTGCTAATGAACCATACTATCTTTTCTATTTTATTGCTATAGAGTGGTATACTGAAGATGGTTGAATGTGCTTGATATATCTTTATACAGATCGGGATTTTTAAAAGAAATATCAATAATCCCCAACTCTCCTGAATCTGGCACTCCTTCGGGATTGAGAATATGAAGGATTTAGCTGCTGACACCGCACAGGTTCTTGCATCCGATGCCGACAATGGGTTAATACAAATCAGTTCCTTACTTTGGTGGTAACTGCTACACTTCCTGTCCTCTGTGGTATCACTGGGTCATTAAAACCAAATGATCTGCCTTATGCACTGCTCTGAAGCTGTCCACAAATTGCGTATATCTTCCTCCACCTCCCCCGAGACATCACTGGATGCTCTCAAGCCAGAGCTGGTCTGCCCTTCCAGTCCCCGGGGCTCCCCCCACTTAGACCTCCCTCCGTGCATTTTATCTCTGAGGACGGCTGTGTCACTTGCCTTCTAGAATTAGAGGATCTTACTTGAAAGCAGGTGTCCAGGTTTATAGCACCTTCCCTTAGCTCTGGAGAGCTCTTAAGTTGCAATCTAGGGTGCCACAAACAATCCTGTATCTAAATACAGATTTTTTATATCTTTTGAGTTGTTCTAAACCTGAAGGCAGACACACAGGCCAATACTTTTCTCTCCTCCACATTCCTGGCTTCACCTCCCTGACTTGGCTCATTCTAATGTGGATCTAAAAAATCTCATTGAGCTGTCATTTTGGAGATTATGTTATTGTTTCTGGCATTCTTTAATTTTTCTGTAAGGCACCATCCCTAATGGGATACAGCAAACCTTTATTTCCTTTTCTTTTCCTTGTCTCCTTAGTTCTGAGTTCAGACTCATTTCTTTATTTCAACGTTCCAATATGAGTTAGGTATAGTTTGAAACCCTAAGGGTTTTTTTCTCTCTTTTATCCATAGGTTTTGGCTTCTTAAGGAAAGAAATAGAAAGGAGCCACATTGGTAACTTGTACCTGCCACACTCAGGGAGAGAGGACCAACCCAAAGTGTAAAACTAAGGAGGTTTCGTAAGCTAGGCTGAATCCTGGAAATAAATATTTAACACAGCCATTATAATGATAAAAACACACTGTATCTTTCCTTTTATGCTATAAGTTTACAATTAATCTGTTCTGGAGATAGGACATCAAAGTTATAGAGAAAGTTCCCTATTTCTAAAATTAAAAAAAATAAACTATAAATACTAAAATGTCTTTGAAAAATAGGCATCAGACAGGGTCAGATTCTCCTGATGAGGGGCTCGTTTGCTTTAGGTTCTCAATCTGAGTGATTCAATTTCTGTTGGAAATTCCCTGGTAAGAACTACATTGCCTCAGATCCCCTTTCTCTCACTTATTCTTGGAGGCGATCTTCCACAGACACCCCTCTGAACTTGGCTCACAGGTTGAGCACATTTTCCTCCACTCCTACAAGTCACGAGCCAGATGCTGTAAAGTGGAAAGCTTTTCAGTGTTCTTTGTAGATTTTTTTTTAAAAAAATCATTATTTTAAAGACAAAAAATAGCTCAGAGATGCTTGAGGTTAGTTGTTGGTCAACTGTATATCTACAGCCCACTAGTACCTTATTTAATTGTAACATATTCAATTTTATAAGTAATTCTCCATGGAGGATGAGGGAGTTGAAACCCTGGAAGGCTAGGGGCAAACATAAATCAGCATCTGCATATGATGGAGGTGGGGCGGGGGGGACAGAGGACGAGGTGGAGGGATGGAGGGAAAGGTGCTGGGCTGTGCCTGGAAAACCCTCTGCCAACCCAAGACCCCGGCAAGTCTCCACAAGAGGAGGAGACATCCCTTACTTTCATTCTAGTTGAGAATCACTGATTTAGACCAAGTTCCTACAGAACAATAAATTAAAGCACAATGAGGCTATGACTCCCCAAATGTGATGAAACCAGTTATAGTGACAGAGCCGAGAAGTGAATTCAGGGTCATTGACCCCAAGTCATTTCATTTTTCCTATAAATTGCATTGTTAGTTTGTCCAGATGAAAGAATACTTAGTATTAAAGAATTTCGAGATGAGATAGTCCTCAAAATCTATTTAAATGCTCTTTTATAGCCACGTTTCTTTGGTGATAGGAATGTTCTGAATCTTGATTGAAGAAATGTCACTATCTTGCTTGTGATATTGTACTATAGTTCAAAAGGATGTTACCACTGGGGGACACTGGGTAAACGGTATCTGGGATCTCTCTGTATTATTTCTTACAACCATATGTGGAACTACAATGATCTCAAAGTCAAAAATTAACTTTAGAAAAAAATGCATTTAATTGTCAGCTGGATTTGCCTAGAACTAGGGTATGTTTATGTTTTTTCTGCCAAGGTCAATAGAGTCAAAACTATCAAAAAATTTTACCAGCTACCTAATTATCTCTCTGCTCTCACAGCTAGTTTAGTAGATATCTCACAATACAGTGTTCAAATTGATATACTGTCAAGAGAAAAATCAGTATTAAGTATTGACTAAAGACGGCTGTATGAATTTGAGAATTAGTTAGGTTCTCCCCCTGCACATTTGAAGAAATGGTTAATTATCAAAAAATGGTGTTTTAGGATGACTTCCCCAAGTAATACCTCTCATTGCTTTCTTAATAATAGAAAAATATATGAAGAAGGAAAGCAGAAAAGTATGCACAGAAGATGAGGACACCTCAGGTCCTCAAAATGTAAGTCTTTTATCAATATAAAAAGTAAACCCCTGCTAAAATCACTTTCTTTCCTACTACTCTTTTTTTTTTTTTTTTGCGGTACGCGGGCCTCTCACTGTTGTGGCCTCTCCCGCTGTGGAGCACAGGCTCGGGACGCGCAGGCTCAGCGGCCATGGCTCACGGGCCCAGCCGCTCCGCGGCATGTGGGATCCTCCCGGACTGGGTCACGAACCCGTGTCCCCTGCATCGGCAGGCGGACTCTCAACCACTGCGCCGCCAGGGAAGCCCTCCTACTACTCTTTTTAAAAGTGGAATACCTCTTGAGAAAGCAAAAAGAGAATCATCCTATTTTGATGAGTCAGAGCAGCAGCAAAAATTGTGGTGATGAAAACGTTTTTTTCCTATGTATTTATCTCTTAAATAAAATAACTCCTTAAATGTGGGCAACATTTAAGGAGGTCTGAGTATAGGCATGATAACAATTTAAAAAATGGTTATGTGTCTTCTGGTTTGTTCCCTTGTCCCTCTGAGCTAGGGATTCTAGAATTCATTTTTATTCATGAAGCAAATTAGAAGAGCCTGAGGTTTTATCACAGGAATTTAGACCAGGTTCCCGGCTACAGGGCATGATGAATCAGCAAGAAACACTAGCAAGTTTCAAACTGAAATAAAACATAACAGCCTTTCGTCAGCATAAAGGTACGGAGGAAACAGAAGACAGCAGTGTCAGAGGCAGCTTTTCCTTCTAACCCTACAAAGTGGGGAGGGTTGGAAGACTCCCCTGTGTAGGAAGGAGGGCAAACATTCAAAAGAATCAGAATGAGGGAACCCTTCTCCTGGGAACATTGCAGGCTCCAATAAAACAGGGGGATGGCAGAGTGTCGAGTCTGAGTATCTATTATGAGTGAACAAATGGGACCCTATTTTTGTCTTCGTGAAAGCAGTTACTCCGAAAAGTGCGCTCGGCTCGTTTGGTGGCTCCTCCCTTGCCATCACTTTTGTTCCAGAGACTGCGGAGTTGAGGCCAATTTGCATTTAGAGTCAGTTTCCAAAGACTTGACACCATCTTTCTGCAGATGCTTTTCTTAAACTGTGCTGTTCTGAGCTGAGCTGCCCTGACAGCCCAATAGCCTGTGTTTCCTCGCTTTATGGCAATTTACATCAACATACGCCTGAATACTGTCAACTGACATAACACAGTAAAACAGAGAGTAAATAAACATGGCAATAGACTCTGTTGGCTTCTGGTCATACATGCAGAAATGGTGAGGTTCTCAAATGTGTCTGCCCTTCACAACAGTATGTTTCTTGATGGAGCTGATCCAAAAATTTAAAGCTAATTTTATAAAGTCAGAATTCTTGTTCTACATAAACAATAGCTAAAGGGTTTAATCAATTAAATTGCCTGCTCGAACTGAATAATAAATTATTATTATAAAAATAAAAGGCTAAGTATTAATTATGCTAAAAGTATAGTTCACTTTGTCATTTTTTTTTTTTTGGTTCCGAAATTTACCTATGAATTTCCTTAGATATTTGTCAAAGTATATGCTCTATAAATCAGTTTAGAGAAGGTACATATTTTTTATTCTAAACTAAGTTATGACAAAGCACAGTTGCTTCCAGGAGAGCAATAACTTTTCCTATATAAATTTTATGTCAATTACAGATTTACAACAGTTTTCATTTCCATAAGCCTTCCCATAACTACTTATTATTCTATTATTTTTTATATGGGAAAATAAAAACCAGTATACACTTGGGAGACAGCACCAGCTGCCTTCTCCATGACAACATTAGAGATATTCCAGGTGGCAGAATAATCTTCCGTATAGCTCTAGAGCATTTGAGATTTGACTTCTAGAAGGAAACCAATATATTGTGAAAAGGAAAAGGGAGCATCAGACGCAGGTATTATACAACTAATGGTATGTTACAAAATTATTTTACTCATGACTAAGTTTTAATAAACTGACCAATATATTGTGAAAAGGAAAAGGGAGCATCAGACGCAGGTATTATACAACTAATGGTATGTTACAAAATTATTTTACTCATGACTAAGTTTTAATAAACTGACTACATCTTTTAAGCATCATAAAATCTTTTTAGTCATGTCATATTGAAAACCACAAGTCTCACGAAACTATACGTTAAAACCCCAAATTCTAATATAGTGACTACAACTTTTACTTTGCTGAAACTTAAGAAAACAACACCTTATTCTAAGAGGAACTGAAATAAAACTAAGAGCCAATGACTATAATTTTTAACACGATCAAGGAAGAACAGGTATGATTGCTCCCATTATATTACTAGAAATATGGACGCAAGAAGAAATTTACAAGACTCCTATTTTGGGATTCTCCTTTTGGTTTATTCATTTGTGTTTAGTTTAATATTTCCAAAAGAACCCAACTCTAAAAGTAAATAGGTGTTTGGGGAACAAAATAAACATCATTGGCAAATGTCTTGAGAAACACTGGACTTAAAAAGTCAGTAGGTTATTTTAATTCAGGAATTCTCATTCTTGTATACGATCAAGTGCTTTGTGAATCTCCAGGAAAGGGAAATTAATTGCCACATTTTGCCCATGGAATGATCCTCCCCTCACTATTCTTCTGTAGCACACTTATTAAGGTGTGTTCCAGGGAATTCACTGTCTGAAATTCTTCAGTCACAAAATTGCTACTTAGTGAGGATATTCTGCGTTTGGTTGTGATTTTAATTTGGGTCCTCAAAGTAGTGTTCTGCATTAAATACTGACTACTTGCCTAACTTCAGGACTCAAGGTTTGCTATAGAACATGAGAAGAATTGGAATGAAAGCAACACTGGATTTGGGAGACAGAACAGCTGAGTCCAATGTCAGTTCTGCCTCTAACAAGCTCTGTGGCTCTGAGGAGGTCATTTAATTCCTGCAGACAGCAGTTTTCTGGTCTAATCGCAGGAAGTTCAGCTAAAAATCTCTGTGGCTCTTCCCTTCTGATTCTTGTAATAGCAAAGAGCATGTGGATGTTCCCAAGGAAGTATTTCTTTATCTAGCCAATGCCTGGCAGTTAATTAATCAGTGGGTATAGACTGATAGCATTTCCACTGTATCCAAAGCTGGTTTCTCTGCCAGTAATAAAAATGTCAGAAACAGGATGTTAACAAGCAATACATGATAATTCAGTTCCAGAGTAAGTAATTTCTTACTCTGTAAGTTGTATTGTAAGTAAGGTTGTATTTTTAATAACAAAACAATTCTTGACTGGTGCAAAACTTATGTTTCTTACCTATTCTCAGACCAAGACATACTTTACAAGTATGATCCTAAATAATATGGATCACACTTGCTTACAATTTTTTTTTTCTGCAAGCGTAATGGTCAATATATCACAGAAGTGTTGTAAAAGAAAGTGGCATTTTTTTCACCTTACAAATTAATTCTTTTCTCAAGTACACTAGAATATGTTCATGTCTATGACCTTGGACTGGAAGGACAATAATATCATATATAATTTCAGAATCATATATGAAAATATCATATACTGTAAGGAAGAATAACCACACAGAGTGCCATACTACTAGTCACTTATACAGTAAGAGAATAATAGGTGAAAAGTTAAAAAAAAAAAAATGAAAACAAAAAAGTCAGTTAATTGCTACAAGTATGCCTGACTTCCACTCATTGGACTCACTGGGGTCAGGGTACCTGTGTATGATTACACATATAAATTAAACAGGCAAAGGCTATAATGAAGGCAAAAGATTCAAGATATCCAACAAATTAATGGATGTGATCTGTTCACATGAGTTGAAGTTCAACTGGAAACCAACAAATGTTACTCTTAGGAAAGATTTTTTTAAGAAGTGGAGACAAGTAAAATGATGGCCCAGATACTAATGAGAGAGAAACCTATTGGCTGCTAGAGTGGGCTTAAATCAGGTGTTGCTGCTATTACTGAAAATAATAGCATCATGGCTCCTATTAATCTCCAGACATGGTAACTAGGGCACGAGCCATCCAAGCGTGGAAGAAACACATCTTTTGGTTACATTGACATGATAGGGAAGTATGATTGCCCTATTTTTAAAATTTTTAAAAAAACAGATTTTTTTGAATTGGCAGGAACACCAGCAGGACACTCAAAACCATGGCCATGCCTACAACTGACTTTTTCAGAACAGCCATCTGACCGTGGCTCCCCTACTCCGAATTTCTCTCAACTATGTCACCGCCTCAAGTCAAACAGTGGGAAATGGGACAGAGCAGAACTCAAGATATTTTGGCACATTATCAAACGCTTCCAGTCACTGACTGGGACGTAATGAATTCAGTACACATGAACGGACTGTATCCCATTTTAGTTCTTTATTTAGTAAGATTGGGGGGAAAAAAATAGAGGTGCATGGAAATAAATTATTTAAAAGACAAAAATAAGTTCTTCTGATGTCAATGCACTGGATGGTTTTTCCATCAAAAGAGATAGTGGAGAATGAATAACTACTTGCAAGCATATGAAGTTATTAGGAAATGAAAAGAACAGTCAACTGTCCATTTGAATGGGAGATAACTGAAACATACAGTGCTTCTACCCGGCAGAATAAAGTACAGTACTCAAGTTTTAGGGTAAACACTTCCTTTCGGGGAAAATATATTTAAATTTATACTCTCCGAGTACATAATACTTACACAGCCTGTCTAGTTCATCTTAATAGGCTAAATGCTCCAAACTCCTCTGCTAAACATAGCATCGCGGAGTCTCCAATACTTACGAACTAAGTTCCGATTCTTCAACTCAGCATTGCAAGTCCTTTACAGGCAGGACTACGAGTCCAATTTTATCTTCCTCCCTATCCGCACATGGGTTCTTTTCTTGAAATTATGTATATTCCTGCTATATGAAGACTGCAGGTTTTTCTATCTCTGATCCTTGGAATGCTTTTTCCACTCCACCAATTTTTCCTGTTTAAAATCTGACTGTTCACTTGAGGTCCCCCTTGATTTGTTTTACCAGATACATCACTGTGTGTGTAGCATTCATTTTCTCTGACTCTTTATCTGTCCACACTGAACTGGGAAATTCTGAACTACTGAACTATGCTGAACACTGAACTACAAAGAATTACAAAGTTCTGTGTAGTGTCTCTCTTAAGACATATGAAGTCCCTCTCAAGCCATTAAGTCTAAATTTTATTATATTTCTTTGAATTTTTCTCTAACAGTGCTTAAGTAGAGGGGCTTTGGAAGAAGACTAGTTGGGATCTACTTACTACTTACCAGCCTGGGTCAATCTATTTCCTCATTTAAAAGAGTAACAGGTTAGTAATAGAACCTCACTCAAAGGATGATTAAAAGGATTCAATCAGATGACAAATGTCAAACCCTTAGAATTGGCTTGATACACAAATAAATAAGTATTCAAGATTTATTATATGAAACTGGAAGAACTATCCTGAAATATTTTAAAAGTCAAAAGTTCCATCGTTATACAAGGTTTAGGTTCAGGTAATCCTTGACGCTCTTACAATTTGACTATTTTACACTCACTGTGCATTTTTGCGTGTGAAACTGTAAATTTACTACACATATATTAAATGAATGTAGATAGGACTTAAGGGAGCTTACAGTACATTTAGTTTTGAAGAAGAAGAGCAAAACTAAAAATGCATACACATTATGGAAGTATATGATAGAATGTAGCTTTAAATAGTGAGATGCAAATTGTGGCTTTTAGAAGTTTACTTCGGGGGGTATAAGTCTACTATGTGACTTTCGTACGTTCAACTTTTAGACCCATTTTTATATGAATATAGAGAATTGTCTATTTATATTTACTAGTCTAACAGCAGGGGCTAAACAGGATGCTAGCTTGGGTTTCTTCCAGGCTTATTATATAATTTGACTAAGTAAAACAGATTACACTCATCAATAGCTCACAAGTTCCTGTATTATTGACGTTCACGTGAAGACAGATTACTTGCCTAATCTGCAAATGAGTAAGACATAGATACCTAAGTTAAAGTGCTGAAAATCAGATATTTAAGGTACAGTGTTGAAAAATCTAAATATTTATCAATGTTGCTTGACGCACATGAATGGGCTTCTTAGTAGAATAAAAATAGCATCATTTCCCAAGATTCCAAATCACCTTATTACCTCCAAAAAGGAGTTACATTATTATTATTTTTTTTTTGCGGTACACGGGCCTCTCACTGTTGTGGCCTCTCCCGTTGCGGAGCACAGGCTCCGGACGCGCAGGCTCAGCGGCCATGGCTCACGGGCCCAGCCGTTCCGCGGCATGTGGGATCTTCCCGGACCGGGGCACGAACCCGTGTCCCTGCATCGGCAGGCGGACTCTCAACCACTGCGCCACCAGGGAAGCCTGAGTTATATTAATTTTGATTATGTAAAAGGAAACACTTTGCAGTGATCTTGTCACCGACAACACATTTCACCTATAATCATTTTCTTTTGAAATGCAACATATAACAAATGAGCATACTAACAAATTTAATTTTATCTGAACACGATTTCCATTAACATTCCTGAAATGCAGTGCCTTGCACATAGTAAGTCCTCACTATATACGTACTCAAAGAATGTATTTACTCTGTGTACACGTTTATATGTTCTATCTCATTTTGCACTGAGGATCTGAAACATTAAACATTTAATCCCTGGCAAATATTTTGTGATGTCTTTAAAGTTCCCATCATATCTGCATAATGAACCTTAATGAATGGGTCACTGTTTGTTTTCATGTCATAGAAACTGAAGTCCTATGCGTGTTTATTTTCAGAGAGTTTCCTGTGCATGTTGTAAATTTGTCTGAACCGCCACATTTCTATGGTGACATTATACCAAGAGCTAATTATTATGAAAGTTTGTATACGAAAACATACGAATGTTTTCCGAGCCTCCAGGAAAGTCTTTTTTTGTTTGGTTTGGTTTCATTATTAGTTCATCACTGTGTAAAAGAAAATGTGTTAGTATAAATATATTCTTCATGCAGGTCTATGTTGTCTTAATGTACTTTATAATATTGACATACTTTGTTATCTTCAGTTCCCAGTTAATAAGTAAAAAGATGTGATGCAATATATAGGAGAAGATGCAGGAGAAGGGTGAGGATGCAGTGAGTTAGGATTAATAAAAGGTCTGTTAAGGTACAGCTCGTTCATTGTGTCTAAAAAAAGAATTTATTAGAACAGTATGGAGGCTCATTAAAAAACTAAAAGTAGAGCAACCCTATGATCCAGCAATCCCAATCCTGGGCATATATCCAGAAAAGATGAAAACTCTACTTTGAAAAGATACATGCACCCCAGTGTTCATAGCAGCACTCTTTATAATAGCCAAGACATGGAAGCAACCCAAGTGCCCATCAACAGATGATTAGTTTAAGAAGATGTGATATATATATATATATATATATATATATATATATATATATATACACACACACATATATATAATGGAATATTACTCAGCCATAAGAAAGAATGAAATATCACCATTTGCAGCAATATGGATGAAACTAGAGATAATCATACTAAGTAAGTCAGACACAGAAAGACAAATATTATGGGATATCCCTTACATGTGGAATCTAAAAAATAATACAACTGAATCTACATATACAAAACAGAAACAGACTCACAGACATAGAAAACAAACTTACAGTTAGCAAAGGAGAAAGGGAGGGGGGAGGGATAAATTAGGCATATGAGATTAACAGATACAAACTACTATACATAAAATAGATAAGCACAAGGATTTACTACATAGCATGGGGAACTATATTCAATATCTTGTAATAATCTACAATGAGAAATAATATGAAAAAGTATATATATATAACTGAATCACTTTGCTATACACCTGAAACTAACACAATATTATAAATCAACTATATTTCAATTAAAAAAAGGTTTATTGGTACCATACTGTCTTGATTACTGTAGCTCTGTAGTAGAGTCTGAAGTCAGGGAGCCTGATTCCTCCAGCTCCGCACAAAAACAGAAATACAGATCAATGGAACAGGATAGAAAGCCCAGAGATAAACCCACACACGTATGGTCACCTTATCTTTGATAAAGGAGGCAGGAATGCACAGTGGAGAAAGGACAGCCTCTTCAATAAGTGGTGCTGGGAAAACTGGACAGGTACATGTAAAAGTATGAGATTAGAACACTCCCTAACACCATACACAAAACTAAGCTCAAAATGGATTAAAGACCTAAATGTAAGGCCAGAAACTATCAAACTCTTAGAGGAAAACATAGGCAGAACACTCTATGACATAAATCACAGCAAGGTCCTTTTTGACCCACCTCCTAGAGAAATGGAAATAAAAACAAAAATAAACAAATGGGACCTAATGAAACTTCAAAGCTTTTGCACAGCAAAGGAAACTATAAACAAGACCAAAAGACAACCCTCAGAATGGGAGAAAATATTTGCAAATGAAGCAACTGACAAAGGATTAATCTCCAAAATTTATAAGCAGCTCATGTAGCTCAATTACAAAAAAACAAACAACCCAATCCAAAAATGGGCAGAAGACCTAAATAGACATTTCTCCCAAGAAGATATACAGATTGCCAACAAACACATGAAAGGATGCTCAACATCATTAATCATTAGAGAAATGCAAATCAAAACTACAATGAGATATCATCTCACACCAGTCAGAATGGCCACCATCAAAAAATCTAGAAACAATAAATGCTGGAGAGGGTGTGGAGAAAAGGGAACACTCTTGCACTGCTGGTGGGAATGTGAATTGGTACAGCCACTATGGAGAACAGCATGAAGGTTCCTTAAAAAACTACAAATAGAACTACCATATGACCCAGCAATCCCACTACTGGGCATATACTCTGAGAAAACCATAATTCAAAAAGAGTCATGTACCAAAATGTTCATTGCAGCTCTATTTACAATAGCCAGGGGATGGAAACAACCTAAGTGTCCATCATCAGATGAATGGATAAAGAAAATGTGGCACATATATACAATGGAATATTACTCAGCCATAAAAAGAAACGAAATTGAGTTATTTGTAGTGAGGTGGATGGACCTAGAGTCTGTCATACTGAGTGAAGTAAGTCAGAAAGAGAAAGACAAATACCCTATGCTAACACATACATATGGTATCTAAGAAAAAAAAATGTCATGAAGAACCTATGGGTAAGACGGGAATAAAGACACAGACCTACTAGAGAATGGACTTGAGGATATGGGGAGGGGGAAGGGTAAGCTGTGACAAAGTGGGAGAGAGGCATGGACATATATACACTACCAAACGTAAAATAGATAGCTAGTGGGAAGCAGCCCCTTAGCACAGGGAGATCAGCTGGGTGCTTTGTGACCACCTGGATGGGTGGCATAGGGAAGGTGGGAGGGAGGGAGACGCAAGAGGGAGGAGGTATGGGAACATATGTATATGTATAACTGATTCACTTTGTTATAAAGCAGAAACTAACACACCATTGTAAAGCAATTATACTCCAATAAAGATGTAAAAAAAAAAAGGTTTATTGGTAACACAAGAGAACAGATAAAGAATCATTTATTTGCCTGACTGTAGCATGCATTTTGATTTCTCTGTTTAAACATACCAGCACTGATTATATTTTATTTAGTCACTTCTTTTCTACAGTAATTATCTATAAAATCTATTCTGCAGATTACCGGAAAACCTTAATCAGTATCCATGACCAGGTTAACATGATTTCATCTGTACTGCTGATTCCTACTATCCTGCCTGAAAGGAGGGGGGGGGGGGTCTTCCAAATAGTGATGGTGGCCAGAGCTACTTAACACAGAGTAATGAGAAGAGAATGGGCTTCGCAATCAGACAGATCTGATTTTCCATCTTTGGCTTCATCATTTATTAACACTGTGTTCTTATGCTTGTTACATAACATCCTGGATCTTTGAGTTCCTCCTCAGTAAAATAAGGATAATAAAAACCATGTATTTTATTGTATTCTTTTGAAGAGTAGAAAATATATCGGTAATTCATTCATTCATTAAATGCACTAGGTACTTGGGGTACAAAGATAAATAAAAGGTGGCTTCTATTCCCCTCAAGAAGCTCACAGTCTAGAAGAGGGAGACAAATAAATAGTGAAGTTCACCAGCATTATAATAAACTTTGGTAGAGGACACGTTGGGTGTAAAAAGGAAGGAAAGGTAAATTCTGCCTTTCTGAGGGAAGGATATTAAGAAATGTTTTAGAGAAAGTCATCTTCGGCTAAATCTCAAAAAGATTCCGTCCTGTGATTACTAAGTGGTGTCCTTTGTTGTTGTCATGTTAATATCATCATGGGACTCTATACTACCTGTCTCCTTCAGTAAGCAAAATCCTTTATCTTAGTTGTCAGTGGCTAAATCTACAAGTTCATAGAAATCATGTCCTAGTAGGGGCAAATCAGATGATGGCTCGCAAACTGGATTCACTGGAGTTACTTTGTGCAGTGAGCTTGGTGGGGTCACCCACTCCTACCTCTTGCCCGGGACTTTCCTGGTTTTATTGCTGAAAGTCTAGCAACCCCTGTGCTCCTTCAGTCCTGGTTTTAAAACTGAAAGTCCCCTGGGCTGGGAACTCCCACAGGCCTCGGCAAACAGGGGCAACTGGTCACCCTAGGTCTACATTAATAGTTAATATGGCTTAAGTAGTGGATTTACCATTCTGCTCACAGTGTATTCATCTTGAAAATGTGAAACTGGAGAGCACTTCTAGTCAAACCACTACCAGACCCATAAATAATAACTTTTACTAAGGACATGGCGATTATGTTAGACACTATACCCAATTCAATTCATTATCTTAATTCATAGTTAAATGTAATAGAAGGTAAAACTGAAAGATGAACAAAAAGGTAAAATGTCATAGGTTAATTTACAAAATGACATCCTCAATGTCTAAAATAATATGACATTTTGACTATTTTGAAAGCCATCAAATTTTCTTTATCTCTAAGAGATTAGAAAGGAGCAAGGTAATAACTTTAGGTTAGGATGTTTAGCTCACAGGAGTAAACATACTCAGAAATTCTTAGCAAAAATTCCTTTCATTCTGATCAAAATGAGCATGTGTTCACTCAAGAACATCTGAACTTACTATTTTGCTCTAAAGGAAGTGAGTATGTGAGACCGGAGAAATAGATTAGGCCTGGAACTTAGTCCTTATTCTCTATATATTGAATTAAAAACCTTTTGACTGGGCTTCCCTGGTGGCGCAGTGGTTGGGAGTCCGCCTGCCGACGCAGGGGACGTGGGTTCGTGCCCCGATCGTGCCGCGGAGCGGCTGGGCCCGTGAGCCGTGGCTGCTGGGCCTGCGTGCCCGGAGCCTGTGCTCCGCAGCAGGAGAGGCCACAACGGTGAGAGGCCCGCGTACCACAAAACAACAACAACAAAAAAAAAGCGTTTTGACTGACCTGACTAGTCAACTTAAAAAAATAAATATCGGATCATTTTGGTAACAAGTGCCCCTATAGTCAAATTACTCTCAAATAGTCGTGTGGTATTTTGTAATGTACAGTAAATTTGTATTATGCTACAGTGGCAGGAAGGGGAGAGGAATCCATTTAATTTGTCAGTGTATTAGGGTAAAATTAAAGCAACAGTGTTTTTGAGAGAGCTAAATGTTTAATTCTTTTGAGAAAGAAAACGAAAGTTATCATGCTACGATGATTACTGGGTTACAGAGTAAATAAAAGGAAAATGGCCACAATTTTGAAAAGTTACATTTCATTTATGACATTAGAACTATCTAATGTTATTATCTAGAAAATAAATATATACTATATATTGTTAAGAATTTACTAAACTATTCATCAATACATTTAAATTGCTGGCATTTACAGCTCTGGAATTCTGAAAACTATGATGGCTACAAGATATTTCATCTTTTATGTGTAAAAATAAGCATGAAAATATAAATCACTCATCATTTGTCTAGAACTGATAGCTTATTATCAATGGAGTATAAATATTTACTTTTCCTTCTCTATACCACGAAAAAATATTTTTCAATTTTCATCCTACTCAAGCAGTTGTCAGTATTTAATAGCCAACTTGTACCCAGCTCAATTCACCAATGAATTGAAACTTTTTAGTCTTGAGAAATTAAAATTAATGACATATCTCTTGCAATATATAGACTGAAAAGATATACAGCATGGATAACTTTGCACTAGTCTATTTGCTGCACATGTGATAATCTCTTGCAAGTAAAGTAATGAAAATGGTTATCTACTTCTTGTCCCCACTGGTGAAGTGATATTAATTAATTTCACCAAAGCCCGCAATCTAATTTAACCTCCTTTATTCTTATGTTAATTGCTTTGAAGAAGGTGAAGCAACTGATTGAGACAGGAGGTTATTTCAAAAGCCTAGTATATAATGAGAGCACTTCTCAGCACTCATTAAAGCTGACCACCATAGAATGCTAGAAATGAGAACTTTAAAGAACCTTTAATTGTACTCAGTAAGAAAGTCTACACTAGACATTTCAAACAAGACCAATAAAAAAAAAGTCTACCAAATGGGGGCCGTAGGACCAATAGCCAAAATCCCCAATGCTGACAGTGATCTTAGACCACAGGTGACATTTACATTATTCTTTGTCTATATCTCACTCCCTATCTCCACCCATCATCCTCCACCCAAGCACCCGCTTTAAGCAGTTCCTTTTAGATAATATTAGGTGGTCATTTAAACACCAGAATGAGACAGATGGGCTTGGCTCTACTGCAGTATTGACCTTCACAGCATCACTCATCTATTATGGCCATTAAAATAATGATCACTGCTATTATTATCAACATGATTAATTACTACTATTGTCATGCTTTCAGTTATATAACCCAAATAAGTTAGTGAAGAGTTAGCAAAGTATGCAAGTATTTCTGATCCTCTTGATTTGTAGTCAATTAATAGAGAATGACTAGAAATTTCTTTTTAGTAAGTTCAATGAAGTCCAAATGAACATAATAAAGTAACCCTTGAGTATTTTACAAACAAAAGAGATTATGTTTATCAAATAATTAACAAACTACCATATTTTAGTCTATACCTGCCCTCATTTAAAGCTTCATTGTAATTGCCTTTATTGTAACATGTTTCCTACTCTCCCCAATAACCCCACATACCCACACCAAGTAGGTAAATCCCTCTCTCTGGTCTCTCCTCTGAAGCACTTAAAATAGTTGTGGAATATAGCTGTTGCTCAATAAAAGATGGACTAAATGTGTTATAGCTAAGCAGAAATGATAAAATTCAGATAGCCTGAATTGGATTTAAGTATTTTACTTTAGATGTCTCTGAATACAACCATGATGTTTTTGTCTGTAAACTACAGGTAAACCACCTTCATTCACATCTGGGCAGTAAGTATTTCCTCAACAAAAAGGGAAGCCTATGAAAGATCGGATGGACCGAGGGTTGAACAAGGTCTGAGAACACCCACAAAAGTTGTTCTTAATTAATGTGTAAGTTTTTTTTGATTAAAACAAAGGAATTCTTGTGCAAATAACTAGATACGTACTAGGGAGGAAGTGTTCCTTGTTGGTACAAAACAAAACAAAACAAAGAAACACTATGAATTCAAAATTCTCAAGACAAATATACAGCTTAGTTTGGTGGGTGACAGAGGAACATGAGAGAGTAAATTTCAACCAGAACACAGGTGGATGTGGTCCTGCTCTTCTTACTGCCAGTAATAGGGATAACACGGGCTGTTGTATAGTCTTTAAGTCAGTACTACGAAAGCCATTCTCTCTTCATTGCATTTTTTGTGAACTACTGCAAAGCATGGAATGCACCCCAAGGGGAAACTGTCATTCTTACATTTTTGCAGTGACATCTAACACAAAATCCGACTGCTCTGTACGTTTGGCCCACAGATGTGATTGAGAAGTACCTTAGTGTAGCAGATACCGCACTAGATAGGGAAGCAGACTTGGGCTCAATTGAAACATGTCACAATGCTCTTGGTGGGATGAAAGGCATCCACCACTCAACATCTCTGAGCCTTAGTTTCATTACCTTTAAAATGCTCCAGGGAGAGGGACGGTTTATACTAAATGATACCATTTGTGATTTCCGTAATTCTAAGAAATAGAAGTAAAATTATTACCACTTTTAAAATGATATCTGTTATGAATAAAAAAGGCATATATCCAGTATTATATTAGGGAATTTCTACTTTGCCTGGGTCCATTGGGTATTTAATGCTTTACTTTTGTATCAGTCACTCTAGAAAGATCATCAGAGAACTTATCCAAGCAGTTTTCTGGGGTCGGGATGAAATTATCCCAAACTTTTCTCAGTTGCCACGTGCCAAGTGCCTGGAGAAGTATTTATTCAAGCAATACATTCATAATCATTGCCGTCACTCTTTGCCAGTTAATTTCCTCAAAACACTTTTAAAATGGGGCAAAAATTGAAAGGAAATCCATGTTCATAGTGAGGAGAGATTCTGGTGAAATTTTTCATGAACTGCTAAATCTTGATCTTGCTAAATCTTTTTAGGATTTTAGTTTCTACACGTCTTGGATTTTGGATGATTTCAGGTTTGTTTCATAAAATAAAAGTTGACAGCACTGATAACCCCTTAGATGTCAGAACAGTAGTTAAAAAATAAAACTGAAGTGCATTGCTAAGACAGAAACACATACAAAATTTTATTTAGTTCTAAGATGCTTGTGCAGGGTTAGAAATAGAGGGAAATTTTATATGTTTCCACAGAAATACCTTTTGTTCTGTGTATTAGCACAAAGTTGGAGTCACCCATGACTAAAATATATTAAAAGCAATGAAGATTGCTTTCTTCAATTTTTAGGATGATACAGTAAATTTCAGCCTCCTAAAAGGCATGTTACCACATTTTTCTATCCACACCTGGAACCTTACATGTATAAGAGAGAAGTTTCATTTGTGCCCTTGTGGCAGCAAAGAGCATTCAGTTCAAGTGTCATGGTGGTACAACGTCAAATAACCTGAACTCTGAAACAGAACACTTTCAGTTCACTGCCCAAGTCATGGGTCCTTAAAAATCGATGTGGAGGAATGTGAAGGATTATCAGAGAGCAAGACAGTCACCAATTCAGTGTAGCAGTCAGCCAAGAGTAGATTCTTTTTATGAAGGTGTCTGGCTTACCATCTCTAGATAGGGATGGATCATGTGGGAGAAAATACAGGACTGAATAGTTTTTTTTTTCCCAATACATTTTCCACTGTCAAAGAGCCATAATTTAAGATTACAACTTGTGGGCTTCCCTGGTGGTGCAGTGGTTGGGAGTCCGCCTGCCGATGCAGGGGACGCGGGTTCGTGCCCCGGTCCGGGAGGATCCTGCATGCCGCGGAGCGGCTGCGCCCGTGAGCCATGGCTGCTGGGCCTGTGCATCCGGAGCCTGTGCTCCGCAACGGGAGAGGCCACAGCAGTAAGAGGCCCACGTATCAAAAAAAAAAAAAGATTACAACTTGCTCTTTATTCTTTCAACCCATCAAAGGAAAGGCTGGAAGTATAAACAGTGGAAGACAGTGATTTGTAAAACATAACCATTTTTTTTTTGTGGTACGCGGGCCTCTCACTGTTGTGGCCTCTTCCGTTGCGGAGCACAGGCTCCGGATGTGCAGGCTCAGCGGCCATGGCTCACGGGCCCAGCCGCTCCGCAGCATGTGGGATTTTCCCGGACCGGGGCACGAACCCGCATCCCCTGCATCGGCAGGCAGACTCTCAACCACTGCGCCACCAGGGGAGCCCAAACATAACCATTTTTAAATTACTTGTTATGTGCTATCATGCATTGCACAAATATTGCTTAATCTACTCGACAACAGAAGAACTAGAAGGCTTCAGACTATCAGATTCTATTATTACTGAACTCAGAGGTGTCTTACCTGATAAACTGATAGATAAACCCTATCATCTATGCCTTCTTATAATCGTGCCACATCTATTATTCTAAGAATCAATTTAAATGAAAACTTTATGAAACTTTCAAAGAGATTTTACTTTACACAGTATGATACATGATCAGATCACATTGACAAGACAGGCGGTTATCTGCTCAGTTGCTGAGATCATCTGGCTGCTTTAAAATAATTTGCTTTGTAGTGTCTGTCTGACACTAAGCCCTTTAAAAGATGTTTTTGGTTTTGCTGTTTGCTTGAATTGTGCGTGTAAATACTATGGCCAAAATGGGTGCTTGTTCTGAAACACAATTCAATTTTCTTTATTTATTTTTTATAAATTTATCTGTTTTATTTATTTATTTTTGGCTGTGTTGGGTCTTCGTTGCTGCGTGCGGGCTTTCTCTAGTTGCGGCGAGCGGGGGCTACTCTTTGTTGCGGTGCGTGGGCTTCTCATTGTAGTGGCTTCCCTTGTTGCGCGTGCTCTAGACACACGGGGTTCAGTAGTTGTGGCACGTGGGCTCAGTAGTTGTGGCACGTGGGCTCAGTAGTTGTGGCACACGGGCTTAGTTGCTCCGCGGCATGTGGGATCTTCCTGGACCAGGGCTTGAACCCGTGTCCCCTGCATTGGCAGGTGGATTCTTAACCACTGCACCACCAGGGAAGCCCTCACAATTCAATTTTAACTTTTCAGTTCCATGAAAATAATTTGCACATTCTCGTTTCATAAAGCAAATAATTACTTTATCACGTGTGGCTAGTTAAAAAAGGAAAAAGGAGTTTTTGCATCCACACCCTAAGAAGAAGGGGAGGGATGGGTTAGGGTTAGTACTTGGATAACTTGCCAGCCCATTTCATTAAGTTCTCTGGGCTTATTACTTCAAAGAACATAATAATCATAACCGTAGTTATTATTGTTATTATGTTAATGAGGGTAGCAGAAGAATGGTGTTATAGGTCAATACTGCAAGATTTGTTTTGATCTTCGGATGCAACATACTGTATAAGGGAAAGAAACTTTTTATTTTTAATTTAAAAAAAGATACTACGCCATCCACCGTGTACCCAGGTAAATTAATCTCCACTTGACAAATGGATGGTAGACATTGAATTTATTGACAGTGTTGCTGTTATAAACAGTAACATTAAATGTAGACTAATTTGTCTAATCTAGAATTTGGGGGTTCCAGGGTCTCTGACATTTTTCACGTGGGATAGTCTCGTGATGAAGGCATTACAGAAAAGACAGAAAAGTGATGAGATCAATATGAAGAAAAAGAGAGGTGAGAAGTAGTGAATAAAAAATGTTTGACAATAAAAAAAAAAGGTGGATGAAAATCACACATTGGAATAGGGGTCAGAAAAAATGGTTCTAGTTTCAAGGCAATCAGAGGAGAAGTTAACGCAGAAAGAAAGTGACAAGCTACCTCTATCAATTTGGTGCCAAAAGGAAGTTTGGAAAAGTAACGTGGAAACTGATACCTTTTCTTTCCACTTCAAGTGTATATGATGACTTTCTAATCACATAAATATGTTTATGTCAATTAGTTTTCTTTTTATTGAATTAACTAACCAAATTGTTGTTTATATAAAAGTACTTTATTCATAGAAAGATTTCAGGGAGTCCATCTTCTAAAACACTCACTCTTTAGGAATCCATGAAATATTGACACTATTAGTTTCTCCTTTTAGGATTTTCTTTGCATTTGATCAAAACAAGAAAAAGATATCAAGAAACTGGTAGTGTGTGTGTATATGTGTATACATGTGTGCATATATCTGTGTGTGTGTGTGTACGTATGCTGCTTAACATTTATTAAGCATTTTAAGATGAAAATCATCTTGTTGATTATGAAGATGACTATAATTCATATATTCTGTCTGAGCTTTAATTAATTAAGGCAAGGTTTTCCCTATAGTGTAGACCACAAATTATCTCCAGGAAACTCCTAACCCGCCTCTCTCATTTGTCATAAAGGCTCTCTGATGCAAGATACCTGGAACAAAGAGCCTCTAATCAAATCAGCCTTTGCATTTCCGGATGAGGCCCAACAAACACGTCAATCGTGCTAAAAAGCAGAAGGAATCCTGAAACGGAATTCATCATAACACTATGAAGATGAACAAAGGAAGAGGTAAAGCAAAGTAAAATCACCCCTGGCCTTTGTCACCGAGCTCTCTCCCAACATCCACTAGTCAAAAGAGTTAAACTAGAAATATTCAAGGATGATTTTCTTTTTAATCTGCTTAAGAATAAAGCAGCAGAAAAACACACCCATGAACAGTATTCAGGAGAGAAGGAGTAACAATTAAATCACAAAAGTGGGGCTTCCCTGGTGGCGCAGTGGTTGAGAGTCCGCCTGCCGATGCAGGGGACGCGGCTTCGTGCCCCGGTCCGGGAGGATCCCACATGCCACGGAGCGGCTGGGCCCGTGGGCCGTGGCCGCTGAGCCTGCGCGTCAGGAGCCTGTGCTCCGCAATGGGAGAGGCCACAGCAGTGAGAGGCCCGCGTACGGCAAAAAAAAACAAAAAAAAATCACAAAAGTGTCCTAAATTATTCTCATCTCTAGTTTCTGTCCATAGCTCTCCGGGTTCTCAGGGGTAACAGAAGGAGGGCCGGGGCTGCCCTCTTCTCACTGGGAAATGGATGATTTTAAGCAAAACACAGAACCCCTGGGGGGATGGCGGCTCCACTCTACAGGGTAGAACAGCTTCATTCAGGCCTCACGCCCTCAGCAAATGCTCTCTGAACCCCCTCTACGTGATATGAGGTAACACACAGCAAAGCACTTCAATATTTTTAAGATGCTACCCAAAGAATTTTAACTTTTCTAAACTCATTGATTTTTCACTCTTTCTGCATGCATCACATTTACAACTTCTAATACCTTGATATGTTTCCTGTTTGCAGAGATGCCAAGTTTTGATGGGAGCGGGAGGGTGGAAATGGGGACAGGGCGGCACATAAGAATGGAATAATCCCCAAAATATCACTAACAGTCCTTATAGCCATTCTCTTAGGAACATATGTAGGAGAGAGCTGAAGAGGCAGCTGAAGAAGGGTAAGGGAGAGTTGTGGACTGTGCTTGCAAGGACTTTTTGTTGACTCAAAACTGAGTGAATTTTCAGCTTCCAACCCTTCCTCTCTTCTTGGTCCTGAGACTGACACACAGTTCAACCTCAAAATCCCCTCGCCTCAAATCCTAAGTATACCTGTATGTGATCGAATGGCCAAACAGCTCAAGTTTGTGCTGGAGTCCCCTGGCACGATTAGTATACCAAGGCAAAAGAAGAGCTTCAAAAGTCTCTTAATTAAAAAAGAAAATCCTTCTAAATCAATAGGTATACTTGGTTCTGTAATACATCAAAGGTAAAAAGTCCAGGTGTTTGAAAATTTACTGACATGAAAATGCTCAAAATAGAATATTAAATTTGTAAAAGCAAGATATGAAATTGAATATATAGCTAGACATCATTTTGGTAAGTGCACGTAACTCCATGGGGTAAAAATAAGAAACACTGGAATGTATTACATGTCATTTTCTTTTCTTTTTTTTTGTGGCAATTTTCACTTTTCCAATCCTCTCTAATGAATATAAGAATAACATAAACAATATTTCTAAATGGCAGGTTTAGGGTTCAACCTGGCTAGGAAAAATCAACCTTCACTGTGTCAGCACATGCCAGGAGCCAGAACTATGGATTTTGAAAGCCCTGACCCCGTAAGACCAACTTCAGCCATTTCTCCAAAGTAACTGATGAGATATTTTTTAACCAAATGTAAGATGAACTATAATATGTTCAAGAAATTCACTTTAGAAACCACTCTGTTAACTCAAATGTCAGGACACAGCAAAGATAAGCTCCTTAACTACGTGCCAGACTCCAGTATGACTTGACTCATCAGACCCACTGCTTTCTGGACAGTTAGCCATCCGCTTTGAAACATCCTGAACAATTCAAAATGAATGTAGCTTTTGGCATTCTTAGTTATTTTCCTCTTCTGGCATCCATAGGAAACGATTTCTGTATTTATAAAATGTGGGATTTGCTTATCTATAGAACTCTTTTGTTATTTCCATTTGGGCCTGGGGGGCATGGGGTGGGAGGTCTCGAGTGGACCTCGGTAAAAAGGAAATGCCGAAAGATGCTCGCCAAAGATTCAACACATCTGAGACGTTATGAAAGTGTCCAAATCAATACAGTTGGCAAAAGCATCATGTGGTATGCATGCCTTATTCTTTCACTTTCTGCCTTTTTTCCCTATAAATTTTCATATTGGCCCTTTATCAATCTCTTTCTCATTATGAACGAGAAATAGATAATGAACATCTAGAATAATGTAAAATAAGCAGTATGACAGCAGGGATATTTTGAGGCTTAAGCAAGTCATTGCTAGAATGGATTCAGTTGTCAAAATTGTTTCCATATACACCAGCAGGACACCCTGCCTTGCAAGCTTTGGATATTTACTTTCTTGTATTAAAGGGAATATCCTTTATCAAGGAATGTTAAGGAAAAAATTCTATTCTGCATAACCCAAAGAAAACTGTTATTAAATGAAAGGGGAAGAAAAAGACTTATTGTTGGTAGCAGAAGTTGGATCCACACCGATTATAAAAATAAAGGCTCTGGACACCAACACATCTTCCTCCTTTTTCTACTTCGACATGAAAGTTGTAGGTTTGTCAGAGTCAGCAATGCTTACAGACAAGACACCTCCTACTTCCTCAAAACAACAGGAGTCTTATACTACAGAATTTAAAGAGAAAACTAGTGTTTTGCTCTGGAAAGCAAAAAAAAAAAAAACCAACTGAATATGAGAGTAACGCTTGGTATAATTAATGATGCCCGAGCGTGATCTGGGATTATACTCTGGCTCCGGCATGCATAGAGCAAGCAGCAGCCCCAATATACCAGGTGAAACAGCTCTGTGGTGACGTTGGTAATCCAGGAGTCTCACCATCAGGAAGACTCATTCCACAATCTTAGGCTTAGTTGGCACACAGCCAAAACCAACCCAACCCAACACCTACACTCTTGAAAATCACCTACACTCATATTTTTCTGATCAAGAGCCATTAGTGATATAAACAGGATGATTTTCATGAGCTCACACATAGAGCACTCCGTTGACGTCACAAAGCACAATACATCTTACCAGGGAATCCTGGCTGGGACTCTTGGCAGGGATTAAACAGCTGAGGCAGGGGGAATGCGGACCTTTAACCAAGACCACACATTTTAAAGAAGCAGCATGGTCACCCCTCCTCCCCCTCAGCAGCACCATCATGTTGAAAGCAGCTCTTTTGCCCCTATCTTATTTGCCCATTTCTGTTCTCCTCTAACCTTAAAAGAACCTAATTATAGGACGGAGATCACCAAGCAATTGAAACTAACTCCTGACCTGTGCTCCCCTGACGGCACACCATGCCTTGTCTAACCTGTTGATTCTTTTCCTAGATAAAAAGAAGAATGAAGAATGAAGCAGTTAAAAATGACTAGCTCTCTAGGCCCTAAAGCCCCCCTAAGCACTCCTGCAAGCAGATCACAGCAGGTAAGATAACATCTGAAGAGAGTCAGCCAGTCTGCGCTCAATGGAGAATGATGCAGAGTCCAGCCTCAAGCCTCGATGAGCCACTGAGATTCTTCTCCCCGCTTTTTCCCTTTAAAAAATGTCATGGCTGAGCAGAATCTTCAGAGTTGGTCTCTGGACACGAGTCCACCTTCTCCCCAGATTGCAGCTTTTCTGAGTAAAGCACGTTTCCTTTTTACTGACACTTGGCTCTCAAATTATTGGTTTATGAGGGGCAAGCCGCTGAACCTGGTTACCACGTGTGGGAAAATGTCAGAAGACCTTGTTCATAAAAAATTCAAAGAGGCAAATGCATTTCGGAACTGATAACTTGTTTGAAATACTCTGGGTGTGTCAGTCATCAAAATCAGTCAGCCAGTTTTAAGGATTAAGTTTGAAAGAAGACCTTATAAATGATCCAACAGGGCGAGAGGAAGAAACACGTGAATTCTAAGTCTGACCTGGTGAAACACATCTTTCTAGCAAGCACTTACTCCATCTCCACAAATCCACAGTACTATTAGAAGCAGGGGTAATTTTAATATATAAGGAAATTATATTTATCACTATGCTTCCCTAGGAAATTCTCCTTTTCAAAAATTTGACTAACTTCATAAAAAAATGATACCATTGTTTTGATCTTCACATCCTAGATGGACAAAAATAGACTGAGGAGAAACCATCTAGAATTTGGGTGATGTTTCCAGGGCTTTTCGTGCATTGTCAGTTTCAAAGCAAACTGAAATTGATATACTAGGAACAGGGAACCAGGCTCTCATTTTTTCCCTTGAAAAATATGAAAATGTTGCTTCTATCTGCCAGTCTGAAAACCAAAGAGGGAAGTCAATGAATCTAAATTGAACCTTTCGTGTATTGTTCCTAGAGGGGTTTTTCACTTGGAGTTATGGTGATTTCCATTCCTTCTCCTGGAAGCAGGGCACAAGAGGGCTGACTTTGAAATGCTAAAAAACCGTCAGTCTCAGATTTCTGCCTCACTTTCATCTGAACACATGATTTTGAAGTCTCTCTGCCAAAGAGTCCTATAAGTTTATAGGGTTTACGCATTCAGTATGCAGAAAAGGGAAGTAGGTGGAACTAAATCCTAATTTCCAAGCTAACATGGAGAAATTCAGCTTTCTCTTTACTGCTTGGGACCCTAAGACATTTTGGTGCAAAGTCAAAGAACTGTTAACAAAATAAGTTCCCTTTCAAGAAACACAAGATCAAGATCAGACAGCAGACAAGAAGGAATAGAAACTGGAATTTTTGCATCACTGAATGAGTTTTAATTCAAATGAGAACGCACCTTTGAACAGAAAATATTAAATATTCTAATCACATTGAAATACGATACGCAACTTCTTGCTCAAGCTTTTTCTTTTAATACATTGTTTAAATCAATGGAGGTATTTTCATTATACTTTTAAAATCCTGATTCTAGAAATTATTTGCTATTTTTAGCACATAATTTTGCTTTAAATAAACAACTAAATAAGGAAATGTTTGTATTAACTGCCTACATCTACGGTCATCCTATGTTTGATACACCTCCAGTATCAATGGTTGTTTCTGAACGGTGCTAGTAGAAATTATATTGCCTCTTTCCATTTACCAGCTTTGAAAAACTGAATAAATGTACCAACATGTTGACTGCCTCCTTAACCTTGAAATATTCCTTTCCCTGGAACACAGCGCATATATCACTAAAATTACATGGATGAAGGAGCTACAAATTGAGAATGTTATTATTAATAGGCTGTCGAAATCTGTCGAAATCTTACATTAACTGTGGTACTTCAGAACTCATATTTTGAGCAAACTGAATGAACTAACTTGTGGACTTTAATGAATATTTAGCCTTATTTGAATATTCCATGAAAAAAGAGAAAAATATTAATAATGATTTTGGAGGAATAGTATTTCCTATGTGCTTTTTGTAATAACGGTACAATTACAAGCTGAGAATTCACACATAGCATCACTAACATAAAAGGATTTGTAAGGCGAGGTAGTAATGCTGTGGGGACACTACACAGAGATTTATAGTAGAATGGGCTGACTATAAATCCAATACGCAATTCCATATGCAATTTCCACATCAAAATAAACCTCAGTCCACAAATTACTGGCACTTATTAAACAGGATATATATCCCAAAAGAATTGTGATTCACCAGCAACAATGAATAATGTCAATATAGGATAAAGTAAAAATGTCTTGCATTTCTGTATTTTATCCATTTTAATCTTTATAGAATATCAAGGGAAGAACAATTAATATTATTTAACTGAGTGGCCCCTTCAGGAAGAAACAACGAATACTTCCTGGAAATTGGAGCATAAGTCACTTCCTACCAAGAATCTACTCACTCTGTAAATGTATAAATATGCAAAGACTTAGCAGGACACAATAAATACATGTTGAATAAATATATGACCTTGTCATTCAGAAACTCATTAATTTAACGACCTCTAAATCACTCATGTGTGCAAAATCATTTCCTTCCTTCCTTCTCCATATTCAATTAGTCCTGAGGACTTCTTTCTTCATAGTCTCTCTTATACTAATGGTTTTCTTTCCACTCTCTCTTGCACTATTTATATCATCATCATCATTCTTATTATTATTTTAATGTCTGGACCATTAGTTTATTCTGTGACATCAGTTTATTCCAGAAGACAATAACAGTACCCAGCTCGTGCTTTTCTGTGAAGATTGGATAAACATGAAAAACATGGAGCACACAGTGCATGCTTCATAACCACTAGCTATCAACAAATCCCTTCATACCGATCAAACTGGCCTACTATGTGCCTACATGCCCATTTCACTCTTGACCTTCCTTTAATCTGAAATATACCGACACCCATCAGAACTGTATGTATCTTTCAATGTCCACCTTGTTTCCTTTATCCCTAAATTGAACTAAGTACCCTCATTCAAGTCTTTATTCACTGTTCCCT
Source organism: Globicephala melas (assembly GCF_963455315.2). NCBI lineage: Eukaryota > Metazoa > Chordata > Mammalia > Artiodactyla > Delphinidae > Globicephala > Globicephala melas. The sequence continues at coordinate 25,122,761 of NC_083334.1, read as the reverse complement.
GCTTGAGGCAGCCTACTTTTTTTTTTAACATCTTTATTGGAGTATAATTGCTTTACAATGGTGTGTTAGTTGCTGCTTTATAACAAAGTGAATCAGCTATACATATACATATATCCCCATATCTCTTCCCTCTTGCATCTCCCTCCCACCCTCCCTATCCCACCCCTCTAGGTGGTCACAAAGCAAGAAGCTATGCGGCTGCTTCCCACTAGCTATCTGTTTTACATTTGGTAGTGTATATATGTCCATGCTACTCTCTCCCTTCGTCCCAGCTTACCCTTCCCCCTCCCCAGGTCCTCAAGTCCATTCTCTATGTCTGCATCTTCATTCCTGTCCGAGGCAGCCAACTTTAGTCATTCTATTTAAGATCACCGTGCTTCTCCCCGAGAGCTATGACCACCTTATGCTGGCTATTTGCTCCATACAGGTTGCCACCTTCTAAAATAGTACATGATTGACTGACTTACTTACTTATTATCCTTTTGTCTGTTTTCTTCCTTTAGAGATGAACTCCTAGAACAAAGCCTACTGAGTCACTCAATAAAGAATATGGAAAAATGGAAAAAATGAAGTTTTTCCAACCCTAAACATTTAACTGATTTATATAAAGGAGCATAGCTTTTGGAAAAAAAGCACAGTGAGGTGGCATCCCCATTTTTTAGATCTGTCTCTGTTTCTTACTAACTATGAATATATGTAAGCCAATCATTTCACATTTCTGTATCTTGGTTTCCTCAGGAGTAAAGTAAAATATTTTGATCAGCTTATCCGTAAGAGCTCCTACATCTTTAAAATGTAAATGGTTCTCCTGCAATCCTGTTTCATAAAATTCAGATACTTCCAAATCACTGTTATCTCATCATGGACAGCTCCAATCATCACATTAATTTATTGACTACATCTGGATAATGAGTAGATTTCTGCCTTGCTAAAATGATAGAATTTGAAGCTTCTGCAACTGCTCTCCAACAACGAAGAGAATTTCATTGTCTTCTTATGGACCGGACCTGCACACTATTTTGTGGCAGAGTAAGAAGTCACAGCAGTAAATTTAAAGTATGCACCCATATGCTTGTCCACAGCAAGTGAGTAGATGGCATTTTGCCAGCGAGGAGGGCTTCCTCTCTCAACCCATCTAAACCATGGAGCTCTGTTTCTGGCTGACAGGTGGAGTGATGATTACCCTTCTCAGCTCTCCTTCTAATTCCTGAGAACAATGCAGATAAGATGGTAACACAAATCACACAGAGGAAAAGCCACGTGAGCAAACCAAATGAAAATGGTCGTATATCCACGTCTTGGTCAATATGTCCCTTGGAACTCCTGTCCCTTTCTTCAAGCCCGTTATAGCAATAGCAAGGCATCAAATTTAGAATTCAAGGAAATGCAACTTAATTTAAAAAAACTGCATAATGGTAGCTCACGACTACATAATGCTTACGTACCAGGGACGACTCCAAAAGCTTTATATACATGAACTTATTTGATCCTCATAACAACCTCAAGAGGGAGGTATAATTATTGCCACCACTTCACAGACAAGGAAATTAAGGCACAGATAGTTTACATAATTTTTCTCTGTGCTAAAAGAAAAGATTTGGTTTAAATCCGCTCCATGATGCCTTCAAAGCTCTGAAATTCTAATTGCAATTATGTAATAACCCAGTACATTTAAAATATGTATCGGTCTGGGGTTACAATTCCCAATATAACTCAGTATGTCCTAATGAGCTCAGTTTTCAAGAAAGTTATAACCTAACCCACTATGTCCTCAAGACATTACCGGACTCACCATGATGAAGATTCTATATTTGATAAATCCCATTAACAAGTAGCATAGATTATCAAAAGATTTTGATCCAAAACGGATAAAATTAAAGTTTCAAGGTGATAAAGCATCAGCTATTTAAAAAACTCAGCAATCTAGAACAACTAATTTCCAAGGATTTTGAGAGGCCAAAGACTTACTATAGTGATCCCAGTGTTTTTATAAATAGTTTACTGATTAGTAAAATGTAGCTATGTGTACCTGAGATTCCAGAGTGCAGATGAACTATAATTAGAGGATCACAGGCATATGAAACTGAACTTCCTAGGCAGGGGTTAAGGTAGATATCTCCTTGCTGTCATTGAAGTAGAAAGATAAAAAGACTGAAGAAATTATTTTATATATATATATATATATTTTTTTTTTTTTCCCTATGTAAACCCAAGTCTTCACAGATGACATGACATTGTTTTTTCTCTTCTCTTTGAAAAATCATAAGAGTTGTCTGATGGGAAAACTGTAAAAATCCAGCTTGCTCTAAGGATTATAGCAAGGAAAGATCAGAGCTGTAACACTCGGTGCTGCCACTAATAACTCTGAAGATTTGCTTTGTAGGCAATACTTAGCATCATGTACCAATCAATGGTTACTGATTCCTTTTGCTCCCAGAAGACCAAGCAATTATGACCCAGGAAGCTCCACGAAGGGATTACAAACAAATGCTAACAAGAGTTCAATCCCACTGTCTTTAGATCATTCCATTTATTTATGGAGATTTTATTGCATGACACCAACATATTTCATCAAACAAATACTTCCTGTTACTTAGCAAAGGAAGAGGCAACAATGAAAGTCATCAGGCTATTCATGGTCAAGTCTGTGGTTCAGGTCTCATTCACTCTCCCTCCCCCACCCCATCTAGGGAGAAACCACAGATCTAGACCAACTGCTCCATATCCTCTGATGCTCTGAGACCCTGGCTTCAGAGGAGGGTGGGAGAAATGAGGAAGACGTGCAGCAAGATCACTGGAGAAGAAGGAATGGTGGGGAGACTGAAGAGAAAAGTAATTGTGGGATGGCAAGGACGTAAGAAATGAGGGGACGGAGAAGAGAGGAAAACTAGAGAAATAAAATTATATCAACATCGGACACCAACATAGGTAGCAAAGTTAAGACTTGAAACTTCTGGTGTCATTTGTTTGCCTGTTAATTATGTTTCCTTTGTGGCCACCGTCCTTGTCCACAACGTTGCTCTCATCTTCAAATGCATATGAATATATGGACATTTGGTTTAATTTTAAATTATGAGTTGTTAATAAAATGAATTTGGAAGACACTTTTTTAAAGTAGAGAATTATATGAGTATTAAATTCTGTACTAACTTTTGCTTAAAATAGAGCTCATATATTTCCCCTTCAGCTGAGATAGCAGTACCTCAAGAAAGGCAATTCAAACACTCAAGTGCATACCACTGAAAATTACAGTAAATCAAGTCTCGTCTTGTCACACTATATTCTTGATGAAAAATTAAAAATGCTTTACCTTAGGAAGCTTTCCATTATAATTCATCAAATTTTATTGGGTCTATCAGCTTATTTCCACTGCACTGTCAGAAAAGCCTATATCCCAGTAAAATCTGCCCTCGTATTTTGTCAAATATTTTCCCCTTAGAAGTGGTGGTCTCATTGCTCCAATATTGATTCAGAGTCCAATTTCTGCAGCAAATCTATCATACTTGAATAAATAAGAATCAAGATGTCCAAAGCATGAAAGTTTTCACATATTTCTAGTTCTACAGTAAAGAATAAATGAAAACACATATATTATTACTGATTACTATACATGTTTGTAGATATAGGGCTAGAGTTTTGTTTTTAAACTTATTGATAAACAACCTTTTCCTCTATACTTTAAGTGACTTTATTTACCCAATTTTAGTTATTAAGTAATGATCAAATCATTTCTCCTTTTATTTAGGATATTATATGTATAAGCTAAACATACATACATTATGTGTAGAATTCATATATATATATTGTATTGTTAACCAAATTAAAATAACATCTATGTTTAATTCGGCTCGTGTAAAATTATTCTGTGTAAATTATTATTTTTATGCGTTTTGTGAAATTCTGAGAACAGCTTAATTCCTATCTTTTGGGGTCCAGAAATTCCAGTTTGGGACAACGAAAAACGTTAGGTGAACATCATTTCCATTCAGATAAAGAAGGATTCACGATCTTTTCGGTTCAGCTCTTTCTGTGCACTACACCTAAACTGTATGGATTCTTTTTTACTACTCTAACCTTCCCATAGAAGGTACTTTCATGACAAACACAATTTTAGTTACTACCTGTCTTTTTCTCTCTTACAAGTAACTCCTTATCATTCTCTCTGTAAGAAAGCCCCTCACACCGTGATTTTTGGACATTACCCAAACAGTAATAATCTATGTATCCTAACCAATTTTTTATGGGGAAAAATCACTCTTTTTAATGATACTACGGTTTAGGAAATTAGTAAAGTTCTGTATCACTCTAACACGTAACAAATTAATCCACTTGTTAAAGACTCCCTACAATTTATTCCTAGGAATGTTAACATATGTGAATACTGTTTATATGAATGGTGCTAGAGAGAAGAAGAAGAAAGTTAATACTTCTTAAGCCCTGTTCTAATATCAGGAATTTTTTTCCCACATAGAGTAACTTACGTAGCCCTTAACACAATCTCATGAATGTTTTAGGGATTAACATTCCCATTTGTTCTGATGTAAAAACTAAATCTCAAGTGGTGAAGTGATTTGTTCAAGGTCATACCGCTTATAAATGGTAGAACTGGGATTTGATGTCAAGTTTCCAGTACAATTTCCACTGCACCATGATGCTTCTTCAACTCTTATCTTCTAAGTTTTGCATAAGCTTTCGCAAACTCCCAAACTTACTCTCCAGATTTTGTTACAAAACTACTCTGTCAAGATCAAAGGAGGAGAAGAATAAAGTGAAGAAGGGTGTCAAAGTAGAATGAGAGAGAAAACTGGTACTGGTTTCATATTTACTATATTTTAGGCTCAGGACTTGGTGTTTTCCCATAACTCATTCAATCCCCCAAACAGCCTCAAGAGATGCATACTGCTATTCTCATGAATAAATGAGAAAACAGATTCAGAGGGATGATCTAACTTGCTCGAGGCTGTGAAGAATGGCAGGTAAGGTTAAAATTCCGGTCTGCCCCTCACAGACTTAGAGAACAAATTTATGGTTGCGGGGGGGGGGGGGGGGGGGGTTGTTTGTGTGTGTGTGTGCAGGGGAGGGATAGACTGGGAGTTTGGGATTGACATGTACACACTGCTACATTTAAGAGAGATAACAAACAAGGACCTACTGTATAGCACAGGGAACTCTGCTCAATATTCTGTAATAACCTAAATGGGAAAAGAATTTGAAAAAGAATAGATCCATGCGCATGTATAACTGAATCACTTTGCTGTACACCTGAAACTAACACAACATTGTTAATCAACCCTACTCCAATATAAAATAAAAATTAAAAAAAATTCTGGTCTGCCCAACTAGAAAGCTAGTGCCCTAGGGCAAGGCAGAAATCAAAGCTGTAAGAGATATCAGCGGTAAACTACTCAGTAATCTGCCTGGAGCATGAATGTTCCTCAACAATGTCACTGATTGAATACTTCCATTAAGAAGAAACTAAATTCTTTCCAAATAAGTAGCACACTTCAGTAGGGACTAACTTTAATTGTTAAAAATTCTCCTATATACTACGTTGTCGGGAAAGGGATGTCCAACCTCCACTCCAGAGGGGCGTCCTACACTGATCAAAAGCAGAGGGGTAAAACTCTCTTCTCTAAAGAAGACATCTATAGTGGAGTGATGAAAGTTTTACTAGTTAGGATTTAAATAATAAACAGGAAATCACAATCATTTAAATTAAGGCAATACATACTATTTGAACATAAAGGCTACAAACGACTTGGAAAAGAAAAGCAGGGTATAGAGAAGAAAAGGATTATTTTAGTTTTCAGTCTCAGCACTGACACTAAGTAGCTGTTGTGTCCTTGGGCAAGTCACTTCACTTTTCCAGATCTGAGTTTCCTCCCTCAGGAAGTCACTCAGATAATCTCTCCAAATGTTCACCATATAAAATTGTATGATTACAGAATATCAATTATATTATTCAGAAATGACCTTTGAATGCATATACACACACACAAACAGTGGGTTCAATTCACTGCAGTAAAGATGGCAACAAGGTTTAAGATGATGAAGATCGATCTTATTTCATTCCTACTCGTGTGAACAATATATGAACCCAAGTTCCTTTTCAATTTGAGAACTAGATAACTTAATGACAGATTCCAGCCTTCCTCTGGACAATGAAACTAAAAATCCTCAGGATTATGTTAATGCCCTTGTTCTGTAAGTCATAACAATACGCAGAAAGTATGATTGAAAAAAAATATTTACAGCTATCAACTTGCTACAATCTGAAAGTAATCTTACATTCTTTACATGGCAGAATTATGGATATATTTTCCATTTTAAGAGAGTGTTCCTAAACAGATATTATCTTCCCAACCACTTCAATGGTTTGGTTAAATAGTGTCATAGAGGCCAAACAGGAATCAGCCAAAGTTACCCAGCTTGTTGGTAGCAGAGATGGGATGGGTGTCGCTTTAAGATAAAGGACATTGCTGGGTAAGTGTTCAATAGTCCACAGATAGAGAAGAGGAATACTATGGGAGGAACAGGAATGGCAGTCAAAATGTGAATAAAATGAAGGTAAGGGGAAGAAACACTGAATTCAGAGAGTATTTGTGTAGGAAAGTAAAGAAATAACTCGAGCTGTGCAAATCGATTCTTAAAATCCACTAGAACAAAAGCTCTATGAGGGCAAGGATTTCACTGTTTTTTATTGTGATATAACCAATCTAGAACAGTGCCTGGCCCATAGTAGGTATTTGAGATGTATTCGCTGAATAAAGAAAAAGAGTCAACAATAAAAGAAAACTGAAACATGGACATAACAACAATAATAAAAATGCAAACACGAGCATAAAAGCAGGCACGGTATAGTTTATGGCTGATAGAAAGTTCAATAGATTCAGTGGACACGAGTAACATTAGATAAGTCATAGCTTTTTTTTTTTTCTTTTTTTTTTTTTTGCGGTACGCGGGCCCCTCACTGCTGTGGCCTCTCCCGTTGCGGAGCACAGGCTCCGGACGCGCAGGCTCAGCGGCCATGGCTCACGGGCCCAGCCGCTCCACGGCATGTGGGATCTTCCCGGACCGGGGCACGAACCCGTGTCCCCTGCATCGGCAGGCGGACTCTCAGCCACTGTGCCACCAGGGAAGCCCAAGTCATAACTTTTTTATGCCTTTCTCAATCTACAAATTATCTCTTCCTTCATGTTTTAAAAGGATACAATGAGGTATTATTAAAAGGGAAGGAAGACAGAACAGAGATGTATGGCCTGGGACATAACGATTTTCTGGGAATGCAGAAATGCTGACATGTATATTTATATGTTTATACAGTGGAAAAGAAGGAGAGATAAAGAAAAGGGATGAAAGTTTGAATCGATGGTGCCAGTAACAAACCAATATATTGTTTACTGGATGGAGACATTTTTTGGTATGTGTTTTTGTAATATGTGTAAATACTGTTTGGTATTAAAATGCAATGAAGTTCTATAGGAAAGAAAAGGCAGGTGAAGATGCATTGATATCTTAGAATGCAATGGAATTTTGACATATAAGGCCACCAAGGCATAATTAGGAAAATAAGAAAGAGTCAAGGTATAATTGGGAGGGTGGGAAGGGAGAGGAAGGAATAAGGAGAAATAATCAAAGTGGGATATTCAGGAAAGAGGTGAGCTGTACAGCCATCTGCTGCCTGTCAAGAAAGAGATCACCCTAGAAAAACCTAAGCTGTTTTCAAAAGCAAGCGGAACACTGTATGTGTGATGAAATAAAAAAGAAAAAGGCCATAACTGCAGAAAATTTAGTGAGAGCAAAAGAAGAAAATCAGAAGAAAATTTAATTTTGATTTTTTAAGTGAACCATACACATGTGACCAGTGGTCACACTGGAAGTACTTCCCTTAACTACCAGGCAGACGCCACTTAAACTACCAGAGTTAGTCTTCAGCTCTAACTCTCTAGAACAGGGGAAAAATGATAGAAGAAAACTGTTTAGGATTAAATTCTGGGAGACAGGACATTACTCTGTTTCCTACTATTTTGGATTTCCCTAAATCTTTCAGAGTTTTGTGAATTTTAGTAAAAGACTTAATTTTACTAAATCGTTCAGAGTCTGGCTTTCCTCATCAGTAGATTTATAAAATTACTTGGTTCAAATTGAGGAGCTTTCAGCTTTTTCCATCTTAGGCTCTCAATAAATATGGTTAAAGCAGAGAAAAGTTATTTGGAATCACCATTCTGAAATACTATAAGTACAATTGCAAAGACCTAGAAAAATCTACTGGACTTAAAATGAATGCCACTTTTCAATGGAAGGGAAGAAATCCTATGGTATATTCAATTAATTGTGTTGAATTTTGCATATGGCAGTACTTCATATTGTCACTCTGGTAACAATGGTTTGCCATGAAACCCAACAGTACAAAGATTTAAGACAAAGCAAAACAAATTTGGCTTAAGATGAAAAGATTAATACATTCTAATAACCAAGAGTCTGTTGTCAAGCAGGTTGTCCCATCCAAAAATACATTTTCTTTCAAGATGGTATGCTAGTTTCCTGGTTACAATTCAATTAATCAGTTCTTTTTATAGTCATCTAAGTTTGCAATCTCCCAGAGTCAGATCTTTCCATATAAACAGAGGGTAAGAAAAATCTTAAAGCCCAGGCAAGGAAAACAAATGCATGGTTCCAGTATTAAGTGACTTGATGAAAACTAAAAACTTAACTAGTCACAATATAATGATCATAGTGGGAAACCACTAACTATGCAGAAAAATATTAGAATTACATATACATATTTTAATTTTTTCATATTTTATATATAGTCTATATATTAAATTATAGCCCTGTGTTATATTTCTTAATGTCTGCATGTATGCATAGATTAATACGGTGAGAACATGCAGTTATATTGCCTTATGAAAGACATACCCATTTTAGAACGGCTGACATAGCCTATACCTCTAGGCAATTTAAAAGGTGACATTTTGCCTTTTATTATAATAAAGACAAAGAGCGTCTGGATTTGAGAAGAGTCAGTGAGGGAGAGGGTAATTCTAGTATTTATGGAATAAAACCCTAATGTGCTAATAGGTAGATTGGTTTGGGAAATAACACAGCAGACACAATTACTAGGATTGTCTCTCTTCCACTCTCGCAGGCTCCAGGATAAAGAAGAATCAATTAGCCCTCAACAGACTATGACCTTGAAGACTACAGCTCTGTGCATAATACAGCTGAATATGCTGAGCCAGAGAGAAACAGAGAATCAAGTCCTGAGACCACGGAAGAGCATGGTTCAGATATGACAATGCCTTTTAAAAAAATTAAAGCTGTGACAGCTTCGTGCATGTCAAAACCACGCAGGACGATGAAAGAAAAGACCCGGTTCTTCTGTGACTAAGCGACAGTTTCTTAATGGAAGAGCAAAAAGTGAAACAGATTGCAAAATGACAACCTAATTCCAAGCTTTTTTTTTTTTTTTTTTTGCTTTCCTTTCGTTAATGGTTACAAGATTCTTAACCAACAAAAGCAACCACTTATGAGTGTTTGAAAACAAAGCTCCCTGGACCAAATCCCTTTCCAAAATAAAAGGAATACAGACGCACAATTTTTAGGATATTCGTGTTTTTGTTGTTTTCAGGCACTAGTTCAAAAAATTAACCCAGAGTGTGCCACACAGCAAACCCTATAGGCAGTAAAGTGTTAACCAACTGTGTAGCCCTAACTTTTCAGGAGAAAACTACTTCCCAGACAGCTTTTGTAGGCTTATCTCCAACGCACTGAGAAGGCTGCAGCTGTGCATCTGGCCAGAACCGGCCACTGTGATGCTTTTAGGCAGCAGTAAATCTTTTCCACTCAATAGAAATGCCAGAAAAATCAATGTCCTGGTTTGGAAAAAAGACAAGAAACTGCATGGAATGTATAATCTATTAAAACACTTAGTAGAAGAATTTACCTTAAAAAATAATTTCTCAAAACATCACAACATACTTTTTAACATGGTCCTAGATCAGGAAACTGTGCTGGAGTTTTCTTTGTTTGCCTCTGATGACAAAATTACAGGGTTTAGTTGAAGAGTTTTTCATAGGGTCCTCTTTCTTTTTCTGGACAGCTAAACCTATTCAGGCACATGTTAATTAAAGACTTAAGTTGAAAATGATAAAGACAAAGAAGTAACCTTGTCTTCATGGTGAATTGTGCTTCTCTTTGCAAGATCTGTACTTGCTTTTTATAGCCTGTCATTTCATCTGGGTATTATTTCCCGGTCACTTTGCCAGGTGGGAAGAGGCGGTGAATACAGTGATGGCTCTCAGACCTTTAATGACACTTCAGGGATTTGATAAAGATACAAAGCAGTGTCTGCAGAAAGGAGGTTCTTCCCTAACTACACCTGAAAAACAAGCCTCTTTTTTCTTTAAATCTTTGCCACGGAAACTCATGTGTATGAAATGAGCTTGAATCACAAGCACAAATGAACTTTTTCTGCGTTTCTAGAACACACGGCTCTCCTTCATACTGAATATATCTGAAAAAAGATGTTTGTATTCTTCATTACCATCTAGAGGGAACCAGAAGGGGTATTTCATCACCGAATCCTTACCCTCAACTCTCCTTTAACTCTAAAAGATTTTACACACGTTATTCAGAACCAAATTCTCTGATCCTTTATTTTTTTCTAAGTAAATAGTCTCAATGGTGAAAAGTGATAGAAGATAGAGAAACAAAAATAAATTAGAAACATTAAAAAAAAAAGCTATAGAAAACTCCTCTTCTATAATGACGTTTAGAACAATCTGACTGGTCATGGTTTCATCCTTGACAACTTTTCCATTTTAAAGCATTGCAATGACCCAGAACAAACAGCAGTATATCGCTCTGTATTGTTTTAAGAGCGTGGCCTCTCTTTACTCAGGTGACGGATAAAAAGGACACATCTAAAACAAAAAAACGATGTACCTTACTAATGGATCTTGTACTTTTTAATGACTGTCAAGGAAGCTACTTAAACATTTGATTACAGAAAACAAAACTAATTGGACAAACCATAATGGAAAAGAATATGAAAAAGAATATATATATATGTAGATGTATAACTGAGTCACTTAGTTGTACAGAAGAAATTAACACTGTAAATCAACCATACTTCAATAAAACTTAAAAAACCTAATTTGGGAAAATCCTTTCATGCAGATTTGTACCACGTCCTGAATAAAATAAAACTGCCCCATAATAAGGGCTCAGCAACTCAAACTACTATCTGAGCACGACAGCAACCGTCTGATACTGCTGAGAGGTGAGTGCTATAAACATCTAAAGATTTCATGCGGTATCAGGAAGAACCAATTAAAATACAAACGTGGGGGGAAGTGGTTTAGGGAACAGGAAGAAGAGATGGAGAAAGAGAACAGGCAGCTTGGGCTGGCTGGGAGGCAGAGGGTAACAGAAAGGTGAGGAGAGGTGATCGGAAGTTTATATGGGAAAACAAAGAGACACAGGATCATACTCACTGCTGTACAGAAGTCATGTTTATATATATATATATATATATATGGATGGTCTGATGTTTTAATCTTAAAAAGTGTTAGAAATCAGTGGAATGTAACTGAAATTCAAGCATGGCTCCCAGACGCTGAAGTTTTGGGTTCCCCACCCCAGATTTAACAATCCAGGTAGAGGGAGTTGCTGCTAGAGCATCAGTTCTAACCAGCAGTTCACACGGTCTTTTCACTCATCTCTCCACGCCACCCCGGAGCATCCCAGTCACATGATACACTTAAACCAAACCATGCCATTAAAATCCAAGAAGAAAAGGACACAGCTACACACTCTAGAGAACACTTCTGAGGACCTCAAGCCCACCCCTCTCCTTTACACATCATCATCCGTCTGTCTCTACTTACAAAGTTTAGGAGCAGTCTGGAGATTAGTTTCTGTTGCTTGTGGCTGAGTGGCTGCCTTGGGTGTTCTCACCTCAGGGTTCCGAGTGGGTGAAGGGAAGGATGGAGCAGTGGATGGCAGGAAAGAAAAAGCGAAAATACGATTCTTCGGGGTTGGTACCGCTGAAGGCTCAGAGGACACAACGGCATTGTCAACTTGCACTGTAACTTGAACCTCAGTTTCAGAGTGAGCCCTAGAGACAGGTGAAGTGTATGCCTCAGATGATACCCACACAGCTGAGGCAGCAGTTGGATCCAGAGAAATAATAGGGTCCTGGCCTAACCCTCCGGGGTCAAGGTGAGTGGGAGAGTCATACTCAAAAATCTTGTCCACAAACACCCACTTGAGGCCGGCGATGCAGAGGCAGAGGCTGACTAGGCAAGCCAGAATGGGGACGATGCAGATTTTCTCTGAGTTGAGGCAACCTCTCAGGCGCTCAGCTTCCAGGCAGACACAGCAGGGAACAGCCAGGCCCACGAGTCCCGGGGACCTGCCATCTTCGGTCTGGGTCTCCGGCATGTCTTCTGCTGCCGGAAGCCCATCCAGAGATGGGTCTGCACTCAGCTGAGTGGAGGGGCTGGAGGACCTCTCAGCAGCTGCCTCGGACATGTCTGGGGGAGAAATCTCCATCGGCTCACCTCCAGAAGGCCTGGCCTCCCGCACCGTCCATTACCATCCCCCAACCAAATGATACAGCATCTTACAGGGGGAAATCGATAAGTCCTCCAAGTCCAGAGCCATTACCGAAAGCAAGAGGAGTTCAGGAGGAAAGCAGGCGGAGAAGAAAAGAAAGCCTCTAGCAACTACCAAATAAAAGTATATTGTAATTCTTTACTGCTGTTTCTGGGCCACTTTTGCAGTTCTTTTAAATGCTTCTCCAAAGCATCCCGGCTGGTCAAGAAGGACAGAGGCCAAAAGAGAAACCGAGCTGATCTGTTGGTCAGTTAAGTAAACCAGTAGCCCAAACTGAAAGGCATGTTTCTCACCTCGAGCATCTGAAACTGGGGTCTGCTCAGATGGAGAAAACAACTGTCATGCAGGAGAAGTAAAAGCAAAAGCAGGACCAGCGGCGGCGGCGGCGGCGGCAGCAGCGGCGGCGGCAGGAGAGGCAGCAGTGACAGTAGCAACAGCATCCTGTTGTGTTAACGCGACGGCTGAAAGGGGCTGAATCATTACAGAGCAGCAGGTGCCTGCCCTCCGAGCATCACTGCAAACAGTCTCATCGCAGAGGGATCTGAAGGCGAGAGCGCGGCCAGGAGGGGCGGTGACTGCGCTCCCCGCCCTGCCTCCACCCCTCACCCGGCAACCAACTATTCTTTGTCCTTCCCGAGCGCTCATTCACTTTCTTCCTCTGCGGCTCTTCCCTTCTTCACCGTCTCTCTCCCTTCCTCTCCCCTCCTCCTCCAAAAGCGTTCTCTCTCTCTCTCTCTTTCTCCCTTTCTCTTTCTTTTTCCTCCCTCCTCTCCCACCCGCCTCCCTCCATCCGCACTCTGGGGCTGCTGGCTGGTCTGAGTAAAATCAGTTATACCCAGCAACGCGGGACTGCCAGTGACCTCCTATTGTATCCAATTAGAAGGAATAAAGGCCATCAAATCAAAGAGAAGCTGGCAGGCACCAGTTAAGCTTAGTCCCCATGGCCCCCAACCCCGTTCGCCTCCTTCTCTTTTTTTTTCTCCCTACCGAAGCTGCCCCAGTTTTCCACCCCAACCTTGCTTGTTCTAAGTCTTGCTGGCTCTCTTTCCTGCACCCACTGTTGGGTCAGAAAAAGCCAGCGATCGATGCTAGCAATCTAACAAAGCTGGGATGGGGCGCAGGGGGGGGAGGGAGGGATGTAGGTGGGATCTTATGGGTTGGACCTGAGGCTTGGCAAAGTCTGATATCTGATTCCTCCCCAGAGAGGTAAGCTTTTCAACAGCAATTTCTTCCTGCCTGCTGCTGAGAGATAGCATTCCTTCCCCAGCCCTCTAATAAGTTTTGTACACCAAGAGGACTGTTATTACCTGAATTTTCAACCAACAGCGAGAACATTTTTTTTTTCTAACCATGGACAGCTCTGCCTTCAGCCCTTTTTGCAATGACCGGGTTAGACTTGGTGATGCCCAAGCGTGAAGTGCCGAGTGTATGTTGGAGGATGGGGTGCTAGGGGAGGGGAGAGAGGTTCATATGTCCCCACTCTGGTCCCCTTTAAATTTCCATTGCCCTGTCCCACTCACAGCAGTCCTGGACTGATGTCCAGCAAACAAGAAATGCCGGTAAGTAAGAGAGCTACAGAGGAAGCAAAGGCTCCCACTTCATCCTGAAATTAGCCTTCATTGTGACTCCACACTGTTGGAGGTTGAATTCCCTGGGCACTGTAATATATACCACATGTCTTCAGCTATAACCGCACTGCAAAGATTAAGAAGAGTTTTCTATAAGAGCATGCCTTTGGGGTGAAGTCTCAGTAGCTTTACCTTACAGATAATTTCGATGCTGACTTTTTTCTTTTTCCTTTTCAAACAGCAGTGGTTAAAAGACTGGAAGAAATGCACTGTACTTTAATAGAGTCCAGGCTGCCCTGACCCTCCAGTTCGTTGTGTGTCAGCACATACGATACGCATCTGAATCTTTAATCCACACTTTACTGTGACTGGACACCTGAATGGTTTCCAAGGAACCATTTTGCTCACATATGTCAACAGGAGTCTTAAAAACTGTCTCTAAATCCATACTACATAACCATCATGTGAGTCCCAGAAGCAATAAAATTTAGAGCTTAAATCCTGAGAGAATCTGCTTTGAGCACATTATGTTTTGTATAGCACAATCTCCACTGCTTTGAAATATTTTTAAGCTCTGAGTGGGCATGAGATAATATTATCATTTCTTTCAAAACTAAATTAGCCCGTAATTATAAGTGATTTAAAAGGTAGTAATATCTTAAAATGTGTTTGCAGTACTATCACTAACAACAATGACAAAAGCCTGAAGCAGTTTGCATAATTGTAATTATGACTCTGACAAACTTATGGGCAAAATGAATTATCCTTAAGTTCATCTGTATATAACCTGTACTTACATACCAGTAACTGGTACTTTAAAATAATTCATATGCCTACTTTCTAGCTTTAACTATTTGATTTTAAAGCAGAGATTTTTCTTAAAGATTCTAGCAATGGACGTGAAATTTCACATCACAGAAAATCTATATAGAGGCAATTACAGTATTCAAACTGAGAGGTATTAAGATGTTAATTATCAATATTCATGTAAATTCTCAAAATCAATATAGGCAAGTAAATATTTGTGCTAAATTAGAATAATTTATAATTCCTTTAGATATCACCCAGGTTAAATTTGTGGTACTTAACTCCTCAATTCTGCCCCAAACCAATATTTCACTCAAGTATAACATACTGGCATTTCACCCACAGCCAAGGTCACCTAGATTTCAAAGACCAAAATGGGGTTCAGGTAGCCCAATCAGGCAGCTAAGAGAAGACACTGAAAACAGTAACCTAGAGTTAAGAAGAGTGGTCCTTCACTTGCACCAATAACAACTACTCATCTCACCTCGATCATTAAGAACAGACGTACTCAGCAGACAAAGAAATTACTGGGCACTGCTCTAGTCGTCATATTAAAGGTGACCAACACTTACAAAGGAAAAGAACAGATTACATAAAGGCTAGGACAGAACTTCGGAGACAGAATCCTGTCGGCTGCCACAGCTGTTTTTTTCCCCTGGACTACACAAATCAGACTGTGGGATGTGTATGTGTCCTCCCTGGAGATGCAGCCTATGAACACTGTGGCTTCTTGGAGCTAAGATCAGCTTGCAGGGAGCCAGCAACCTATAAAGTTGTTTCCCATCCAACTGGAAGGTAAACCTAATTGAGGAAAGGGAGTAGGACAGGAGGTAAAGAATAAAAGGAATTTTCCATTAGTTCTACCCTTGAGACTACGAGTCAGAAGTTGCCTTTATCCCTTTACCAAATCTCTATAGCAATAAAGAAGTGAGAACAGGGTAGTGTGAACAGGATTAGGGATCAGAATTCCGTCCAATAAAACATGCATGTTTGTAGGAAGAACTGCAAGTACACCTCACTTTAACCCTTTAGGCTCCATCTCCAATAAAGCTCAGGAACACCCATATTTCCATGTCCCTCTAAAAAATGAACAAAAGACAGATTTCCACTACTTTTTAAAACCACATTACCACCTCCTTCATAACAACAAAAGCTACCTTTTTTTTTTTTTTTTTTTTCTGT
Organism: Globicephala melas; assembly: GCF_963455315.2. Classification (NCBI taxonomy): domain Eukaryota; kingdom Metazoa; phylum Chordata; class Mammalia; order Artiodactyla; family Delphinidae; genus Globicephala; species Globicephala melas. The sequence continues at coordinate 25,106,583 of NC_083334.1, read as the reverse complement.
ACGCGGGCCTCTCACCGTTGTGGCCTCTCCCGTTGCGGAGCACAGGCTCCGGACGCGCAGGCTCAGAGGCCATGGCTCACGGGCCCAGCCACTCCGCGGCATGCGGGATCCTCCCGGACCGGGTCACGAACCCGCATCCCTTGCATCAGCAGGCGGACTCTCAACCACTGCGCCACCAGGGAAGCCCCCAAAAGCTACTTTTATTGAGCTCCACCATTGTGCCAGGCACTCTGCTAGGTTCTCAGCATACATGATTTCTGACCTTCGCTCATCCTGTACAGTACATATTATCTTGAAAATAATTTTTAAAAACTGGACTCAGGCAGCTTAGATAACTTAGCCATGGACATACAGCTCTTAAGCAACAGAACCAAGATTAGAACAAAAGTCTGACTCATGCTCTTTCTACTGAAAAATACTGTTTCTCGTTTTTAATCAAAAGAAGGCATCTCATTACATATTGCTTATCTATTACTTCAACGGGAAAAATAAGTGAACCAGAAAGTGTAACCATGAAATAGGCATTTTAATTTTACCTTAATGTAGCTGGTAAATAAACTTAAAGGTGCCTAGTTTCCACAACAAGAGGCTTCTAAAATTCTGCCTAGGGATTTTCAGAAGTTCCAAGAATTAAGCATAGGTTTTTAAAATATGATCTATTTACAGTTTCAATTGAATGAGCTCTTGCACAGTCTCAGTTCCTGGATTTTCCTTGGAAAGCTATTTCAGTTACATATTGCTATGAAACAAATTGCCCTGAAATAGCTTAAAACAACAACCACGGTGTTGTATCTCACTAGCCTGCAGTTTACTGGGTTCAGCTGAGTGATTCTTCTGCTCCATTAGATGTCAGCTGGGGCTGCAATCCCTGGAGGTGTAACTGAGCTGAAACATTCAAGGTTCACGCACATGACTGGCAGCTAATGCCACATGGCAGCTGGGAAGACAGCAGGGACTCTTGGCTGGTGCACCAACATGTGGCTTCTCCATGTGGCCTGGGCTTCCCACAGCATGGCAGCTGGGTTCTGAGAGGGTGCAGCCCAAGAGGGAGGAAGTGCGAGCTGTAAGTCCTCCTTAAGACTGACTCTGGAAGTGGCACGGGCTATGTCCACTGCATCCTGTTGGCTAAGCAGTCACAGTGCCAGCTGAGATTCAAGGACGGGGGAAATAAATCTTGATGGAGAGTGTGACGAAGAATTTGCAACCACCGTTAATCCACCACGGCAGTGAGGAAGTAAGTGTTAGTAAGTCAACCTGGCTCAAGAGGAGACTCAGTGACGTAGAATGGAATTCGGCAGAACAAAGTCAGAACACACGTATTTCTGATACACAATATTCCAGCTTCCTCCTAAGCCAGCTTCAGTGAAAGAAGCAATCCTATTATCATCCAATAAAAAATACTCAAATTCCTCTGCTACTTCAGGTCAAGCTAGGCGACAGCTTCTGCATTCATTTTATTTAATTATCAGAAATATTTAGCGTAACTCCAGGAGATGAAAGAAGATGAAAGAGGATGACCATAGTATGTAAACTTATTTTCTCTTTTACATTTTGTTTTTGGTGTGTTGGCTATTTCACTCTGAAAACATTTAACTCTGAAAAAGTTTACCCTTGCTCCTTAAGTTTATGGCTGAAAAAGTAGAATTTACTTTGTGGCATCTAAAACCATGACGACAGCAGTGATTTCATTTTTGGATTACAATCTTTGAAGATGACTATGATAAGTTGTAATGATTTATTCATTTGCTAATGAACTATGAAATCACGATTTTCACAAGAAAGCTTCAGGGCCTAAAAGGATCCCTAAAACTTGCTGCTTCTTATAAGAGAACCAAGTACTCAAATGGATCCGCTATCCTCCTCCCATCCGTCTGGAAATCTTCCCCATCTCACATCTCAGCTCCTCCATGGAGCCCTTCCGTGCTCCCAGGTCACAGACACAGCATTCCTTAACGCTACTTTTATTGGGGCACATCTTCCAAGGTGTTATTATTATTATTATTATTATTATTATTATTTTGCGGTACGTGGGCCTCTCACTGTTGTGGCCTCTCCCGTTGCGGAGCACAGGCTCCGGACGCGCAGGCTCAGTGGCCATGGCTCACGGGCCCAGCTGCTCCGCGGCATGTGGGATCCTCCCAGACCGGGGTACGAACCCGTGTCCCCTGCATCGGCAGGCGGACTCTCAACCACTGCGCCACCAGGGAAGCCCGAGGTGTTATTGTTTAACTATGTTACGTATATAGGACCGAAGGATGTAATTTCTTTGAAGGCCAGGAGGTCTATCAGTATCTGGCTATCCCAAACTAGAGCTCTGCTATCCGTTCAATACATACATTTTGTTTGGTTTTATTTTTAATTGCGATTGAATTACACAGATTACGGCACCTCTAATAAATTGGCAGACTTTTTTCATGACCATCTATCTATTCAAAATACCCTCTATACTCCCCTCCATTTTTTCAAATCTTTTAATGTCCAGTTCAGATAAGTGCTTATCAAATTTTTATGACTGTTCCCAGATACTACGCCTTTTATGAATTTATCTTCATTTAGGGAAATGCTGTTACCCCAACTATGCTTAACTCTCACCTACCACAGATCATTTCAGTGGATGGAAAGTTGGGAGTAACCCAACATTTAACTGTTTTTCCTGTAATTCTCTCTTCAACCAAACAGAAAAGTTCTCGGAGGGCAAACCAAGTCCACGTGCTCTTTGATGTTCTTCTACATTACTCATAACGCTAAACAGGTGAGATGAAACTCAGGTCACCTTACTGGGCAGGTACTTTTCTGCCCACTTTGAGGATGAGTCAAGAATCTGATTCTACTTTATTCTCACCCAGTGAAAATTATCTCAGAAAAGACTTTTTGACTTAATTGTAAGAATTATTTCGTGAGGATCTGTATATAATATTTGTTATTGACTCTGGGTCTGTGTCCTCATTTTGTAACAAGATGATCAGTTTACTCTGGCACATTTTGTTCTTTGTAAGTTTAGATCCTTTGATGTTCAGCTACAGCTCAAGACAGTAAATGATGTCAAAGATGAGGATGTGAGAATTTTATATAGAAAGATGTTTTTATTAAATCTGATGGTTATAATGTGTTTACTTTGAAAGAACCTATTGTTTTCTCACTGCCCATAAGTAAAATCATTAGTGATATACAAATGGTTGATTTTGTTTCTAGTTTTCCACGTCACCTTTCTTTTACAATGACCCTGAACATGTTTGAAACTAGACGGAGATGGTGGCTGCACGTCCTTGTGATAAATGCCAATGAATTGTTCACGGTAAAACGGTCCATTTTATGTTATGTGAATTCCAACTCAATAAAAAAAAAAATTACACTGCACACTCATCATGGTTTCAGCTTCCCCAACATTTACTGTTAAAAGGAAAACATAGTCTATCTGACCACTTTTACTAGTGGACTGCACTCAAATAATGAGACTTTGTCATGTATAGGTTGCCCTTTCTTCTACAAAATCTTAGTAGGTCCTGTAGCATTGAATCTCTGACAATTATTAAGAACTCTAAATTGATGTTGATGATGCAATACTGCATCCCAGGGAACTCAGAAGCACAAAGATATAATAAATTGATGTGTCATTGAGAGTTTCAATTCAAAAAAAGTTTTATGAGAAAATGAGGACGACTTATAACTCCAGCTCATTTTATGTACTCAAAATATTCTTTCTCATTGCTCAACACCATTCCATTCCCGTATTCAGAATATACCAGAAATACGAGCAAAAAGTGGCGAGAGAGTGGCAGTTATCTGAACTATCTGTATTTTCAACCAGGTGTGCTTTGTTTTGAAATGTGTGATAAACTCATCACCGGAATGTAAATTCCATAAGGGCAAGCACTTGTGTCTGTTTGCACCACTCTATCCCTACTACCTAGAACATGCCTGGCACACAGAAGGCACTCAGTTAAGTATTATTGAGGTAATGCATCAAAATGGAAACTCTGCTAAAGAGGGATGTATAAACTATGGGAAAAATATCTTAAAGACATGGATATGCCGTACAGAGTTTTATTTGTGTGAATAAATGCAAATCCTATTAAATTACGCTGTGTATGATGGAAAGAAGGAAAATCATCTTTATAGTGACTACTCTGAGGTTATATGGCTGGATGGTCATTCATAATGTTTAATACAGCAATATATGTGGAATCAGTTGACTTGCACTTTGCTCTGTTTCATGAATATTCACTACTATAGGTTCACAGCACAGAGCAGCACAGCTAAGAGATAATTTGTTTGTTTTATTCTTAAATACTGTGGCAAATGTCACAAAAATACAAGGGATCATCTGTGTTTTTAAGTGCATGGACATGTATAATCTTATTTGAAGAAAATCATAAAGGCTGTACTTTGGTGCAGTAAGAGAAATTAAACAAAAGGAAGAAATACCTCTGATAATCAATGCTAATTTAATACAAATTCAGTAAAGTTTCAAAACATGGAAGTTTTTGAACTTGATTTATACTTAGGCACCAGCTATTTGTTTATAGCTCAGCTGCTGGTCAGCTGACTCTATAAACTGGTCCCCAGATGAATCAAAAAATGTAGCGTAGAGCACCCCACTCTTAACAAATGCCCTAGAAATTTGTTTTTTAAATCTTCTGTTTCAGGTAGAAACTGTTGAGCATGAGGTGGTCCACATGTGAAGGCAGTTATGAATTACTCATAAGAGAGTACCATCTACTCAAGAGATTCTGAAACATCATATAAAGCCACGTATAAAATACGCCTTCACAATTTACCTGAAATAAAGGAAGCTTGCGGCAAGGAATGGTCTGAATCGTTCTACTTTTAAATACAATCCAAATTTGTAAATCTGAAAAGACTTCAGCCAGAGGAAACCTGTTAACAATACACATTTTCCTTAGAGTCTACACAGTTCTCGCCTTGTTGCTGATCAAAAGAAAAATGTAAATCTCCACCAAAGGGGAAAAAAGGAGTGATAAAAATATATGCAGTTTCTAGAACTGATTTGGCATTCCAGAGAGCCGTCTAACCCGTGCTTCCGTTGTAAGGTCATAAGCCTTACGATACTGATACAAGCGGAAGTATCCCGTTTAAAATCAAATACCAGCTCTATATTTTTCTGCTATTTCTCAGTCCAAGGGGTGGGAACTCCTTCTGCATTGTTGCAAATTTTTATTACTTTAAAACTATGAATTTGAAAGTCATAAGACAAAAATATCTTATGATTTGACCTCCCATTCAGAACTTCCTGTCATAAATCAGATTTGTTTAAGAATGACTTGTTTCTTTTCTCTCTATCTCTGAAATTATGTGGAGTGAAAGGATGTAGCCTTAATGCAAAGATGAACTGTAATCTCAAGAATAGTTAGATTTCAATTTTTTCATTGACTATTGGAGCTGGAACAGCCCTCACCCAGGAATTTTACCTTATACAAGAAGGAAAAAAACAAAACAAAACAAAAACCAGTCTCCGAAGATAAAAATAATCTGCCTGGAGCACCAAAATTAATTTCAAAGTCAAGACTGGAATTCAGGGCTATTGCTTCTCCTCTTTCAACTCATTTCTACAAAGGGAAGCTCTTTAGTTATGTACTAACCATGTAGATATCCTTGAGTTACTGCCAGACAGTGGATGGTTTAGATTTTCTATCATTACCGCCACGGGTTATCTCTATAGAAACATCTCACTTTGACCTTTTACTGCAACTGTTTCTACTTGGAAGTTTAATCTATATAATGCTCCCATGACCACTTTTGGTCACAATTCTACTGAATATTCAGACCCTTTTTCTGGAGGTTATTAAGAAACGAATATTCATATTTAGACTCATTCAACAGCATTTCATCATTAAGGGGACACACAGAATGTGGGCTCTAATTGCTTACATGAGAAGGTCCAGAATAAAGAACCTAGAGATTATCATACTAAGTGAAGTAAGTCAGACAGAGAAAGACAAACATACGACATCACTTGTATGTGGAATCTAAAAAGATGATACAAAGGAACTTATTTACAAAACAGAGATAGACTTACAGACGTGGAAAACAAACTTATGGTTACCAAAGGGGAAAGTGGGGGAGGGATAAATCAGGAGTTTGGGATTAACATACACACACTACTATATATAAAACGGATAATCAACAAGGACCTACTGTATAGCACAGGGAACTCTACTCAATATTCTGTAATAACCTACAGGGGAAAAGAATCTGAAAAAGAATGGATATATGTATACGTATAACTGAACCACTTTGCTGTACACCTGAAACTAACACAGCATTGTAAATCAACTATACTCCAACATAAAAGAAAAATTAAACTAAAAAAAAGAAGGTATAGAATAAAGAAACTTTAGTGAATGGAAGGGAGCTTCTCCTCAGGAAAGAAGACTGTCACTGCAAAATAGGGATCAGCCCAGTATTACTGCGATGAATGATTCAAACATATACAATATCAAATGTTGTCAATATCTGAGAATTGGTGAGCCAGGCTCACATCCTCTTTTAATCTGGAGAATTAGAAGTCTGGGACACAGGAAGGAGTGACTGTCAGGAAAAGGAAAAGGAAGGCTTCTGATGACTGAGTCATACTCTGAAATACGATGACTAGAAAATGCCAGGTCCAAATATGAAGACTTATTCCAGAGAAACCTATATTCTATTTGTTGACATAATCCATCACCTATATATTATTTTAAATAATATAATAAGACATATACCTCATGCATGCTGGAATATTTGGAGGCAAGATGCATTCACATATGCAACTTACTTGAAATTGCATCAAAAATAAAAAGCTGATTGATAGATAAATGGATACACATTTGATAAAGCAAATATGGCGACTGTTAACCTGTAAAATCTAGAGATTGGGCATACATTGCTTACAAGTCATTCAACTTTTCTGTGTGTTTCAAAATTTCATAATGAAACGCTAGAAAAAGTTTAAAGAGACTTTTTCATGGCTGTTTCTGACTACCATATATGTAGTATGTTCCGATGCCATACCAAACCAAATAATCTACCAATTCCACATTCGGTAACCTGCACTCAATTATTCTCCCTCCTCCACTGCACGCCGCCTCCCCACCCACCTTCCCCCACCACACTTACTTTAAGATGAATTCCAAAATTATATCAAGAATATAAGATTCACCATAATTTGAATCATTGTCTAATGACAATGGAGTATCTTTATACGACAAACCATTAGCTGCTGCAGAAAATCTAAGAGCTTTTCCTGACCCCACCTCCCAGACCATTCATTTATTGAGAAGGGATTTTTTTTTTTTAATGTGATACTTCACTCACTAGGGATTGGAACATCTATGAATAACATGAATAGGGAAATTGTACAGTTCATTCTACTGACAAAATCAGAAAGGTTGGACAGTAAGCTTCAGTTGGTTGAGAAAAAAAAAAAAAGAATCCTTTTATTGTTAACGACACTCCCATCCTGAACATATCTTTTTCAAAGATCAACTGGTCAGTGGACACTATAAAGCCAAAGGCTCTGATGTGGAAGTTGAGTTTCTCCACTGCTGTATTTCCCACCCAGTTATGCATACACATATTTCATAAAAGTATTAAATATTTATGACACAGTACAAAGCCCCTCTAAAAGCATCTGTATTTAACTAAATCATGTCACTGACAGCAAGAGGCATGTACAGCAATTTAACCTAGCAGGAAAAGTACTTCTTTTACATCTCACTGCAATGCAGAGAGTTTCAACCATACGCTTATTTCTGTCCCCACATACTGTCTGTAAGAAGGGAAAGCTTAACTTAAGTGGTTCAAAGGGCTTTTAGACAGGCTTTTCAAATGAAACATAAATCTTTTGAAGTGTTTCTCAAAAATTCTTTCCTGAGGCTTTGCCAGGACTCTGTCACTAGAGGTCAGACAAATAACCCATCCTCAGGTTGTCTCCTTAACCCCAGGTTAAATACCTGGATTTAGCCCCATCTTTTCTTATATCACCACGTCCTTCCAAATGTTTGCCGTAGTCTATCACTGACTGATGTCAAAGGCATCCAAAAAGTACCCATGTCCAAGTGCATCCCTCTCAGTCTTCCCTTTACCCACAAAAAGACTCCAAGTTTCAAATGAGCATATCAAAAGTTAAATTGTTAACCACTCACATACCTTAATATCAAAGAATCTGTTGAGACAAGTACTAATACTTAAGCGTTTTTTAAGGTACCTAAGCATTTGGTGATGCAAAAGAACAGCAGAGAGAGAGCTCTGAAATGAAAAAAAAAAAAAAAAAGTGCAAGAGAAGGCAAAACATCTTGGCATCTTAGGCTGAGCTGCCTGTACTCGTGGAGACGGAAGCGTTCAAAATAACCTCTGGCTGGTAAAAAAAAATGTGTTGAATGGGTACAAAAGTAATTATTTTAGTGATATGTATGCTGTCAAAAAATCAGGGCTAAAGGCTTGAGCTGTCCAACTCAAAATGAAATATTACTGTTAGTCAGCCAACATACAGCAAGTGATTAGGGAATTTGCTGCTCAGCATTTAAACTAACTTCTTTCCACACTCTGGCAGGTAAAAAATGGAAAACCTCAGGATGACCTGCTTCTCAAAAGCAGATTGCAGATTTTAAAGTCGTGGTATTTTATGTAACGAAAGTAACTTACATTTCTAAAGGCCCACAAAATATGTTAATTTATCTACATATCCATCCGCCCATCCATCCAAAATAATGTTTACTAAGTGGCCGCTTATGTCCCTGGCATTGTGCTGAGGCTTATAGATTTGGTAGCAAGAAGGTAAAAGAAGTTCCACCCCATAATCTCTCTTTTCTCTGAAGTAGCAAGTGAGGTTATCTGCCGAGAGAGAAGGCATGATTCAAATTTTGAGCGTGGTAAGGTCCTAGTCACCTTGGAAAACATATGAGAAGGTTGACTGTAAAAACCAGAAGCAGGTCAGACATCGCAGCAAGAATTAGATACACATCAGTCCTTCCTTATTTATAATTCTCACTATCAGGATCCTTACTTCTCCCCTTGAGAATTATATTTTGAAAGTGCATCCAATGGAAGGAGACTTTAAAAAAGTCATTGGAGGGTATTATGCTAAGTGAAATAAGTCAGACAGATAAAGACAGATACTGTATGATATGACTTACACGTGGAACCTAAAAAATACAACAAACTAGTGACTCTAACAAAAAAGAAGCAGATTCACAGATACAGAGAACAAACTAGTGGTTACCAGTGGGGAGAGGGAAGTGGGGAGGGGCAATATAAGGGTAGGGGATTAAGAGGTACAAACTATTAGATATAAAATAAGCTACAGGGGGAATTCCCTGGTGGTCCAGTGGTTAAGACGCCGCACTTTCACTGCCGGGGCTTCAATCCCTGGTCAGGGAACTAAGAGTCCACAAGCCTCATGGTGCAGCCGAAAAAAACAAAAAAAAAAGCTACAAGGATATATTGTACAACCCAGGGGATACAGCCAATATTTTATAATAACGATAAATGGAGTGTAACCTTTAAAAACTGTGCACCACTATAGTGTACCCCTATAATTTATATAACATTATACTTCAACTATACTTCAATAAAAAATGAATTTTAAAAAGTGTCACAGATGGGCTTCCCTGGTGGCGCAGTGGTTGGGGGTCCGCCTGCCGATGCGGGGGGCGCGGGTTCGTGCCCCGGTGTGGGGGGGGGGGGTCCCGCGTGCCGCGGAGCGGCTGGGCCCGTGGGCCGTGGCCGCTGGGCCTGTGCGTCCGGAGTCTGTGCTCCGTGACGGGAGAGGCCGCGGCGGTGGGAGGCTCGCGTACCGGAGGAAAAAAAAAAAAAAAGTGTCACTGATAACATAAGAAATGATTTTTCTGTTGAGCTCTACAGGACCTGGACCCAAACAAGACTGAAGTGGGGCGAGAGAAGGAAGAGAAAAGAACACGAATAAATACGATAATGAGAAGGTTACGTTCACACACATATCACAGTCTCCACTTTGGACATATTTACTTCTCAAATCAGTGTACCTTTTTCTTTTTTTTTTAATTTATTTATCTACTTTTTCATCTTTATTGGAGTCTAATTGCTTTACAATGGTGTGTTAGTTTCTGCTTTATAACAAAGTGAATCAGTTATACATGTCATATGTTCCCATATCTCCTCCCTCCTGCATCTCCCTCCCTCCCACCTTCCCTATCCCACCCCTCCAGGTGGTCACAAAGCACTGAGCTGATCTCCCTGTGCTATGCGGCTGCTTCCCGCTAGCTATCTACCTTACGTTTGAGTGTACCTTTTCCTGATGCGATCCACTTAGTTATGCTGTGTGGCTGAACTCCGGCCACGATGAAACCAACCTATTCAAATGATGTTGCCGGTAAGTCCATGAATCAAAGAACTTTAACCTACTACACACCGTAATGCCCCTCTATTGTATACTGATTCTAATATGAACAAGATGAGGGAAGAAGACATGCCATAAACCCAGAGATCAGCAGGAAAGTTTACTTTCTCTCTTTCAAGTATTAATTGGAAGAAATTAAATCAGCACTGGGAAACCTTGTGTGTTTACAGCAAGTTCAAAATTATCCATATTAAAATGAAAAGGGAAAGTTTGGTCTTTAATGACTCTTCTGCCATCGATTTCCCACATATTTTTTAAAATGTGCCTTTTCTCAGTTTTTCCAGATCCGTGCTAGGTTGATCTTATCCCTGCTGGCTTTGAGAACTTCATTCTTTCATTCACTTATTGTTTCCTAAGTGCCTAATATGCGCCAGGCCCTGCACAAGACTGAGAAAGAAAGAGGGAAGGAGGCTGCAGTGGTTCCTGCTTCCAAGGTGTTACATAAGGGACTTCATTTTCCTAATCCCACTCTGGCACGAATGCAAATACTGCAGAAGTGAGAGTCCATAGTCTTAGAATAGATTCTATTTGTGTGATAGACACACTGTAGAGTGATTAAAGAAAAAAAGAGAGAGAGAGCCCAGCAAGAAATGCTTTTTGTTGTATATGCATGTCTAGGTTTCTCAGATTTTCCTTCACTTAGGATCCAGTTACGAAAACATTTACTTCTGAGAGCGTTCTGTTTTGACGAGTGATGGAAGAAGAATGCAGAAATTCATTTCCAGAAGGGACCATGTCCAGGCAAGAGGCCTTTAGAAGTACCGGACAATAGGAGGCAGAAAAACCTAATCCATCTATTTCCATTCTCAGAAACTATCAAAACAAAACACCCATCAAAACAGACTGGGCTATAGTAGAAATCTGATGGTGGGTTGATTTTTTTTTACAGTTCTTTAAAAAGTTTTTTCCTTGACTGTTTTTGGCGGGTGGACTAAAATTAAAATATATATATATTAATACATTTTATTATCTTTTTGATGAAGACTTCTTATTTACTGGTGACGCCAATGCACAGTTTTAAATTTAGTTACCCAAATTTCCTGAATTATTAAGGAAACATTTTAAATGCATAGAAATTCTGACATTTCTAAATATAAACATCAAAAAGAAAAAAGTATATTACATACATACAGATTCAGATCTGAAGATTTGATTCAATAATTGGTTGCTTGTAGAAGCTAGTTTAATCAATAAAGAAGGTCAACGTGATTGAAAGAAAGAAGTATTAAACATTTTGACTAACATTAGTTCTGGTAACTACCTAGGTTCTGCAAAATCACTGACGTGGAAAGACTAAAGATGACCAAATAAGCTTTACTATTAAAGTTATAAGTTATCATCCTCATAAATATATGAGCTGTTCAAATACGAATTGATGGTAATTAAAGAAACCAACAATAAAATGATCAGAATTAATAACTTTTATCAAATTAGAAACATGATTTTTCCTTTTTTCAATTAATTCTGATGAAAATATACAGAGCAATCCACTTATTCAACATCTAAATCAATTTGAATTTTTTATCCTTACAACATAATTTTAATGCTGAACACTGTCATTCTGTGAATTTCCGATAATGGTATTGCATATCCAATGAAGAAAAGGATATATATTGGGGTAGAACTTTCTTATTTTATATTAACATTGAAGGTGCATTTGAAAGAACATTGCTGAAACAGTTTTTACTTTTTAAAAATGGTGTCCCTTGTTTAAGTGCTAATATCCCTTATGCTCAAAAATAAAACATTAATTTTTAATTCTATAAGTAACACGTGAAAGTTAAAAGTATGACGTATATTTCTTACTTTGCTCTTAACATATTAACATAGCATTTCCCCTTCTTCATTTCCAATCCAACAAAGTGTTATACCGTCGAGATACCTGGAGCATCAGGTATTATCTTTAACCAACATCTCATCTCCTTATTGCTCTTAAGGACAAGTGTACACACACCCAAAAAGTCAGTGAATTCTGTGCAAACTAAAAGAGGTTCTTAAAATGAGGAGCAAATTAGATCTAATTACGGGTGATGGGAGTTTCGAAAGGTCCTAGATTAACATTACAAGCACTTTCCATGGTAAATTAAGCATGCAGTTTAGTCAGCAAAGATATTTTTATATATCTTGTTTATGTCTACTATAAACATCATAAGCATTCCTTTAGCATTTAACCCAGTGATTAATACATCTATGATGGCGTCAGGTTCTAATTAGTGAGTAACTGCCTGCAAATATTTCCACAACTGTTCATCTCCCAACTCTTTTACCCTGACTAACAGAGACATGCTTACCAAAGTCTAAGGGTTCATGTAGTTACAGGAAACCAAATGCATTATTTATAAGGATGCACAGCCTAGAAAGTTCGGCTATGCCGCTTACCCTAGCAGTAGTAGGCTCTAAGCTATTGGCAACAGGAAGCTTGCCAGTGCATTAGAAAATGGGATTGAAGGGATCCCTGCCAAATAAAATAGCTAAGTAATAACAAACGTTAAAGAAGAGCCTTGGGGGTTGGTGGGAGTCCTGAGCTCACCGCTGAAGCACAGTTCAGATCACCAAGCTTTTGCAGTCAATGCAGAAAGAATAATACTAATTAATTCTCTGTGTCTTATCTTTCTTGAGTGCTTGCTTTTTAATTAGCTATACATTGTTTTTTATGAATGTTACTATAGTATCTGTATACAAATGAGAAAATTACAATGGCTATAAAATAGGTATGGTGCACAGTATCAGATTTCAAGTGTAGGTAGAATTAATTCTGTATTTGTACTGTCCACCCTGTTTATCAATCCGTAATCACTGTTTCAGTGATTCTGGACAAATCAGTATTTTTTTCCCCTTTGATTTCAAAGAAAAAGAAACCTGCCACAAAAAAAGCCATAATTTCTTATTCTTTCTGTGTTCAAAACTGATATATTGCTTCAGAGATACCTGTCATGACTTTAAGTAGATTTTGAGATAGTGCCATTCAAGTTTCATTTTCTGTTTAATCATGGTCAGCAACTTGGAATTTACACCACAGTGCAACAAAAGGCTGCCGGCTTCAAATGTTAACAGCAGCAGGGGATGAGAATGCCATCTTGCCTGCGGGGGGGAAAACCCTAAAAACGGACAAAATAAGTCAATCTAAACACACACACACACACACACACACACACACACACACACAACTTACTGTAGGAACTGTTAAAAGCAAATAACCTTCCATATCAATCTGACATTGAAACAAAAAGCTATGGTTTTCATTCTGCATCTCAAAATTGATCTGAAAATTACCATCAAAATCAAGGATGAAGTAGTTGAGGCTACGTATCACATATTTACGCTTATTCTTTTCTTGAATAACCTTATTCTTCTCTTGAATTTAATATTTAATGCATATACCTGTTTATGTGGAGGAGGGGAGGCTCATGGTATTCCTTCTAAATGATCCAAGTACCTAACAAATATAATTTGTTACCAAAAACTCTCTAGTTTTAACGCCTTTTATCGTGGTAAATGGGCATACATGTTTCTGTACCTTGCTCAGGAACCTGGATTCATAGAACTGATTTGGTCCAAGTGATAAAAGTAGCCAAGTGGTAAAAGTAGTTGCAATGATCACATGGCCTTAGAGACGTATGATAGAGGTCACAAGGGGAACTCTCCGAAGGTTTTTCTTTCACCCTCTCCCTCTACTATCAGTGCGTATAAAGAACACAGGACATGGGGTCAGAGAAGCTGGCGTGGAACTTGTTATATAGCCTTGACAAATACTGAATTATCTGAGCCTCTCAGTTACCTCACCTATCTAATGGGACAAATAATATCTATTCTCAGATGAAAGTACCTGACACATGGTAGGTGCCCAGTAAAAGACATTGTTACACTTCATTATTACTTTTTTAATGATAATAAAAGAAAAATCAACCTTATTAGCGCCACGGCATTCCCTTACTCCCAACCGGGTGACTCTTCCGCACCACAGGGAGAACAGCGGCCAACCAGTTAATATGTAGATTTTCATATAATTTGCAATAATCCCATCTAAGGTGAAACACAGTCTTATACATCACCATGTAAACAAGTATTTATCATAAAATGAAGAAACCTTCAAGATATAAAATCCAGAAATAAATTTAAAGTAGAGGTGTATGGAGTGTGAAATGCTTCTCAAAATGTTAAAAGCTCTAATAAATATGATTTAAGCCAATGTGAATTTTTTCAACTTTGATTTTTAAATATTTAAATACATTTTTCATGATTGAAGGTTTAGGTGGTTTTCCTATAATTACACATATGTACAACTTTTAGAAATCATAATAATCTAAATAAAAAAAAATCATCTCACTATTAACGTTCATATCCGTTTAATAAATACTTCCTGGGAACCAGCATATTGGTGTGTTATAGGAATGGAAACACAAACCAAAATTCCTTCCTTCAAGACCTTATATGCTGGTTTGGGAAGTGATGCACATATCTGTGACAATTGTTAAGTGGCAAGTTTGTCATCTGAAGAGCTAGGAAATCACCAAGAGAGTATGGCTGGGCCTTGGAAGATAATCTAACATCTGGGTATAACAAATCATAGAGTTTGCTTTTATTCTTTGATTAGACAAAGACTTTTTTTTTTTTTAACAACTTCAGAGCAACATTTTACTAGAATATACCCAAGTCTTCACTTCTTCTAAAAAGGTGGGAGAGTATGACATTCTTAAAATTATTGAGACTATAGCTGACCCTATTCTTCATGAAGACTCTCTCCACCAGAAGCCTCTATTAGACTTAATTCTGAATGCACTTTTTACCCAAAAGGTCACAGCCAACATTCTAGAAACTTGAAGAAAAAAAAAAAAAACAAGCAGAAAATTTTACCATAATACTAGTTTCTGTGTGTATATATGTAGTGGATGTGACGTTTCATTTCTATTTTTGCACTAAGCTTAACAGTTTTGAATCTCAGTTCCCTTTACCTGCAATGTAAAAACATTTTTAAAGGTTCGAATAAACCGCCTATGTGTGCTTGAGTCACCTATTTCCTTCCTAAAGCTTATCTTGCTTTCACACAGCACAGGTTCCAGATGCGCAGGCTCAGCAGCCACGGTTCACGGGCGCAGCTGCTCCGCGGCATGTGAGATCCTCCCGTACCGGGGCACGAACCCGTGTCCCCTGCATCGGCAGGCGGACTCTCAACCACTGCGCCACCAGGGAAGCACTGTTTCCTGATTCTTTTGAAGCTGTCTGCGCATCAGCTCTAGAGGACTGTGTTGGTTTTGCCTGTCTGGCCCTTTCCCCCTGTTTAGGTGCAGAACCCTCCTCTCTGTAATGAACCCACACCATGCAGTTCCCATGGGGCTGAGCCTAGCTGCCTCACTGACCCAAACACACATAGCGGTGGAGATCTGTCCCAGTCCCTGCCCAGCTGGAGTCATTACTCTCCCTGGATACAAAATTATTTTAGGGGTAAGCATATGATGCAAGCAGAGCCAATCAGATTGTTTCTAAAAATTTGCTGTTTGGATAAGAAGTGGACTTTCTCTTCTTTTTAGATTATGAGCCCCAAGGGGATAGAGGCTTCAAGATACCGGCAGCTATCCCCCTATCAGACAGAGGGAACCCACTAAGAACAAAGCTAGCATTTGTAGAGAAGCAAAGCATACAGACTAAGAAATCTTCGTATTATATCATGTGAGCTTCTGGATCAAACGGGGCCAGTTTTATAAGCCAATATACTCCCTTTATATTTAATCTCTTTGGAGTTGAATTTCTATCACCTGCAGTTGAGAAACTCCTAATTGAATCACCATCCATATTTCTTATTTTACTGATTTACCATGTTCCTCTACCTTATTCCTTCCTTTTGAGGGGCGAGGGGGGCCTGTTTCCTATAGCATCCAGGGTCTTTTAATAATAGATGGGCCTCTATTCCCATCTTCCTATTCCTCAGATCCCTAGATAACTTGAAAAAAAATGAAGAATGAAGAAATCCACCAAGTTCATCATTTATTTTGGTAAGTAAATTTATCAAAATCCTGCTGGCTCTGTTTTCCTAGATGCTTTCCTTGTATATGTCTCTCTGTCTCTAATCTCTTCAACATTTAAACAATTTTTACATTTTGTATATATAATCCACCTCACTGCTCTATTCCTAATGATGAAAAACACTTACTGTAGTTTTAATACTTCTCTAAAAACAAGAAAAATAAAGACTTCCCTCTTGCAGCTGATATACAAAAAGATGGAAGATGTTTTTTAATGTTAAACGGAATATTCCAGTAAAAAGACCCCAAAAGAATAAAATACAGAGAAATAATTGCTCTAGGGCTGATAATTTTCTACTACTGAGTTTAGCTATCATACAAATAATATCTAGGATTTACAGTATTACGTGATAGGTTAAATAGTAATCAGCCTGGAATAAGATCATGCCTCTACCCCAAACATCAACTACCACTGAGGAATATTTCCGTTTGTTGAAGATCTGATGCCTATTAGCACACTGGCTCTAAGATGATTCCCACCTCTGTAAAGAGCATGTTTTGAAGTAGATAAATTTCAAACTAACAAAGCCAAAGAGCAAGTCACTGAAATGATTCTAGACCATTTTCTCCTCCTTTTATAGTATTAAACCTTTGAATTTTTTTTTTTTTTTTTTTTTTTGCAGTACGCGGGCCCCTCACTGCTGTGGCCTCTCCCGTTGCGGAGCACAGGCTCCGGACGCGCAGGCTCAGCGGCCATGGCTCACGGGCCCAGCCGCTCCGCGGCATGTGGGATCCTCCCGGACCGGGGCACGAACCCGCGTCCTCTGCATCGGCAGGCGGACTCTCAACCACTGCGCCACCAGGGAAGCCCAAATCTTTGAATTTTGTTGCTATTAACTAAGGGTTCTCCTGTCCATTTCATTACACCTTGTAGACTGTGGAGAGTATTTCACTTAAAAGCTGACGGCCTTTTTTTTTTTTTTTTAAAGAAGCCCTCTTCTTTCTTTCTTTCTTTTTTTTAAGAAGCTCAAGCTGCACGGATGGACCTAGAGACCGTCATACTGAGTGAAGTAAGTCAGGAAGAAAAAGACAAACGTCATATGATATTGCTTACATGTGGAATCTAAAAAAACGGTACAAATGAACTCATCTACAAAACGGAAATAGAGTTACAGATGTAGAAAATAAACTTATGGTTACCAAGGGGTAAGTGGGGGGGAGGGATAAATTGGAAGATTGGGATTGACATATACACACTACTATATATAAAATAGATAACTAATAAGGACCTACTGTATAGCGCTCAATACTACTCAATACTCTGTAATGGCCTGTATGGGAAAAAAAATCAAAAAAGAGTGGATATATGTATATGTATAACAGACTCACTTTGCTGTACACCTGAAACTAACATGACATTGTAAATCAACTATAACCCAATAAAAATTAAAAAAAATTTAAACCACTAAAAAAAAAAAAAGGAAGCTCAAGCTAGTTGCATGGATCCTGTAAGACTTTGTAATTAAAAAAAATATATGATTGAAATCAGAAGATTCAGGCTTAAATTTCTGTTCTACCACCTATGTATGTAGTTTTTGAATTTGGACATGTCAGAAATTTCTGAGTCTCACATCCCTCAACTGACAAATGGGATGAAATCTAGGTCACAGGATTACTGTGTGAATAAATGACTCAATATATGAAAATATACCCTGTAAAATATACAGTAGGATACAAATATCAGTTATTTATATATACATAGCACACACACATATTTGTCTGGGTCAAGAGAATAATTTTGGAAAAGGTTAATCTCAACTGGATACAAAAGGTTAAGGATGATTTAGTTATAAGCTTGATCAAAGGTTTTCTCTTACCCAGTAGTGGAATGCAATGATAGACACTGAATGCCTTTAGAAAGGCAGAACTGAAGAATTACATTACAGTTGCAGGGAGTACTGTAAAGGAAAATGTAAGACACATTCACATACAAAATGAGTGAACTAAGCATGAAGGTGATATGAATGACTGTGACATACAAGCCCCTACTCTTGCTTCAAGTCAGCTTATTGTCCTAAAAATCTGTAACTAACTCTCTAGGCAATCAGAAAATGGAAGTAATACCAGTTGGGCAATCGCCACTTAAAATTTTTCTTTTATTGCTATAGGATGCATGGCAATTTGTCTGTCATTCTCCACAAGAGACAGAGCCACCACACCCTTGAAAAGACCGTGTTTATAGAAATCTGGAAACACAATTTGCATTCAATTAGAAGTAGCTGTCTAACGGTGACAGGATAGAGTTCATATTTTGCCACCAATAAAGATCTGAAATAGGAATGCCATTTTTCCAGCTGAAAGTCATTTAGGAAAGGTCTGGACAGTTCTGTCTACATTTAGAGTAGGTCAGTCAGTTACAGCTGAGGATGGAAGCAAGAACAGTAACTCTGAACTTCACCAGTGGACCAGCAGACCTGGTCCAATCTAATCAATACATAGCACAGCGCTATTCCCAGGGGAACATGCTGTATCTGATTATAACAAATGTCTCTGCAGACAAAAGACATTTTTTTCCTTCAGCTAGCTCTTTTAGTTGCCAAATTAAAGATTCAATTGTTCATTTCAATCAGAAATTTCAAAGAGGACTTCTTGGATAAGTTCCTTTCAAATGCAGTCTTAGCTGAGAATATATAATATTTTGGAAAAGACAGTGATTTCTTGGCATACAACTTTCAGCACCACCATTTAGACTGAAAATCATCAACTCCTTTCCTCCTCCAACAATAAGGATATTTTCTTATGTTGCTCAAATAAAATGGTAGGACTCCCTTGATTTCCATTTTCTTCAAAGACACACACATTTTTCAGGTACTGGCTCTCTTCTGTCTATAGAGGAGACCATCTAAAGCAAGCCTGTGCTAAATGATTCGTTTTCTCATATTAGGCTTCTCAATATAGTTTGAGATAAACAAGGTTATACAGACAGAAACTGAGTCTTAAGGACATTAAATAAATTGCCTAAGAACACACAGTAATTAACAGCACTAGTATTTAGACTTAAGGACATGAGTCCATCTGACGTCTGTGTTCTTTTCATTCCCCCCCACCACCTGTGGTCCCATCACGCTTTGATGGGTAACATAAAGATTATATGGGCTCAGCTGGTTCAAAGCAATGCATTGACCTTAATCTGCCACACATACACCCAATCCACTTTGTATCAGAGACTACTTTTCCACCCATTCACAGAATCTCATTCCTCTTCATATTAAAGGCTTTTTTTGTTTTGAGGCAACAAAACCTCATGCATTACGGCAGGCTAGCATACTGCCTGGGTTTGAATCCTGCTTGTGGGACTTTAGACAAAATACATCAGTTTCATCATTTGAAAAATGGAAGACGGTTTTATGGGAACCATGACTCAGCATCCATGGAAATCACCTTGTGCAGTGCCTGGCACAAAGTGAGCCTTCAATAAAGATTTGCTATTACTACTGTTATTATTTGAAACATATATTTCAATTATTTAAGACTGTTTTCCAGAAACTTCTCTTTATTTTCTTTCCTATTACTATTCATTAGACTTCCCGTTTTTGTTTCTCTCATTTTTATATTAAATTGGAATGGATGGGGCTTAATTCAGTGAAGTGGTTGGTAAAACAATTGTATTTTTTACAGCATTTGACAAAATTGTCTGCAAAATGGGGTCACCAGCAGCTGGCAATTCAGACGGAAATCATTATGGTTTGTTTGTTCTAAACAATCCATTTACTTTTTTGCTGATGCTGTGTAAAGGAGGAACAAGACAGTCCTACTAACTGTTTTATAAATTTCAAGTTCTTTTCTACAACCTGTCACGTGTAATAGGACACTCACTTAGCAAATTACTTATATGTTTTAAGTCACAGACGCCTCATTTACAAAAGAGTAAAATAAAATAAAGGAAAATAATGCTAATCTTTACCAGGAGATTATTATAAGAAACTTAAAAAAAAAATTATAAATTAACAACTCTAAAAAGAGTGAAAGTATAATGCAAATTCCCAAATTCAAAAAGGAAGTAGTTAAAATTTGCCTTACAAAAGGAAGGATTAGTAACTTTGCTATTTCACCAATATTTATAAAATGCTAGGAAAAATAAATAGAAAGAGGGCAAAAATGATACAGCGTTTGTAGATGAAACATAAATCTCTTAAAATCTCCAGTCAAGAATGATTTCTGAGTCGTTACAGTGATTTTAAAAAAATTATTTAAAAATTTTTAGATTAGAAAAATATTATTCAAAATTTCTGACTAGCATTTCATGACATGGGAAAAACACTTATGGTTCATTAAATAGATAGAAGGTGGAGAAGTAAAAAGCCAGAAGGAAGAATACTGATTCGAAGAAAGTATACTAAAATACTAGCAATAGTATTTTGGATAGGTAGGTAGGCAATTTTAATTTTCTTCTTTGCGTTTTTTTTTCTACTCCAATATGAGTTACAGAGGCGAAAAGGAGAACTTGAAGGGCTGACGTGATCAGGGAAGGATACCACAGAAGACACCCGGCATACCGGACAGGGTTCTGAGCAGGGCCATGAACATGAACTACCACTGATAAACGCTCCCAAGATTTACCCAGAGGTGAGATGCTCTCAGAACCAGCACTGACAGTTAAGGGGACGTTTCCCTATAAAGGTGTGCACACTTGTACCGAAAGAACTGAAAAGTAGTAAGGCTCCCTCACCCTTTTTTAACACCAACGCCCAAAGCACACCAAATCTTTCTAATACACAACAGGTTTGCTGAATCCATACTACTTCAGAAAGGGTTTTCAAAATTCACTTTACAAAAAACACCAATGTCAACAGTTCAAAGAATGGAGGCCACACACACATGATTACATTGTAATAGCACAGGTTGCTTTTCACATACGGGGATTTACACGTCTCCTTCCTGGCTGAAACACAGTGAAAAGAAACCTATTCAGGGCTGATTATTTCTGACCCATGTGAACTTATCCAAGGCCTTTGACTCTTTTATATATTTTGAATTTTTAAGTCCAGTTTATTGCGATTGCTGGTTCCTCAAGTTTCAGCTCCAGCCTTTACTAAGCTGTGTTTCCATCACAGCTCTGCTCCAGTGCAGAATTCCCCTGAATGCAGCCTTTGGATGAGCTGAGTACCTCATGCTGCTCTCACTGTTCTCACCAGGACTAGACTTAGGATCCTGCCACTATTGGTTTCTATTTCCAAAGTACAGAGTATATTTTCACGAGATTAAAAAATGTATTCATACTAACACAACATTGTAGAGCAACTACACTCCAATAAAATTAATTTTAAAAAACTGGCCAAATCATAGAGTCTATTTAAATATCTTATTTCCATGGAAAACAGGGTAAATAAATAAACCAAAGCTTTATAAACGGAAGCAAATATTGTATTGTACCCTATACTCTGAGTTGGTGGAGAAAAACGTTTTTCAAGTCTCTTGTAGTAATAATATGTGAGTGAACTTATCAAAATTGATGACACGCACACTCCATGCATGAAGTATCTCACTCTTTCAGGGACATGATTAAATTTCATCTCCTGGAACACTGGGAAGGTGAGGGCATGAATCTTTCAGTGGTGTACAAAGGGATGATCGCTTATTTCCTGAATTTTTCTTCCTCTTCCAGTTACGATTTGGCACAGGGATTATAGAAGTTGTGTCTCTTTTATTACATGTTTACTTACTTCTGGGACAAAACAAAGCTGTGCTCTTAAGTTATCACACATAGAATTCAACCGTAGAGAAAAAATAAAAAGTATTCATCAATCAATTCAGCAGTATTTACTGAGAGCCCACCATGAGTGGGGAGTGATGTATGGTACACTGAAATATTTTAACATAAAGGTACACAAAACCTTCGTTCTTACTTTTAAAACTTTACCAAATACAAGGAACGAATTCTGCTGAGAGTTAGAGATCAGAGTCAGATTTCAAAATTATTTCTCTCTCAACAGTAGTATTGCAGTGAATAGAAATGTAAACTGAGAGATTCATTTCAGTTCCCTAAGTATTTCTTCCATTCCCAAACTACTCGGTTATGTTTAAGGATCGCCTCCATTGCCCCATTAATGATAGCATGAAGGGTTCCAATTACAAGAGTTTCCATAACTTTCTTCAGTGAATCATGCAGGGGAGAAATTATTCCCAGACAAAAGGCCAGAAAGAAAACCCTAGTATTTGCTTTTATATAATAAACACTCAAAAATAGAAAACAAAGCTCATCATGATTCCTCAATGCTGGTTAGCTAAAATCTACATAATTATACTAATCTTTTTGTAAGTAGAATTAAATAACAAATATCCAAAGTCCCCAGAAGGGATTATCATTTTGGAGTATGTAATGAGTGTCCTTAAGGGAAGCCGATCTAGTCCTAGCATTTCATTTCCTGTTGATCTTACTAGATTGTTGCCATCAGTGCAGTTAAATGATGCTTTATCTAGCTAAAGTATAGCCAAAACATCATCCTTCATGCAATAAAAAAATATGTGTACCTTGTTTCGTTACAGCCTGGGTACCACCAACCCAAAGAGAATGGTTTTAGAACCAAACTGGATATTTAAACAGACTGGGAAAACTACTGAAGTTGCCAAAAGTAAATACTTTCTTTTCAAGTATTTTCTACCATGCTGATAGCCAAAGGAAATTGTTCATTAAACGCACTCTCCAGGCTGGAACAGAATAATTGGGAATATCTATGTATTGAAGAGCTTATCAAACTGAGCATGAGTTTTAAATAAAGAGCTAAAATCAGGGAGAGAAAGACTGGAGTTATAAGTTTTACTTTCAAGGCCTGATAAATTCCCCTGTTGCATATCAAAATTTAATTCTACGCTATTCACAATTTGTCAGTATCAAAACTATTTTTACTAGTCCTTGCTAACTTCTTAAGTTCCCCTGACACGGCACAAAGCACCAATCAATCTAACAGTTGTGGACCTCCATAAACACAAAGCGCATTTCACATTGAACACAGGAAAACGAATCTGAGATCTTGCCTAGGGACTTGCTTTCAAACATTTTCATAATTAGTCACTTGCTATAGAATTTGAATTGAGGGCATCTATGTACAGTTTCCTTACTCCATCACAGCAGACTTTATATGAGAACTGAGGTGCTTTGGAATAGAGGCCCCAAACAGCTGAGTATCTATCATGCCTTAGGCAGTTGCTAAAGGCATCAAGACACACTTAAAAAAGAAAAGAAAAGAAACAACCCACAATGTTCTCTATTGCTCACCCAGAACTAGGCCTCAGAGGCTACGTGGCTATTTTCCAATATTTGAAGACATTACATTATCCTAAAACTACTACATATGTGGTATCTTTTAATATCCATATGTATCTCAGGGGGAGGGGATATCTGGTCGACCCCAACCATAGCAGGAGGTCATTTCTATTCCAAACAGCAAATACCATCCTGTTCCCAAACTCGATTCCCCATCCCTCAATAAGGGCAGGGGTGAGACATGAACATAATCTTTGGAAGCAGATAATTGTCTTGGGTTAAAAACTAGTGAACAGAATATATAAATATACTTACATGAAGAAGTATTTGCTCCTTCTGTTGATACTGATATTCTAATGGGAGACTCTATAAAACATAAAAGTGGAATGAAGCTTTATTGAGTCATGCCACTTGGATTCTTAAATAAGAAATTTTGCCAGGCTTGGGTATCATCTAGAAAAAGAGGCCTAGAAAATGGTGCAACAGAAAAGCTGAAAGCATCTCAAAGTCAAAGGGAGATATATGCAATATTCAAAGACCACAAAGGAATGTTTCTGTAGGCCAGACCCAAAGACTTTAGAAAGAGATGCAAAAGGGGCTGGTCCATCTGCAAAGATACCCCCAACACACCAACTGCTGGTCCATTTCCTAAAACCACTACTCTGAACAGATCCACACTCCAGGTGAGACAGATAATTCCTTCTCTTAGGTTGGTCTTGATTTTAAGAAACATGAAACCAAAGAGAACAATCCCCATTTTCAGAGAGAGAATGAAAGGCAACTTTCATGCTTAGAGGGGGAAAAAAAAAGAAGAAGAAAAAGGACAATATTTTCAGGCGAATTGCTCTGCATAAACATCTTGGCCAAACGTGGTGCTGACTAAAGTCCATGCAAGTCCACTAGAGCAATTACTTCAGGATTGAATAAAACGTGCTAAATAAAAACATAATACAATCACGGGGGAGGTACAGTAGCATGACTCTCTTAGGTAGCAAGGATAAAGGAAGGAAAGCCAGTACTTAAGTAAAGCAGAGCATAAAACATACCTCATGCAGAAAAAAAGCATGGGACCTAAGGGTTTTTATGAGTAAGAAATAAGAACAACTCAGTATCAAAGAAGGATGCTTCGCAACCAGAAATTCAGCAACCAGAAAGTTATAAAGACTCAAGTCATATCAGAAAGTACTAGTTACAGTCACTCCAAATTCCCAAGGCAAGCACCCCATGAATTTAAAAGCTCAGGTTTGTAACAGCATCTACTCGGGTTGGATAATGAAGTCCTTACATTAAAGAAATGCCAGAGTGAAAGGTGAGGAAATTCTGAAACTCTATATTTTTTTTTTCTTTTTCTCTCCCTCTCTCCCTTCTCTCTCTTTTTTTCTCTTTCTATTACTCAGAAAAGTAAGATTCTCTTACACTCCAGGATCATTCCACCTTACAACACACATACTTCCATCTCAGTAATGACAAATTAATATGCCCTCAATACGGCCAAAGAGGTCTAGGACATAGAGAAAGTTAGCTTTTATGATTTTGTACAATGGCTTTGAAGGTAAGAGGCCAAACTGGGGAAGGTAAGCTAGAAAATGGCTGTGTTAGATCACATGGCCTCCAAGAGCTTCAACAAGGTAGAGGCCATAATGAAAAAAAAAAAAAATCAATGAAGCCAAAGCATTAACTATCGGGTAATGAAAAGAATACTGAGCTTGAAGTATCTGCTCTCCCACTTGCTGAGATACATGACTCAACATTTCTACTGCTTCAGTTTTCTGATCTGTAAAATGAAGAAAAATACTGCCTTGTTTCACAGATCTGTGTGATTACCAAATGATACGTAAAAATCTTTGTAAACTGTGAAGTATCATGCGAAAAACAAGTTATCATCAAACCTCTGAAGTGAGTTCTGAATCTAGGTCTCCAAAAACTTGTTCCCAACTAAATGTTTATTTTTAAATATTCTAAGGTTCTGTTAACTATGGAACTGCAGAGGTTAGTAAGAAAAACACTTAAATTCACAGTAGCTGAATTACATTCACAGCTAGTGGAGAAATCAACGAATTAGGGTTATACATGTGTTTAGTAGGGTTGGGTTTTAAGTAGTGAATATATATGCTCAGACCACAACTGCTATCAGCAAATATGATAGGCAAGTGACAAACAAACAAAAACAAACCAAAAAAAGACCCCAAAACAAACAAAAAAAGCAACAGCATTTTAAAAAGTCAGGCCTATAACTGTGTTTTTGTTCAAGTTTAGTGACCCACAACTGATCATTAAGAGCCCAAAGGTCAGAGGTCAGACACTGATACATTATCCAGGAATAAACTCTGATGGATGAATGAGGGCAGAGACAGCTAAGAGAAGCACCTAGAAAGATATAAAAACTGAAGTTACAACCCAGACGTCTCCTTTCCTGGTCTAACGTCACTAAGTTGTATCTAGGTTTCTTTTTCCCATGCATGCCTCTTGGGTCCAAGTTCAGACACACAGCAAAAACCGGACTCTTTTAAGTAAAATCCAAAAAAGCAGACTGAGCTGGAGAAAAATACTGGAGCAGAAAACAAGAGCAGCTGAAATGTGGATGCAGAAGGGGTTCTGATTAGTAGAAGGAACAGCCAGCTGTGATGCCTGTCGTTCTGGTTAGTAAAACTTGACGAGCTTATTTTCCTTACCTGAAGACACATACGCTGTCTCAGTTGAGGCTGGCATGCCAGTGATGATCTCTGCAAAAAAGAAAAGGTGATAGGACATTATGATGTACAGTCAGGAGGCTGGGAGCCAGTTCCACAGCCTTCCTTCAAATAAAAAATGTGTGTAAAGGAAGAAAGTACTGCAAGGGAACGATGAAAGCCCAGGCCTCATACATACAGAGAGCGAGAAACGCAAAAAAAAAAGACTATCCGGATAAGTAGTTCTTCTTACTTGGGCAAAGAGCATGAGATGGGCTGTGACAGAATAATTAGGAAGAATTCCCTGCCCCCACTGGGGTCAGTGAAGAAGAATACATAGCAAAGGGCTCCTCTTCAGAAAGGAAGACGGAAATGGCAGAACCAAGAAAAATCAAAGCTGGAAGAGCAAAACTGTGGTCAAAATTTTAAAATATTAGATCTTTGGAGAATTACATTTCTGTCCAAACCAAAAGCAAGTCATGTTTCCAGTCGGGATTGATGAAAAACATCAAGTTCTGGTATCAAATGCTACATAAAATTGCCAGTGGTAATCAAGATGGGTGTCTCATCATTTCAGCTACTCGGAGCAGGGCACAGAGCAAGCAGGCAGCTCCCAACTCAAGGAAATGCAGAATGAACCTGTACACTTCCGGATGCACTGTTATCATGGGAATTGTGACGGTACTGTTCAAACTCTGACTTGTTTTCTTACTGCCTTTATGAGGGAATAAAGGATGAATACATTGTCTAATTCTGTATTCATCCAGTCCTTCCGAAAAGGGCTTCAGTTCGTTAGAATCTAATGTTCTCAGTGAGGCAAAGGTTTATTGGACGTAGAGATGCAATGGTGGATATTATTCAACTTTCACTGTGTGTATAATTATTGTCAAATGATTTACTATTTATTAACCAGGACAAAAAGAGAAGTTGAATCTGTTGTGATGTATATATTACGAAAGTTACTAGATCCTACTAAAATCCTAAGTATGTCATATATTATCATTTTATGTTGGAATTAATAGTCTGTTAATCATGGAGTTGGAAATGTTCACGATCAGTATAATCACCTTTAAATACAGTTATGACCACTTAGGGCTTCCATGATAGAACTAGTCTAGTAGGTAAGATGAATTAATTTAAGTGGCAATGTTTCTTCAAGCTGAGAGGCTCTAGGCATAAATGGTTTAGTGGAATTGGAAAAAAAAGTGGCATGTGAGATTCAGCAGGATGTTTAAGAATAAACATCAAGTTAAATATGAGTATATATAAACATGAGAAATATATCTTTAGTAAGACCAGTTTGTGTTTTTTCTCATGCAATTTAAATATGGATGGCCCTCTCTAATGAAGCATTAGGAAGACAAACCATTCAAGGTGCAAGATTATTATCAAGCCACCAGTCACCTATATTGGCTCTTACGCCCATAAAAACGGGATCCAGTGAAAAGAATCAGCATGTGAGGGTGTATGATGTCCTCGGGACCTTCACAAGCAGCAGGCATTAAAGAAGATATTCTGAGTTGGTGTTATGCCGTATCTGTTTCTGAAGTGGCTACAACTAGCTTTCTTCTTATGGGCTGTAGAAAATGATAACGGTTTTTCTTCGGGGAAAAGTTAAACAGATAGAAACATTTCTATCAAAGATTCACAGCATTTGTCTTTCTCTGTGAGTAGCTAGAAGAAGATCCAAGTTTCCAAGCAAGTACCCACATTGGGGGAGATGCTTTCTCATTCTGTTCACGGGACTCATCAATGACACAACAGCCAGACTGAAGTAAGAAGCTCAGGGTCATAAGAACTGGGCAAAAATCCCCATCCTGGTATGAGTATCAAGACTCTTTCCACATTTATTTAGTTTCTTTTTTATCTGGTAAGCGGGCCTCACACTGTTGCGGCCTCTCCCACTGCGGAGCACAGGCTCTGGACGCGCAGGCTTAGCAGCCATGGCTCACGGGCCCAGCCGCTCCACCGCATGTGGGATCTTCCCGGACCGGGGCACGAACCTGTGTCCCCTGCATCAGCAGGCGGACTCTCAACCACTGCGCCACCAGGGAAGCCCTCACATTTATTTTTGACAAACTAAGTAGTCCCCTGTGACCTTCCAAAAAATAAACAAAACAAAAACCCCAGAATCAGAGCTATTCTATCTTCAGCATTAAAGATCTCAATGGGAAGAAAGGTTAACCATAACATTTCCTTGTTTCATTGAATGATACATACATAAAAATACCAGAACAGGAGGTTAGTACAAATATGTATCTACATGTAGACAACTTAAAATAACCTCCCTTTCTAAAATTAGAGTTTATCCTGGAGACCTTATAAATATCTTTAATGATTATGGTTCAAATAAAAAACTTTTGAATTATCTTGGGGGTAATACAAGCTCAGAACTTGTATACTTCTATACTAAAAGAATCTTGCTAATAAGAAAAGTTAATCTTTTTGATTAAAACCACTCAGCAAACATTTTTACGTGTTTTGGGTAGAATTCATAGATTGAGAAAACAACCTTTTGTTATAAGGGTGACTGAAAATAATTTTGTTACAATTACAGATTTTAAAAAAATTATCAAGTCCTGAAATCTCCTTGATGTTTATTTAAGCAACACATCGTTCCCCTTAGTAATTTGGTATATTAAATTTGTTAATTTATAAAGGACACCCCCTTCATTACTGCAAATTAATAGGGATTTAGAATCATCAAGAATTGAATACAGCTGAGCAATTTATGCTGAGTAGGCAAGGAAACATGGAACATCAGTATATTTGTAATGTTCGAGTGTTTTAATAAACTGGATCTGTTCTCAAGAAAAAGTGGCAGTGTCTGAAAAATAACACCTTCTGGAAAGGAATGTTTCTAATTATTATGTATGCATGGCTTGTTTGAAATTTCATCATGAGCACAATATACTAAACATAACTATTTAGCAAAATACACATAAACAAATACAAGTATACATATATCTGTGTGAATTTAAATATCCAATTGTGTGACTCTTTATTATTCTAAAATCACAGGTCATTATTGTGCCTTCAAAAATTGTGATCAAGTCATTTTTTTAAAGATTTAAGACGGGCATCCTTATTAGCACTGGTAAAAACGATTTTGAGCATCTGAATCCTTGCTCATAATCAGAGCTTAGTCTTAAGCAACTGAGAAATTGTGAAATTAACAAATGGTGCAGAGGCAGGATGGATACCATGCATTGAAAAGACAGCTCTTTTCCACTCATATTACTCTTCCTTATTACACTTCATGAGAATCCTACATAATGCAACATACATGGAGACTACTATACAAACTATAAAACACATTTTATGTGCTTCTTAGTGTAACTATAGGTTGTTCACCAATATCATGGCATTTCTAACAACACTGTCAATGTGGGTTACCCCCATGAGCTAATTTTTTAAAGGGCCAATTGATATATTAATCAAATTTTGTGGAAATATTTTTTTCTGCTCATCTAAAATGAAACAGCTCTTTTATTGCTAGGAGCCCAATTGCTCCTATGGGATCTTGGATCTCACTCAAATGATTTTTCTCCTGATTAAAACAAGAAAACCCAGTAGAAGATATGATTGATTAGTTGTATATTCTCCTGTATTAATCTTTTAAAAGACAGCAGTACTTAATTAATTTGAAAACCAGTTACGTCTATTATTCTCTTCCCTAATCTGCTGCCCAGGAGTTTTTACAGAGCTTCTTAGCGAAGAATTAATGACTAAATTAAGGTTTCCTCTATAAAGACCAAGCCAAATAAGATACAAATTAAAATCAACGTACAGTGTATGATCTGTGTGAACATGGTGTATGTGGCCTTTTAAACTACTATATTTGAATTCATGAAAGGAATCCACCTGTAATCCATCACGTAATGATGATTGCCTAGGAGATCCTGTTTTGTACGAAAACTCAATTGGACTTTGGTAGACTGACATAATCCCAGGAGGCATCAGCAGAATGCATAGGTTTATATCTGTCTGCTGTATGACAAGTTCTTTTTTCTAAATAAGGTAGGGATTAAAAGGCATTGGAAAGGACCAAAAACATATAAATTTCTAAAATGCTTAACAATTAACCTATATGTACATTCTTTTCTAAATGCTTGAAGATATTGGAAATATGGTCATTGCTTCACCCAAGCATATAATGAGTCGAGGGGAAATTCGCAGTTTTTTCGTATTATTTCATTTATATCTAGCTGTTAATCTCAGCAGATCTAAACAATGGATTTCACTGCAGGAAGTTTATAAGATTAGATGGAAGATTTTCATGATCTGTGCTAATTTTATTCTAATAGTTCTCCGGCTGTCATAATGGGATTAAAGATAGTGTCAAACAGCAAGCTCATCTTGCTAAATTTTTCTTTTTTTCCTAAGGAGAAAAGAAAACACAGTCTTCCATGCATGTTTCCTTCTAACTCCTGCCATCCCTCTTAGAATCTTGTCCTAAAGTATGAACATCTAAGTGCCAGGAAGGCACCTGTGTGAGAATTTAAGTAAATCACAAGAAATCCTTTGCATAGAATGAAATTAGGATAATTAGCTCACAGCCACATACCAGGATCTTTCATCAAGGCAACCTATATAGAAA
Source organism: Globicephala melas (assembly GCF_963455315.2). Taxonomy (NCBI): domain Eukaryota; kingdom Metazoa; phylum Chordata; class Mammalia; order Artiodactyla; family Delphinidae; genus Globicephala; species Globicephala melas. Next base: position 25,075,715 of record NC_083334.1, on the reverse strand, counting down.
TTATCAAACTGTAGTTACGTACTTATCGGAGAAATGAGTTAGACCACACAAAATAAACAAAATGACTAATATTTCATAGATAATATAATTAAAATCTCAAGGGGAGTTCTACATAATATAATATTTTGGCAACATGTTCTTATTTTTAAGTCTTTTTTTTTCTAGGACACCCCTCCCCCATACTGGGGGTGGGGGGATTCTTGAGAATTCTACTCTCTTAGCCCAAGTCAATGGTAAATACACATTTAAGAAGAGATGGTTTATCACCCTGATACCAAAACCAGACAAAGATGTCACAAAAAAAGAAAACTACAGGCCAATATCATTAACGAACATAGATGCAAAAATCGTCAACAAAATACTAGCAAACAGAATCCAACAGCACATTACAAGGATCGTACAGCATGATCAAGTGGGGTTTATCCCAGGAATGCAAGGATTCTTCAATATATGCAAATCAATCAATGTGACACACCATATTAACAAATTGAAGGAGAAGAACCATATGATCATCTCAACAGAGGCAGAAAAAGCTTTCGACAAAATTCAACACCAATTTATGATAAAAACCCTCCAGAGGGAACTTACCTCAACATAATAAAAGCCATATATGACAAACCGACAGCCAACATCATTCTCAATGGTGAAAAACTGAAACCATTTCCACTAAGATCAGGAACAAGACAAGGTTGCCCACTCTCACCACTCTTATTCAACATAGTTTTGGAAGTTTTAACCACAGCAATCAGAGAAGAAAAAGAAATAAAAGGAATGCATATTGGAAAAGAAGTAAAACTGTCACTGTTTGCAGATGACATGATAATATACATAGAGAATCCTAAAGGTGCTACCAGAAAGCTGCTAGAGCTAATCAATGAATTTGGTAAAGTAGCAGGATACTAAACTAATGCACAGAAATCTCTTGCATTCCTATACACTAAAAATGAAATATCTGAAAGAGAAATTAAGGAAACACTCCCATTTACCATTGCAACAAAAAGAATAAAATACCTAGGGATAAACCTACCTAAGGAGACAAAAAACCTGTATGCAGAAAACTAAAAGATACTGATGAAAAAAATTAAAGATGATACAAACAGATGGAGAGATATACCATGTTCTTGGACTCGAAGAATTGATATTGTGAAAATGACTCTACTACCCAAAGCAAGCTACAGATTCAGTGCAATCCCTATCAAACTACCAATGGCATTTTTCGCAGAACTAGAACAAAAAATTTCACAATTTGTCTGGAAACACAAAAGACCCCAAATAGCCAAAGCAATCTTGAGAAAGAAAAACAGAGAGCTGGAGGAATCAGGATCCCTGACTTCAAACTATAATACAAAGCTACAGTAATCAAGACAGTCAGCTATATACATATAGCTGACTCACTTTGTTATATACCAGAAATATAGATCAATGGAACAGGATAGAAAGCCCAGAGATAAACCCATGCACATATGGTCACCTTATCCTTGATAAAGGAGGCAAGAATATACAATGGAGAAAAGACAGCCTCTTCAATAAGGGGTGCTGGGAAAACTGGACAGCTACATGTAAAAGAATGAAATTAGAATACTCCTTAACACCATACACAAAAATAAACTCAAAATGGATTAAAGACCTAAATGTAAGGCCAGACACTATAAAAATCTTAGAGGAAAATATAGGGAGAACACTCTATGACATAAATCACAGCAAGATCCTTTTCGACCCACCTCCTAGAGGAATGGAAATAAAAACAAAAATAAACAAATGGGACCTAATGAAACTTCAAAGCTTTTGCACAGCAAAGGAAACCATAAACAAGACAAAAAGACAACCCTCAGAATGGGAGAAAGTATTTGCAAACGAAGCAACTGACAAAGGATTAATCTCCAAAATATACAAGCAGCTCATGCAGCTCAATATCACAAAAACACACAACCCAACCCAAAAATGGGCAGAAGACCTTAACAGACATCTCTCCAAAGAAGATATACAGATTGCCAACAAACACATGAAAGGATGCTCAACATCACTAATCATTAGAGAAATTCAAATCAAAACAACAATGAGGTTATCACCTCACACTGGTCCGAATGGCCATCATCAAAAAATCTACAAACAATAAATGCTGGAGAGGGTGTGGAGAAAAGGGAACACTCTTGCACTGTTGGTGGGAATGTAAATTGATACAGCCACTATGGAGAACAGTGTGGAGGTTCCTTAAAAAACTAAAAATAGAACTACCATACAACCCAGCAATCCCACTAATGGTCATATACCCTGAGAAAACCATAATTCAAAAAGAGTCATGTACCACAGTGTTAACTGCAGCTCTATTTACAATAGCCAGGACATGGAAGCAACCTAAGTGTCCATCGACAGATGAATGGATAAAGATGTGGCACATATATACAAGGGAATATTACTCAGCCATAAAAAGAAATGAAATTGAGTTATTTGTAATGAGGTGGATGGACCCAGATTCTGTCATACAGAGTGAAGTAAGTCAGAAAGAGAAAAACAAATACCGTATACTAACACATATATATGGAATCTAAAAAAAAAAAAAAGTGGTTCTGAAGAACCTAGGGGCAGGACAGGAATAAAGATACAGACGTAGAGAATGGATTTGAGGACACGGGGAGGGGGAAGGGTAAGCTGGGATGAAGTGAGAGAGTGGCATGGACATATATACACTACCAAATGTAAAACAGATAGCTAGTGGGAAGCAGCCACATAGCACAGGGAGACCAGCTCGGTGCTTTGTGACCACCTAGAGGGGTGGGATAGGGAGGGTGGGAGGGAGACGCAAGAGGGAGGGGATATGGGATGTATGTATACGTATAGCTGACTCAACACAACATTGTAAAGCAATTATACCCCAATAAAGATGTTTGGAAAAAAAAGAAAAGAAAAGAGATAGTTTGTCCGTGTGGCAGTTTATAACCAGAGTACCTCTTCCCAGAATCTTGAGGGACAGGGATGTGACAACATGAAGGTAGTGAATTTGAGTCCCCAAGAGCTCAGACCTGAGCTGAGACTTCTTGGATAACCAGTCTTGATCTGAATATAGCAAACTCACAGATGACAGTAGAAGGTGAACATCAGAACGGCTCCACATTTTCCTCTGGTGGCACCAGAACTAAGCCCTTGAGGTGTGGGAAGAGAAGAGAGTCCCCCAATGTACAGAATGCACTGGCCTTGTCTATCCTGCTGCCTGATGAGTACAGGCTCTGATGAGCTTCACATCTGACCCACTTCCTCTGAAAAGAGAGGGCGTTTCTAGGCAGCCACGTTTCCGGCTCGGCTATCCTGGGTGAGCCCACGGTGGGCACCTGAGTAGAATACGTTGATGATTTGTAAGCTCTCTGGATCTTTTGATGTGGTCTGGCATAGTCAGCTCCGCCAGTCAGATTCTTGCTATGGGGAATTTGATTTAGGAACTGAGGAAACAATCACACAGTAGGAGTCAAAACTGGAAGGATGCCTTCAAAGGAGGCATGAAGAAGAATATGGCCAATTGGGATCATAAGCAGGTCAAAGTTTGGAATTATAAAGAAGCATATTTGACGGGCTTCCCTGGTGGCGCAGTGGTTGAGAGTCCGCCTGCTGATGCAGGGGACACGGGTTCGTGCCCCGGTCCGGGAAGATCCCACATGCCGCAGAGCGGCTGGGCCCGTGAGCCATGGCCGCTGAGCCTGCGCGTCCGGAGCCTGTGCTCCGCAACGGGAGAGGCCACAACAGTGAGAGGCCCACGTACCGCAAAAAAAAAAAAAAAAAAAAGAAGCATATTTGAAAGCAGGAGAGGTTAGAAAATCTAAGAAACAGAAGATTCAAGAACATATCTGAGGCACATGAAGGAGAGACTTGAGAGAAAAGCCATAAATTCCTGGTGTTTAAACTCATAGATACACCCTGGGTACCATGTTCTCCTCGAGGCCCAGTTATAATGAAGTTCTAGTTCTTCCCAACGGAATCCCCCTCTCTTGATGCCTCACACCCGTTTTTCAGTTTTCGTTCTTCACAAACCAAGGAATCTACCTTAAACGTTCACAAACAGAGGCTGGTATAGAGTAAACTATACTGGACCGGGAATTAAATAATTTAAGACACATCCCAAGTCTCCATTTCTTTTTAAATACAATGAGAGGGTTGGATAAGGATGAACTAGACCTAACGTTCTAAGTAGAAAATAAAAACCACCACCTTATAGTGTAATTGACATTCTTTGTTCTCCTCCTTCAGATGCTTTCAATAAGCCAGTAGGAACCCAGTCCTTAAAGAATTTTAGTTGGTTGTTTAAGAATGACTTCCTTACAATACTCCGTCAACTTCTTTTTATTCTTGTCAGGTAAAAAAGAACACCCCTACCTTCATTTCTCTACACTTTATAATTGGTCAATACTACATTCAAATTCAAGACCAATTCTTGAATGAATTAATGTGGAACAGTAAGTTGGATGTCGCTCCTATGAAAGAAATGTGAAAAGCCATATTATCAAAACTTCTGCACCCCGAAATTAATTTTAAAATTCTATTAATTAATTACTTAATTCTATTTTCCTGGGACTTTACAGTATGCATAACTACACAAATCTAATCGTGTCCAAATCATAATTCAATAGCCTTTACCACGAGGACACAGATTGAACCAAACAAGCAACTGACAAACTGAGAACAAGCTATTAAACACGGTATAATAGAAAGAAAAGAATAAGCCACTGAAATTTTAAATTTGTGTTTCAAGTTGCATCCCATAAAATTCCAAGTGGGGAAAAATAACGCGAGCCAAACTCTACTGCTTAACCTGTGCTGATTAAAAAATAAAGCGATGTTATTGTTTACTCTTATAAATTTTAAATGGTAAATGATAAACACGACCCCTAACAATAGTAAGGGAATCCACTTTTCACTGTTGTCCTTTGTTCTCTGTGGAGGGAGGTATTTAAAGCGAAAGTAATGAAGTGTGATTACACTGCAATAGAGTAGTTCATTGGGAAGTCCACAGAGGACTTAGGAATTAACCTGGATTTTCCCAACCCTGTTCCATATTTGTATCTCACTCCATCCTCCTTATCCTGTTAAGTCAACTGATATAAACAACATCAATCTCCTAAGGAGTTAACCCCTAAAGTCACTTTTACTCTTCCCTTGCTGGCTTCGCAATTTTATCTTATCACTTTAAGAGATCAGGCCTTTGCAGTGGACATCCTTTCTCAGCACCTGCCTAGAAGCGGTGCAGTTACGCTTTGTTTTATAACAGATGACGGGACTTGTGAAGGCAGCTGTTCAGTGCCATAACTCAAAACAGCACCAAAGGTTTTGAAGCAGCGTTTTATTGTTTCAAGAGATTTAGCTGCTCACTGCTAGCTCATCATCAGCTTCTAGAGATGACTCCATCAAGTTGTGCAGTGTTAGGGGATCGGGAACAGAGAGCCACCAGCTGTGGAGCTTTGCCCTTCCTCAGATAACTCAGAGAGGTGGTCGGAAGACAGGGGCACCTTCTGCCTCCAAGCCATTCATTTGTTTAACAAACATCCCCTGACACTGCCCTCAGAGAAACAGAAGCTGAAGCCTATACATAAAAAAGGCTTTGCCTCTAAGACTCTCTTAATTTCCGAATTAACAGGCCCAAAACAACCTGATAGGCCTAACTTTCTACTACCTAGAGCCAGATGTGTATAAGAACATAAAAACTGCCAGGACTACGTCAAGATTGTATTCTGTTTACACACACGCACGCGCACACACACACAAGCAGAACATATATTCATACATAATACACATATGTATGTAAATATATACAATATACATATATTCTGTATATACATATGTATTCTGTACATAAATTATATGTATACACATATTCTGGTTTGATAGAGCAAAAAACCTACCTGCTCTCCCTAACTTAAAGTGGAGGTATAATCTCTTTCTTTTAGCAAACCATCCTGTCTCTGCTATTCATGATGTTATTCAAATCCCTTTTTAAAAAATCTATGTATATTTCAGGTCTATTTCAGTCATGAGTAAAGAGCCTTATGGGGGACCCATAAGATAGTTGAAGTGCATGGTTTTCCCTCCACGATTTTTGTTTGTTCACAATGAGATTTAACACACCGATGTATTACAAGTCTTACCACATACCTTGATGACTCCTCTCAGAGACTGAGAAATAGGACATAGTAGGTGTCTCTTACCGTTTGCATCCACAATGGTGATATTGGCAGAAGCACTGTCGTTTCCTAATTTGCTGATCACTTTGCACATATATTCTCCAGAATCAGCCAGTGATGCTTTGTTAATGCGAAGTTCTGACTTCCTGTGAGACCAGGACCAAAGCGGTTGTAAGTATATTTCACAGAAATACAATGACCATCAAAATAAAGCCCCTGGAGTTTCAGAGTTCTCATACTCCCCCTTCCCGCTCTACACACACCATGTTAAAACACAGCTGACTAGTACACAGATGTGTGATTTCACCAAAAGTGAGATACATCTCATTTAAATTATACCCTGGACATAGTCTTAATTTTATCACCCAGCTCAGCAATTGAAATAAATTCTTTTCTCATTTTTCTTATTATTCCTTTCGCACCACCACTAACCACATGATGCCTCAGAATTTTTTTTCACCCAAACGATAAATTTCCTTTCCTCTCTGTATCTCAATGTCACCAGCCACTAGGGTTAAGGAAGATAAAAAAGTGTAAAGCCGTTTCTTATAAATCCGGTAAGCACAGATACTTAATGAAGGCTAGACTAGATTAAAATGCTCTGCACTCCTTTTCCCAGCAGAGTGACATCAGGAATTATGTTAATTTTGAATGCAGAGGATTTATCACTTCCAAAAGAAAGGGAATTTGTCATTCTTTAAGAAGATTCTCATTGCTGGGAGCACAGTACCACACAAATGGTTCTTAATATTGAAATAAATATTCATACAACAATACCACACACTTTTATAAAACTACATATTAAACCACTATTTGGCGCTCCTTCTAATCATGGGCAGCACTGTGATTTGCATCTGTCTCTATGCTTTACTACTGCACATAGCCTATAATTTAAGCAGTCTCCATGATTTAAAAACTCAGGCCTATTGGGATTGGCACAGCATTCATTAAAGCCTTTTGCTAGCTAGTGGGAACCTGCTGCATAGCGCAGGGAGCTCAGCTCTGTGCTCTGTGATGACCTAGATGTGTGGGATGAGCGGGGAGGGACGTCCGACAGGGAAGGGATATATGTACACACACAGGTGATTCACCTCGTTGTACAGCAGAAACTAACACGACATTGTAAAGCAATTGTACTCCAGTAAAACATTAAAAAAAAAAAGACAGTGTCCTTGTATACAGGAGCCTGGTACTGGCTGCCTGGGTTCTTGAGAGGAGGACATCAGGGAGAAGAGGCAGGAAGCAAAGACAGCAACTCAGAATTATACGCAAACCTCCCGTAAACTACACCTTCCTCATTTTAAAGTGAATTTTCTGGTCTTCTTGTCAGATAATATTATTAATCAAATTGGATCAATCGTTCAAAATTTAATTTCTACTCTTCTCCAGTCTACTGAATTGAACCACCCCTACCTGCCTTCCATGTTGGTACTTTTGCTTATTACTTCTTTCTCCTAGAATGGGGGCCCCATATTTCTACCCATCGAGATATGAGCTGATCTTTAAGGACCACCTCTGAGCCAGTTCCTTCGTCAAGCCTTTCATGATCATGTACCTGGAGCTGCTCTCTTTTTTTTTTTTTTCCTAAATTCTGCCAGCCTTGAGTACCTCCCTCATGAGAGTCTTCTTAAAGAAACATGGTAATCAGACTTACAGTTAACATTAATTTACAGTTAATCTTGGATAGTTCTTAAAATCAAAATTCTCCTAAAAGACCTGGGCAGTGTTTACTGGAATACTATTCCAAGGAATGTAAATAAATGTTATGCTTAAAAGAGAAAGAGAAAGAGAACAAGGGAAAAAAATGTAATTTTCTATGCTGAAGTAAGTGTTGCATTAAACAAACTTAGAGTTCGTTACAACCTACCTCTTAGTCATTTTATGCAAATAGTTACAGTGAATTTCTAAGGCATGACAAGTGACTAAGGAATCCTTTCTGTAGAGACACCCTTGGGAATTCTATGACTGAGCATCAATGGGCCAAGACCAAGAATCAATTTAATCAAGCTAAGCATAACAAATACACTCAGGTTCAAAAATCAGCAGCAGAAATACAGGCTGGGAGGGATAAGCCTTGACAACAATATATACAGAAAAAAGGGACGTCAATTAGCTACACGTTTAACATTACTCCATTTGAAACAACTATTTAAAAAAGAAGAAGAAAGAAATGTATGCACTGTTTGGCCAAATTAATATTAAAAGAGCACGAGTCAAATTTTATAAAAGTCTCAATACACCGCTCACAGGCTGAATCACATCTAGAGTATTGCATTATGTTTCAAAGTGGCATTTGATAAAAAAATTATCAATAGCTAGAGGAGTTTAGAAGAGGGTGATCAGAATTGAATAGGGCCTAGAAATCTTATCACTAGAGAAGATGCTATTAAAGAACCGGAGGTTCCACTGGCAGGTAGCTATGAACAAGATATATTTAAATACATTTCATCGTTGTTATCTGAAAAAGGAAATTATTTGGTGAAGCTCTTAAAGGTAGAATTGTGTCTTACAGGAAAAAGAAGGTACATTTTGGATGATATATAAGGAAGAACCTTTTGAGCGCCCAAAATTGGACAGGGTGTCATGTGAAAGAGTTAGGTTTTCTCTTTGGAAAGATTCAAGTCTGGAGGGCCACCTGTCAAGCAATTCCTAACAAGAATATCTCTAGGCAGAGAAAGATTAAATTAGATCAGTGGTTTCAATCAGCTTTGAAAAAACAAACCCTGTTTTAAAATGAAAGCTTAAATGAGACATGCATATTTAAAAATATTATGAAGGGAGAAAGTGTTTATGCCAAAAAGGTTGGCAACCCTTTTTGCAGTTCAATGGAAACTCAAAATTCTCCAGGGACATGAAGGGCCCCTTTGAACTCTAATGACACGTTTAACTATGAGATTCTTCAATCCTTGGGTCTTAGAGCAGGAATGGGAAATAGTGAGAGAGTAGAAATAGACAAACCTTCTTAAAAATTATACACTGCAACAATTTGGGGCTTTAATAAGTATGGTTATAATAGTCTTATTTTACTGTCTTCAGTAGGCTACCATATCTTGCCTAAAAGAAGAAAGTTAACTTGGAAGAATTAATGAACTCCCTTCCAATCACAAAATTAACTTTTTGCTCTTTAATTGATGAGTTACCTGGGGATCTGGGAGGGGTGAATATTTTGGCGGATTTTCATTTCTAAAAGTTTTAAAACAGTTAATTCATGTAACATGTTTAAAAAGATGCTTGAAATAGAGTAAGCTCCAAATAAGTGTTGGCTATTATTATAATTACATTCTACATGCCTGCAATTTTTAGATTTTTATAATAAGCATGCATTGGTTTGGAATAAGAAAAAATAAAACAATGTAACAATAAATTAATACAAACAGTTATAAATATTAATTTCTTTTTCTTTTTTTATATCAAAATGCAAACTGTGTTCTTCTAATGAGTGCTCACTGACAAGACAGATTCAAGGCTCCCATAGCTACTATCTCGTTTTTCTTACTTAACTTGATTCTTCCACCATGTTTTACAGGCTAAGGCAACTTAAATGCATATAGAACTGATCATCTCAGTTTATAAAATTCCATTCCTCTGATCTCTAAGGAATCATATGAACTTGCGTGTGTGTGTGCTCAACACAGCTTTCAGATACTGTTGAATTGCCTATGATGAGAAGGGTAAAGAAGAGAGAGAGGGATTTCACAGTGCAAACTAGAGAATGTCACTTGCCATCTGGTTCTACCAGAATGAAGTCACTTGCCACTGCAGCAACTGTGAAACTCTACAGAACCAGGCACTGCGTAAAATGCCTCACATAAACGCTATGAAACAGGCACTGCGTATTCCCGTTTTATACCCAAAGAATTTGAGATTTTCCTACATATAAAGTTAAAAAGACCTGTCAGAGCGGCTCAACTCATAAAAGAAGGGGATGTGCAGAAACCTTTTCTATTATAGAGTCAAAAAAACCTGAAACAATTGATAACAGGAGAAATAATTCCTTAAAAAATGTTGTTAACTTGACCAAATCAATTAGAATCGATTTTAAACAAAATTAAGATGTGTAAGAACAGGGAATTCTCTGGTGGTCCAGTGGTTAGGACTTCGTGCTTTCACTGCTGAGGGCCTGGGTTCGACTCCTCGTCAGGGCACTAAGATCCCACAAGACGTGTGGCGCAGCCAAAAAAAAAAGTGTGAGAACAGAAACGAAGAGAAAGAGAAGAAACGAAGAGCTGGTACAAAATTAAGGGCATCCAAAGGTGTGCGCCAGACGCAAACAACAGGAAGTCAGACTTTAATGAGGCTGATGTAGGACAGGTATGCAAATGAGGCCAACTGGACGACCCCCAAATACGATCTGTCACACACCAAGCTCTTTAACCAGTTTTCTTGATCAAAATGGTCCACCAGGCAAAGGAAAGGAGAACAAGGGGACACTTAAGACCAGGGCAGTTTCCATTTCTTTTCATTAGTCCCACATATCGCTTAGCCAAATAAAATAAAATAAACAAAGGCTCGCACGTGAATGCAAAATCATAGGAAGAACATGTAGGAATGTCCTTTATCAGTAGGAGCAGGGGCCGAAGGTGGATAAGACTTTACAAAATAATAGCAATTCCCTATCGGTATAAAATCTTTTCATAACACTAAGGGATTAAAAGGAAATTCTGGCTGCTACGAAAAATCTAGATTGTAAAATGTGAAAAAGAAACGGAGGCGAAGGACTGGAAGAGGGTCAATGTTTTACTTTAAACAAAGAGAATGCCAGGGAAATCCTAAACCTCACACTAAAATTCACCTCTGCTTGTGATCACAGTCTAAGATAAAGTTTGTCCCTTCTTGGCCTGCTGGCTAAGGGCAAATGTAGTAAGATAAAGTTAAGTAAGCAAGAAACCACTGCAAACCACTGACATTTTGAACATCTTCGTAATGAAGAATTATGAGTAATGTAGATGAAGCTGACAAACAAGAATGTCTTTTATTGAAGACTTTACCCTAAGCCTGAACATGCCCCTTGCCTGAAGTCGTGATGTTACTGGATACTACAGCAAAATCACAAGTAGTTGTGAAAAGACAAAAGACATAGATTCAGATCAATTTCAAGTCCAAGTGTTACCATTCATTAACATTATATCTACAGGAAGAAACCTAATGGCCTTCATTCTTGGGATATTAACTTTTTAATGGGTATAATAACAATAGTATTCATTCTCTTATATTTCTAAGTTGAAATAATTGAGGATCTTGCAAATGTTAATTAAATTTAGATTCAGTTTGGTCCTTTAAAAAAAGGTGACAGCACTAATTTTTTTTTTTAAAGATACAACTTCAGAAATGACCGAATACCCAATTCTGAAACCCAATAAGCTGGTCCCTTATCAGTAGCTGCCCACTTTACACAAAGTATCTTATTTTTCAGAGGATCAAATATGCTCAATGCTTTGCCAAGAGTAATTTACAGTCACATTACTTGAATAAAAGTCTTTCTTGTTCCCACTTAATTCTTTCCAGCAAGGCTATTGTTTAAAAGAAGTAATTTCTGAATATCGGCCTTTCCGGGATAATGGGATTTTATTAATATGTAGACAGTGCTCTTAGCTGTCTGGGCCTATGAAGCCAATATGAAAATGCTTTTCTGAATAGCAATGACACTTTTATATGTCATCCAAGCCATGCAACCAATTAGCTCTTTACCTATACATGTTCTCTTTCAAAACCGTATTCATTCCAGGCAACTCACTTGTTCCCTTTTGTCCTCTTATTTACCCAACCTCATTAGCTTCTCTCCAGGCATCCTCACCTAGAATACCTGCAGCCTGCAGCTGCTTTGTTCTGTTCCTTCAGTCTAGATAATCCTCTCCTCCCTCTCTTCCTCCTCTCCTCTTTCTAGGAAGCCTCCACAGTCCTGGACTGGGTCCTCTCCCCGGCCCGTGTGAGCTTCTTTCTACAGCATTCCGTGATCATCACTATCGTTGAATTTACAACTGAGTATCACAACTGCTTACATTTCCCTCCCCTCTACCAAGCCTCTGAGAGCAGAGAGAACTTCTTCTTCATCTCTGTGGACCCAGCGTCTAGCCCGGGGCCGACACGCAGCATCTGTCCAATAAAGGGCAAAATTCCCCATCCACTCCCCCACTGGCCCAACCCAACTGGCCTCTTTATTGCCCTATGAACAGAACGTGCTACTGACTGTGGTTTCTGCTCTTCTCTATAACCACCCCACCCCACCGCACCCACCCACCTAGAGGGATTCTCTGTCTTCAGCAGAGTCAAATCTACCACCTCACAGTGACTCCTGAATCTCTTCGGGGCTCCCGCACTTCCCAGCTCCCATGGTACTTAGCACCAGTAACCTACAATTCAGTGTTTACTTTTATTGTCTGATATGAAGTGCTAGATAGTTCATCTCCCTAATTCAATCTGGACTTACCATAAAGCAGGATTTACCTCAATATAACTAATCCATTTTTTAGATCACTATTTGTAAACAGATGGGCTGCTTAAAAATCTTGATGTTCCCCAGCCCTAGCAGGGTTTCAGCACTTGATCACTGAAACTCCTATTTTTTTTTTTTTCTCCTATGTTTTATATAAGGCTGAACTGGATAATCTCTCTACAATCTGACGACCCCCTGAGTGTAAAGATAACACCTAGGATTCTTCCGTTTCTCCACCTTCCTAGCATTTGTGGGCACTTACTTATTTTTGCTATTATATGACAGCCACATAGAAATGAATGAGACATGACCCTGCGTGTGCAGATAACTGAGTTTCTTACTAACTGGGCTATTTGATGAAAAACAACACAGACACTGAAAGCTATCTAAAAGTATTTTTTGCTGCTGTGAAACTTCTCTAGAAGAATCATGCTTATTTTTTCAATTCGTTCACTCTATCTCCTCCCCTCCCCACATGGACACGTTATTAAATGTGTCTGCTTTCCATTTTTAAAGAAGGAATGAGGCATTAAGGAATCCAAGAAATACATTTGTATTCCAGCTTAGTCACGGCTAGTTGGGTGACTCAAGGCAAGACAACACTTTTTTGACCCTTGACTACTTAATCTGCAAAATTAGAGAGTCACACGTGCAGTAAACTGTCCTTACTACCTAGGGGAATGTTGTAAAAAACAAACAAATAAGAGTATGTATAAAAATACCCTGTCACTCTACAGCATTACTTTTTGCATCTTTGAAGTGTCACCTGCTACAGAAAGTGATATTGCCTTCACGCTGTATTCTTCTTCCAAATCGAGAGATGGTACTGACACAATCAATAACAAGAATAAGCAGTGGGTCTTCCCTGGTGGCGCAGTGGTTGAGAGTGCGCTTGCCGATGCAGGGGACACAGGTTCATGCCCTGGTCCGGGAAGATCCCACATGCTGCGGAGCGGCTGGGCCCGTGAGCCATGGCCGCTGAGGCTGTGTGTCCGGAGCCTGTGCTCCGCGACGGGAGAGGCCACAACAGTGAGAGGCCCGTGTACCGCAAAAAAAAAAAAAAAAAAAAAAAAAAAAGAAGAAGCAGTGTAGTTACTAAAACCATGGAAACTAGAACAACATCCCTAATTATGGTTATTACAGTCATTAAACACTGTAAGATTAAATTAAATTTCCATTATAATCACTTCATTTACTCTTGCACTTGCAAGAGTGTGTGGCTTTTTGGTAGATGTCCTATAAACTCAAAGTCCAGGCAGAGATTCTTTCATTGCTGCTTCTGTTATCATAGCTGGGATTTCACTGGAATCCTCTGAAGTAGAGAAAATGTAATCTTGGCGCTTGGAGCCACTATGATACACGTCACATTGATTAAAGGACTGTTCACAAGCAAAACTCCAAGATTTTTAGCTCTTCCATCATTTCAAAATGTAGTTTGATATTAGAAGAAAAATTTCTTAAATAAGGAGAAAAATAAAAATGAAGAGTGTAGGAATAATAAAAAAGCATCATTTTAGAGTAGGTATAGAACATACCTACCAAGATGCTATAGGGAATCACATGAAGCTTTTCCAAATATGGATCTCCTCAAGGAGGACAGGAAAATTTAAGATTCTTGCTACGCAGGATTACTGGATGTTTTAATCTGCTCTAATGGTGATATAGTTGAATAGAATTGTCAGTTAAACATTCTTATTAGGTATTTTATGTACTAACCTTTTACCTGAAAATAGTTCAAAAGCGACTGATTACATTCTAAGTCTTTCCATAAATCTCGGTATTTATTGATCTTTATAACAAAGTCAGGATTTTGATTGTGCAAGGCACTGGTGCTCTAAATGGGATTTTAGGATCCCACCTATTACTTAGTATTACAACAGCTGCTATTAATACTACTTTCCCTCATCCCTTCTATTTCCACCCATACCCTACAGTTCTTTCCACATCTATCCTTTCCTTTCTTCGTCCAGAAGTTGTAAGAATCAGAAACTTTAAATTCTTTCCTATATAATGACACAATTTCTGGCCACCATATAATGAAAAATCTTTTCACTTATTATATATCGTGTTTTTTGATGGTGTACTTATTTGCTAGGCTGTTTGTAATTTTTATATTTTATATCATTGTAATGCTAGGCATTGCCCCTGCTGTGATATGCATGATACTTACCCTGGCCTTTTTTGTATCTTGATGTTTTGTGGTTTGTTCTTTCGGTTTAATTCATTCCCATTCTTGAACCATCTGAATTTGAGAGAGGAGTATTCAGAACTGGTCTCGCACCGAAGCACGAGTTTTGAACCTGCTGCAGACTCCTGACTTTTCATCTCTTTCAATCGGGGAGGCAAGGCTAAAAAAGAAAAGAGAAGGAAAAAAAGTTCCGATCACCTGGTAATCTTTCCAAGAGAAACATACTAATTTTGGTAAGCTTGATCAAGAAACCATTCCCAAAGCCTTTACTAATTGAGAGAGAAAAGAAAAAGGGGAGGGGGGGGGGTGTCAACCAAAATGGATCTCAACTTAGAGGAGAATAAAATGCTCACATGAAATATATTCAGGGGGAAAAGGAAAAGAGAACTTAGGTAATGAAATTACTCTTTAAAACACACTCACAGATATAGAGAACAAACTAGTGGTTACCAGTGGGGACAGGGAAGCAGAGAGGGGCAATATATGCATAGGGGATTAAAAGGTACAAACTACTATGTAGAAGATAAGCTACAAGAATATATTGTACAACACAGGGAATAGAGCCAATATTTTATATTAACTATAAATGGAGTATAACCTTCAAAACTGTGAATCACTATATTGTACACCTGTAACATATAATATTGTACATCAACTCGACTCCAATAAAAAATCATTCTTTAAAAAATTCCCAAAATTTATACATACATATATTTTATATATAATTTTTTCAAGATAGTAATTTCCTCAATCTTTACATTCTCTGATACCATTAAAAATCCTGAACACTGGTCATTTCAAAGAATCAAAATCCTATGCTAAAAAAGAATATGTGACTGGGCCATTATTTCTAAAGCACATTCATATCCCAGATGACAATTTGTCTTCATCACAGTTCTGTGAATAGGTACAGCAGGTGTCATACCCATTTTTTAAATGGGAAGTTTATTTTCAAAGACAGGTAAGTATCTCTTGTCCATGGTTATAACATTCTGGAGAGTCAGACTATCCTATCACCAGCCCAAAGAACAAAGAGGACTCATAAATCTTAACAACGCTCATTTCTTCAAGACAGAAATTCTTTGGTGACATCACTCTTTTACTGGACCTACAGTTACTGTTCCACAAACGAAGAATGACCATTCAAGAAGGCCACCACACTCCCGTCAAATTATCAGTTTGATTGGATTTCACCCTTCTAAACCTTCTCAACAGAGCCTGGGAGCACTTCAATTGTACATTAATTTGTAGGACACTTTACATTAAACACATATACCACTCCTACTTTAAGCAAGACTGCTTCAAAGAATATCTATTCTCTACTGAAATATTTATGGATAAAATGTTATAATATCTGAGATTTACTTCAACATGAAATGGTAGCGGGGAATGGATAGGCGTAAAAATGAAAAAACTTTCCCAAGAAGCTGATCGTTGTAGAAGTTAGGCAATAGGTAGAAACAGGGATTTGTTGCACATTTCTATACAGTATGTCTGATTTTTTCGTAATAAAACAGTTTAAAAAATAAAAGCATAACAAATGGATTCTCCTCTGCACACCAAATTTCACGTACTAATCAACACAGCAGAACCTGAGATCTCAACATCTCTGTTTCCACTGAGTCTTAGAAAAGCCAACTACAAAGTCTACTTCTGCCCCAGTTCAAGCCTTAATGGGAAGTTAATTCCTCAAACCCACCAAAGGAGACTGCACCTCCTGGACCCAGTGAGCAATTATTCACTGTGTATAGCCTCAAGACTCCAAGGACAGCAGTCAGAGCCACGTTAGACACCAACAGGAAATGGAGTACCTTTCCTACCCCGGGTAGTTTTGTTTTTCTACAAGTCTGCCCTTACCAAGAAAATCCTCCCCAAATGTCAGGAATGAGCATATAAATTTTCCAGTAAAGTACAGCAAAAACTATTTGAACGTGTGGCTTCTCTGCAGTATTCCTACAATTACGTGTCCCTCTTTTTCCTTATTTGGAGAGGCGGTGGAGAAACAGGCGCCAAATATGGAGACACAGCAGCGAGTCAGGAAACGTATTTCAGCTGTTCTTAGCCTTTGATACCTGATGATTTTCCCTTTTTTTTTTTTTTTTTCCTGACAGCTTGAAAATAAGATTTACTTCCTGAAGAGCTTTTCTAGGAGTCTTCCTTTTAAGATACGGTCTGTGAATCTCTGTTTCGGAGGTTTTAAAAAACACTAAATTCTCATGTATCTGGAATAGTATTTGTATATTCCTATTAACGCCTTAAGATCATTTTCAATTTTGTAAACCTGGTGAAGCGTTTTAAAGAAACAAATCTCCTGGCGTTAAATGGCACCAAAAACTGGTTTATTTACGTATATTAAGAAAAATAAAACACCTCATTTTTTCAATGTACAGATTAAAAGAACTAGTTTGAATTTTTTTTGTTGTTTTCGCTTCATTTTGTGTTTAACTTGGAACACAACCCAAACTCTCAAGGTTTCTTCCCCTGTCTCTATGCAAAATGTTCTAAACACAATATTTCAGATATCCTTACCTCTCAATAAGTACCATGTTCCCTCACTCACCACTCCATTCATTTGCTTATCAATACAGCCTGAATACAAATCTACTGGATATGGTTTTCTGGTTTGAAATCTTCATGCAGTTTGTTTGCATCTCTTTTTACTTTCTTTTCTCTTATTCTGTTCCCCCCTTTCTCTCACCTCTCCTTCCCTTTACCCTCCTGTCTTCATTTATTTATTTATTTATTAAGAGTCTTGATTTCAAATGTGAGGAAACAATCGGACAAATTCAAATTGAGGGATATTCTACAAAAACAACTGGTCTAGGCTTCAGGTATGCCAATGTCATGAATGATAAAAGACTGTGAAACTGATCTAGATTAAAGGAAACTTTGACAAATAAATGCAATGTGTAGCGATTGATTGGACCTTGGTTTAGGGGAAAAACAGTTATAAAGAACATTATTGGGACTATCGGGGAAATCTGAATAAAGGTATTGTAACAAAATTAAATTTCTCAAGTGTGATAACTACATTGTGGTCATGCAGAAGAAATGTCCTTGTTCTCAGGCAGTATCTGCTGAAGTATTTAGGGGTGAAATGTCATCATGTCTACAACTAAATTTCACATGATTCAGCAAACAAGGAAATGCATGCATAAAGAAAGAAAGGAAGGAAGGAAGGAAGGAAGGAAGGAAGGAAGAAAGAAAGAAAGGAAAAAAGGAGTCGTGGTGTCTCTTAGTTTTTCTGCCTTTTCCGTGTGGTCTTTCTGCCATTGAAAAAAGCCTCAGGATTTCATTAAGTTCTTTTAAAGTCTTGGCTAAGTTCGCAGTCATGGAGATTCTTGGGAATATTTGTGCTATAATTTACAAATGTAGCTCTTAAGACTATATCCTCCATTTAAATTCTGTGAGTGGTGTGGCACTGAAATCCTCATATGTTCAACCTGATAACCATGACTTTGGGGCTCCAACGCCACTAGGTCCTTTGGGGCAAGGAAAATAATCACTCATCTGGCAGATCAACACATCCATCCTTTCCTTTGGGGGTTCATGTGCAAAGACCAGTAGATCTTTTGCCCTTAAGAGATTATCTATGACGTAACGAGGCACAGACCTTCAGATACAAGGTCTTTCTTAACTAAAATATCCACTCCTTAAGCTGACCCTACTGTATAAACATTTCTTGATGTTTGGGATTCGGATATACCTCTGTTGACTAGCCTGAGTTTCTCTCGTGCATGCAGTCTCAAGGCTGTCACAAGCGCAGAAGCTCCCAGCTACTCTGACTTTGCCTCCTTAGAAGTCCACTTGTCATAATGTCCCTGCATGTCTTCAGGGGAAATCACCTATGACACGAGGATACCCGGCTTTTCAGAGAACAGCTGTTTTAAGGTGTTAACTCAAAATTCTCAGTAAATGGAGAAACAAATCTGTGACCCACCAACCCAGCTACGTGACTCACTGTTGGCTCATGGGTGTTCTGAGGTCAGTGGTACCTTCTAGAAAAGTACCATAAAAATTCCTCACTCACTCCAGGTGAAGCCCAAATGCAAGCATCCTATAGACTGGGCAACAACATAAATTCTTCTTTGTCCTCTCATATAGCCATCCTAACAGAATAGCCCTGGATATTTCACAGACTTGATAAAAATACAAACTAATATTGAGCACATATGGTCTGTGTGTTTTTTCTCCTCTATTCATAGTGAGACAATTTTCAATAGAGTAAATTTTCTTCAATTATATTACAGAATAATAACTATATGTTACTAGAATACATTTTAGAAGTATGTATGTTTCTCACATATACGGTTTACTCGCATGAAATAATCTCATTTATTTCACTGAAAAAGTACGCCACAGGGCTTCCCTGGGTGGCGCAGTGGTTGGGAGTCCGCCTGCCGATGCAGGGGACGTGGGTTCGTGCCCCGGTCCGGGAAGATCCCACATGCCGCGGAGCGGCTGGGCCCGTGAGCCATGGCCGCTGAGCCTGCGCGTCCGGAGCCTGTGCTCTGCAACGGGAGAGGCCACAGCAGTGAGAGGCCCGCGTAACGCAAAAAAAAAAAAAAAAAAAAAAAAAAGTACGCCACCAAGTACTTTCTAACACTCAGGTATAACTTTATAAGACCAGGGGTAGTTTCTAAACCTTGGGGCAATTTTTAAAAGTGAGTACTTGGAGTTTAAAACTGCCAAAATTTTTCACTTGGATTTTAAAACTGTAAAAAAAATGTACGTGTTTTCAATTCTTGTTTAAGAGTAAATAGTCTGTTAATTAAAAATTGGTTGAAGGCAAACACAATGCTAAGTTAATGCTTCCAGTGCAGTAAGTGGTCTGAGCATCTTTGGAATGATTTAATTGTATTTGGTCTACCACAGTTCATAATTCTGCTTTCACTGTGATTCTGGAGAAGCAGCATTTCCACATCCTGAAACAGTTTAATGATAGAGCAAGTTTTAAGCAGTCTTTGCCTAAATCTATTTCAAACCTGCCTGACAATAATATGAATATATCCACACCCTTAGAAATGTATCAACAAAGACAGACAGTAAAGTGCAAAAAGGAGCAGCCTATAAAAATAGAAACTCAAAAACGCTCAGAGCAATGCCACATGTTTTACCGGCACTCCTTTTCACAGGTTTTAAGTGTTTCAAAGGGCTTTAAAAAAAATTGTGGCAGTAATCCAAAAAAATTATTTGACATGCTCAGCACACAAAAATTGAAGGCATTAGGCTCATTTATTCCAATACTTTCATGTGTGAATAAATATTGGTAATAAAGGTGAAATAAATTTGTAAGAAGAACCATTCACCTAAGCAATCCTCTTGTTTTACTTGTCTCCTGGGCACTTATTCTTTTTTTAATAGGTTCAGCACTGCCATATCAAATATTGTACCGTATTGTTAAGAACAGGAAACAAATTTTAGCATGTGTATGCTGCTGAGACATGCCGATAGCATGGGACACTAGATAAATTATTTCTGTTCTTTGAAGGTGCTGACACTGCAAAGCTAGCTCACGTTATAACTCTCCGTGTCTGTGCAGTTAATCTGAAGAGCCTCAACACCCTGAACAAACTAAACAGGAAACCTGCAAAATATTATCAAATAACCGCGAGCTTTCAGCTACGACCCCAGTGAAGTCTTCCCTGCATAAAACCATTTAAAAGCCTGATACCGCACACGTGCAGATCTCACGGTGAAAACTGGTGACCGGCAACTGCGTTAGTTGATAAAAGTCCCACAAAGATCATGAATCAGTCCTCAACGCTGAAGGATGTCCTTTCTTTTTTATAGTCATGTTAAAGGTAAATTAGTGACGGAAGTCTCTAAAACTCCTTTCTCAAGAGGATTTTGGTCACAATGAAGAGAGTAGATAAAGTTTAGGCTTTGCCATCTGTTCGTCTCTTCCGGGCTGCACTCACAAATTTGACCATAAAAGGGAAAACTTATCTTATCAGGTTTCAATTTTGTAAATACAGCCATGTAAAAGGCAGCGTTCTAGTGGCAATGGTATTTCCCAATACACCTAGGATTAAAACTACTGCTCCTGGGGCAGTGTGTGCTCTTAAGCTATGTTAAGGACCGTCCCACAGGGCACTGTTTGTGGCCACATGTGGTGACCTGCTGCTCACGCTGGCCTATGTCCAGCCGAATCATCCTTCAGATAGACTGTTCCTAACTCCGGTTAACTAGAGTTCCCCGTGAAGCTTAAATGGGAAACTACCACGTGTCCCTGTGTATTCAGCAAGGATATTTGGAGAATGAGATAAAAGCATGTAGGTGCCTCCACTTGTGAGAAAGTCACTATAAAGTTCAGGGATTTATTATAAAGTATTCTCAAGCTGACTCCCTAATATTGGCAGCAAACTAAGCCAGTCAACACATTGAGAATAGGCTTCAAAGTATAGTGGAGATCGTTGGACCTAGAAATACCGTTTTAGCAGTTCCATGTCCAACTCCTTATACAAGAATGTGTGAACTACTGAATAACACCTTTACGAGCATTTTGAACAACCCTCTTAACACCTGCATGGAAGGTGTCATTATACAACAGAAAACAATAAAACCAGGGGTGATATTCAGCATTTTACTTCTATTATTCACAACGGTAGTACCTCTACAGCCAAAGTTGGCATCTTACTAGCGTTAACCTCGATTTCCCAAACATTTCAGTCTCCACTGATGGGGATTTTCACACATGGACAAGCTCAAAGTTTCCCTTCCCACAGTTCACTGCTACAAGTTGACTGAACAGTAGGATTCTTTTAAATGCTCATTTCTAGGGGATGAGCCAAAACCAGGCTAGTCAAAAACTATGCTTATTCTAAGGTCATAGAAAATGACTTATCACATTCTACAGCTAAACACCATACCCAACGGGCTGCACTGAAGAGGCACATGTACAAAAGAGAACCATTTAAGGAATTTATCCCTACCCAATCAAAGGGGGTCAGGTAAGAGCAGTCATTAGTAGGCGGTCACAGTCCCTATTTGGAAGCTGAGGCTTTTGATGGTGGTGGTAGTGGTGTGTCCATTTTGATTGGCACTATATCCAAACATCCAAACGTCTAAAGGTATCAGGTGGAAGATATATAGGATCTCAGGGACCTAGCACAAAGTAAGACCTTAAGTGTTTGCTGAAAAAATAAGTAGAAGGAAGGATCTAGAAGATACTGATAAAGAAGACACCCAGTCCAAACATTATTCCCAAGTATACACCCACCTTCTCAAAAGACTTTTTAAATTTGAGATCAAAGGGCCCCAGTGACGTTATTTTTTGTTTTTATGCATTCCACTGAATTAGGACTCTTAACACTCTCTGCCATGTGATGCTAATAGGTAGGAAATGTAAATTTAACTGGAAAATTGCCCGATAAGCAGTACTGCCTTTACTTTGCAATTTTTGTATCGTCCTATCGTTCTCTGATCTGGTCATCACTGTTAGAGGGTTCTCTACTCGATTCCTGCCTCAGTTAAGATGCTGGTCCTCGAACTGTGTTCCTCTCCATCTCCTTTAATGTACCTGATCTCAGAGTCTCCCACAGAAGCCAGGCTGTTCTTCCATTTCAGCAGGAGAAGCAGACGTATTTTAATATTATCTCTTTTGCCTTCAAATCAAAGTTGATCGATTGTCTTCATCGACTGATCCCAGTCTATGAGGTCTAAATTTGTTCCCTTAACTCTGAAGTTATTTACGATCAATGCATATCCCAGATTTACCATTTGTGTCAAATTCCCTCTTCCCTTGTCCTTGTATGCATTTCTTGTAGGATGGATAATTATTCTTTCTGTTTTATAGGCGAGGATATGGGGGGTTATCCAGGCACTTGTTCAAGGTCACAAGGCTGTCAAGGTGCAGACCAGGATTTAAACCCAGGACTTTTCCCTCCAGAAGGATGATTCTGCACAGTTTAGGTGGAGATAAGCAAAAGGGAAGGAGGATAGCAGACTAAAGATCTAGAATAATTATTCCATTTCATAGTCACTATGGTAATTTTATGTGTCTTATAATAAGCTACGTCAACTAGATCACCTCTCCACATGTGTCTGCGAGACACAACACTGTACAATTCCACAAGGGAAATGAGGGCAGATTTACTAGGTAAGAGAATTTTTCGGCCTGAGAAATTGATATTATGTTTGTTGAAATTAGCAATCTTCTTCTTCTATACAGTTCTGTAGTGCCTGACCCAGTTATTTCATAGGTTGAGGGTCGAAGATAAAATTATAAAACTACTATAATAGTGGTATTCTAGACCTACGAGATGAAGTTAAAATAAGGTTCTCTTAGTACTTTCAGCAATAAACTCCCAATAATAGCTAACAATGGTTGAGTACTTACTATGAACCAGACACTGCTCTAAGAATGTCATGTCCATTAACTCTTAAGTTCTGTAACAATTCCGGGAGATATGTATTATTATGTATTATTCCCAATTTACAGATAGCAAGACAGAGACAGAGAAGTAAAGCAACCTCCCACAATCACACAGCTTGCATATTGTGGTGTCAGTATCTGGACCCTGGAAGTCTGACTCCAGAGCTCCTGCTCTTAACTCCTAGGCAATCAACTGAATAATTTGCTCTGTTGGATACGTTTATATGTCAAACGTAAGATTTAATTTATCGCTATGTTAACAGTGTCCATATTTCCCTGATAACACCTGGCATACACCATAGGACAGATCATTTCTGCATATTCCAAGTGCAAAAAATAGTCTGGGAGAGAAAGTTGATATGAAAATGGCTGACTCTTCTAAGCTACTTTGATGATTTACGGGGAAATACATGTATATGTACAGCGGATTCACTCTGTTATAGAGCAGAAGCTAGCACACCATTGTGAAGCAATTATACTCCAATAAAAATGTTAAAAAAACAATACAGAATACTTGAAATTGGTATTATACAAAAAAACTGTTTTTTGAACTGTGTGATCGTCATCCACCAAATGCCACAGGGGTGGACAGTATATCACTCCAGCGTTCACTGAAATGCAATAGCTCCCACGTGGGGACACGGCAACAAGCGGGCCTTAAGAGATTATTGATGTTCTTTCCAGGTGTAAAGGCAGATCGCTGAGAAGCTGGAGTCAATCACGGCACCGCTGCTGGCAGCTTTAAGGTAAGTGTTCAACAGGCCTGCCTAATTAATGCTGTCAGCACAGCTGTCCCCAATTATAAGGACATCTCACTTACGGACACAGAGAAGCTGTTCTGCAAGCTTCACTTAAGGCCATCAATACACAGGGTTAAAATGGATCCATTACAGTTTGACCTAATTGACGTGTAGCAAATTTCATTTGACATAAGTTTATAAATTTGATCTTTTCTGCTGTCAGAAAGCAGGGTTTATCTTTCCCCTTCATTTGCTATCCATACCTTCCATATTCACTTCCAATATGTCACTTAAAGAGAGACCTGGATAAATACCCAGTTACTGAAAGTTTGATATTCTATTTATTTATTTTCCTATGGTAACGGGGCTCTTCTCTTCTGATGTGTTCATGACTTAAGTAAATTTAGGACATTAGCATGACCTTGATGTGTTAATAATATGTGTCTGTGACCATTATTTCTTTGTTCAAAGGGAATTACAATCATTTAATTAACTGATGTCACTAAAATTCTCTTTCTTCCTTTGAGAGAAGGACCTTATTTCGATGTTCTGTACTGGAATGAAATTCCCAGATGAGTTAGTTAACACTTGATTATAACTAGTTTTAAACAATAACAGCTGTGGGAAAACTTCTAAGCATTGCATAAAACGTAAAGCACTGCTTTTGAACAAAGCCCTAATTTATACCAGTATTAGTACCCCATCATCTACTTTTCACATAGCCACTTAAAACCTACGTCTCCTGTGAAGAAGAAAACACTCTAGCAGAGCTAATCATGAAATAAACGTGTTTCCTTTCGGGACCTCAAAAGTGTCTTTCTTTGTTATTTAGGCAGGTCAACTCTTCTGGTAACCATGTTCCTTATTTTTCTACTTTATTCACAGATAACTTATTAAACTGAATGACACTTCAGAAGTGCATGCCAGGATTGAAGGGAGGCTTCTCAGTTCACTGAGGCCAACCAGATCAAAGTTAAATCTGTCTTTGTTTTGCCTACTATAGTTAAATAACCAGCTCTGCAATGCCTCCTTAAGTAGGGCCCAAGTTTGACTTTTGGGGGATCTTTAAAGCTTGTGTAGCTCTTTGCATGTTTAAGCTGGTCCACCGACAACCTAACAACTAACAATCCTTATCATTTTACTGCTACCCCACAGGAAAGACTAAGAAAGGCAAGTTTCTTATCTTAGCGTTCCCAGCGTCACAAATTTGTCGAAGAGGCAGAAAATGACCAGAGTCAAATAAACAGATTGTTTACAGTAAGAAAATCTGTGCTACATCATTGATCATCTAAAGCAATATAATCCTGTGACCTATATAACAGAGCTACAAGGCTGTGGTGCTTTCCTGCACAGTCCTTGGAAGCCAAACTATAAGATCAGAGCCAAAGGAGTCTGGTTTCAGACAACACACACACACACAATCACAATAAGGAAGACTTCGAATTCACAGTTTCCCTTATTTGACATAAAAAATTAGTTCACTAAAGCATCTCTTCAAAGTACAAGTGAGCTGCTTCCTGTGCACTCTGAGATAATCCACTGGTTCTCAAATTGCAATCAAATTTTCTCAGCACAAAGATTCACAAACATGGCACAAAAGAAACCTAAATGAAGCTTACTTAGCATGTCAACATTTGCCTTTCATTTCCTCCACAGGGACACTGGCGCGCCACTAGAAATATCTCATTTTGTTTGTTTTTATGTAGAAAGAAGTTTAATTGGCTCCTTTGCTAATGGTTTCTAGTCCATGGATTTAACTGACTAAACTCCACACATAACATTCTGTGCTTCCACCTATAGCTTTTCATAGTCTCTATGAACAGTAAGAATCAGGAGTTTACAGACCCAGGATCTAATGCTTGTTTGGTCTGTGGGACCAAAGAGGCACTGTGAACCTCAATAATCTTATCCATAAAAAGGGGTGAGGGGGAATAGATCTGCCTTACCTATTTCACAAAGCTGGAAAAGTCTAATTAAAAATGGTGGTGCTGGGCTTCCCTGGTGGCGCAGTGGTTGACAGTCCGCCTGCCGATGCCGGGAACACGGGTTCGTGCTCTGGTCCGGGAGGGTCCCACGTGCCGCGGAGCGGCTGGGCCCGTGAGCCATGGCCGCTGAGCCTGCGCGTCCGGAGCCTGTGCTCCGCAGAGGGAGGGGCCACAGCGGTGAGAGGCCCGCGTATCGCAAAAAAAAAAAAAAAAAAAAAAAAAATGGTGGTGCAAGCATTTTGCATCTTTAAAAAAATTGTGTTTTCATTTTTAGTGCCGACTGGACTGTCATTATCTATAGATCATCTGAAAAGTCAAAAAAGGTTAGCTCATATATATCCAAATGACACCAAATCACGTAATTAACAGCTGAAAAACTGCATATAGCTGTGGTCACTCCTCAAGACTAAAAAAAAAAAAAAGCAGCTGGAAACTATCAAGAAGGGTCACTAAAATGTTCAAAGGGAAGTGCTGCCAGTGTAAAGGAATAGACTAAACATTCTACAAGCCTCAAGACTGATACAAGGAAGGCCAAGAAAGGAAAACAATGGGTCTTTAAAGTCATAAAAATTTTAGATTCATAGAAGAGTACTACAATGCATGGAAAGCCCTGCAAGCATGAATCAGGTAGCACTGGAATAAAAAAGGAAAAGAAGCACCTTCATACGCGATTTTATTTCAGCATGAAAGGTTATACTCAAGACGGCAAAATCTGAATAAGGTCTATAGTTTAGCTAATAGCATTATACCAACGTTAATTTTCAGTTTTGATCAATATATCAAGGGAACGGGAAGCTGGAGGAAGGGTATATGGGAACTCTGTCCTATCTTTGCAATTCCCAAGTGAATCTAAATTATCCCTTCCCCAAAACATACTCAAGATGACCAGCCCAATTCATGTATTTTTCGTATAGTAAGTTAAGTGTCCCTCTTCTGTGTTCCCATAAAGCCATTATTATTCCATTTAGTACAATGCATTTTATCTTTATAGGCATTTGTTTCACCCAGGAGACAGAAGGCTCCTTTAAGTCAGGGGCTTTTTTCTTTTAATTCAGCTTTTATCCTAGTAACTAGCACAGTGCCCAATAATACTTGCTGAATAGGAGAATGAATAAAGTAATAAAGTCAGTCTGGGAGTCAAATGCTCCATATCAAATGAGCCACTTGTTTCTCTCTAATGCACAAGATTTATGCAAAAACACACTGGCTTTATCAGGGTTATCATGTACCTTTCCTACTCATATGATATGAATGTATTACATGGTCTTTTCTTAGCCAAACATATTAGAATAGTCCATATTGAAAAGATCTTCTGAAATCCAACTAGTATCGAGATACTGGCTCATTCATAGAGATAGCCAGCTTTATTCTCTTAGATATTTCTCGATTTCCATTCTTTCAACAAATATTATTGAATGTCTATTGAATGGATACTACTGTTTTAAGTACTCAAGATACAGACTTGAACAAGAAAAACAAGATCCCTGCTCTCCTTGGAGCTTACATCTTGGGGTAGGGACAGGCGTAGAGGGAGAGCCTATTAATCATTTAGACTGTTATATGACTTGTAAAATAAATTCTTTATCTTTAACTCTAAGAGCACTAAAAAATTGTTGAGGTAGCTGTATAGTTTCCACTTAGTCATGCAATATAGCTTTCTTTTCTATTTAAATTGAGACTGAGAATTGATCCCTAAATCTTATTTATAACCAACTAATATTAATCAGTTAAACACTGCTCAATTGGTAAAATGGCATTTTGAAAGCTTTTATTCATGGTAGCAAGTTATTTTTCATATTAAAAACAACTCTATTAAGGAGGCTTCCTCTGCATAAATTATATTCTCAATATTTCATTATACTGCATTACACTTTTACCATTATACAACTCAATATAAGTTGTGAAGTTTCCTGGTTAAAAGGCTGAGTCAGACAGACCTAAATTCAAATCCCACTCTGCCATATACTAGTTGTGCAACCTTGGGAAAAATTCTTCAAATTCTCTAGACCCCAGTTTCCTAAAATTTAAAATGAGATTACAGTAGAATCTACCTCATAGGGCTGTTAAAAGGATTTAAAAAGATCATGCAATTTAAGCACTGAGCAGTATGTGTCCCAGTGCAAGCACTCAATAAATGTTGGCAGCAATTCTTATTATATCTTTACTTAAGCCTTCAATACATTTCAGCAGTTTATAAAGCTTTCTAAATTAACATAAAGTTTTTAAAGTGACTGCTCACTTAGAGCTAAGACCAGTGAAAGCACATTCATTCCTCTGGCAGATGGAATAATGACTCCCAAAGATGTCTCAATCCTAATTCCTAGAACCTGTGAATATGTTGCCTTGTATGGCAAGAGGGACTCTGCAGATGGGATCAGGGTGAGGACCTTGATGTGGGGAGATGATGCTGTATCAGCTGGTTCACCCAATCTAGTCACGTGAATCCTTAAGAGCAAATAATCTCTCCCTGGTGTAGTCGGTAGAAGAATGGTCAGAGACGTAATGCTGCTGGCTCTCGAGTCAGGGGAAGGGGCCCTGAGCCAAGGAATGCAGGCAGCCTCTAGAAGCTGGGAATGCCAAGAAAACGGATTTCCTCCTAGAGCTTCCAGAAGGGAGTGCAGCCCTGCCAACACTGTGATTTTTAGCCCAGTGAGACCTGTCTCAGAATTCTAACCTATAGGACTTCAAGATAATAAATGTGTTGTTTTAAGCCTCTAAGTTCACGGTAATTAGTTACAGCAGCCATAGGAAACTAATACAATTCCCAGAGAGAAATCGATTCTGTTGATTTTCCAATATTAAGAACGGTGCAACTCTATCTCATGAAATGGTATATAGGATGTTCGTGTATAAAAATTGATATATCAGGGTTAGTAGAACTACTAGCTATGCATCACTTCACCTTTCATAGCCTCCTCTCAGGGGCCGAGAGAGGATCCACACTGAAGGAA
The DNA here is from genome assembly GCF_963455315.2 of Globicephala melas. Classification (NCBI taxonomy): domain Eukaryota; kingdom Metazoa; phylum Chordata; class Mammalia; order Artiodactyla; family Delphinidae; genus Globicephala; species Globicephala melas. Next base: position 25,046,877 of record NC_083334.1, on the reverse strand, counting down.
TCACAGACCCCAGGGAACAGAGGTTGGAAACCATTTAGGAGTTCAGGAACCAAGTTCAGCCCCAGAGACTGACCCCAACCAATCGTGGCCAAGACCATCGTTCTCTCTCTCGGGACTCAGCTTCCTGTTCATAAAAACAAGAGGTTGGATCATCTTTCAATGCTATTAAGCTCCAAAGTGAGTCAGGGAGATCGTTTTTTTCTCCTTTTTGTACACTGTGTTTCAGGAATTTATGAGCTGAGAGTCACCAACCTAATTTTTATATTTAAACATGATTTATGAACACTACCATCCCAATGACAACAGTATTGTCACACCACCAAAAAAGAGAAGAAAGGACTTCTATGAAATTTTCCAAGGTTCTCAAGAACCCAAACCTACATATTGGTAGAAATGTGCTTAAATTTGACAGTTAAGGTAACAAAATAAAATAAATCATTTTTTGAGTAACTTTACTATTTAAGTAGCAGTAATTTTTTTCTTGATTTCTGGAAAACATCATTTAGGGATTTTAATAAACAAAAATGTAAAACAAATCTTCAGACAAAGACTTTACAGATTAAACATTACATTCACTTCTGGGTTGATATATGAAGAAGCCCACCACTTGGGAATCATATATCTTAGCTTTAGGCCATAATTTCTGTTTCTAAAGAAAGTTATTTCTTGCATGACTTTGGTATACCTCAAATATCTTACATAACACGAGGGAAAATTGTGTAATGGGACCAAAAGTGTGCAGTGAATCTGTTGAACAATGATCTATCTGTAAAAGGGGGAAAATCATCCTGACATAAGTTAACAGCTATAGAAATCTGACAGATAAGAACATAGCCTAAATCAAGCTTTTAGACAGGTCATGAAAGCCATTCCTAAATCATCTTTAGTATCAACACTTTCTGACAAAAATCCACCAGCAGTGCAGTTGACTTCTTTGATTTAACCATTAGAAAGTAACTGTGAGAAATCAAACTTTAAGAATTTTACCATAACAATGGTGACAAAAAATAGAGAGGAAGCAAAATTTCTATAGTGGTTCTGCTATAGCATATTTTAATGTATTAATAAGTAGGTCCTAAGTAGGAGCATGATACCAGCACATTATTGATTGAAAGCACTAAGGGACAAGCTTTCTTCTGATTAAAGAGATAGCCATGGTAAGACATGAAGATCTTATGGAAAAAAAGCTAATATCCTCCAGATGTGCATTGCAAGTTGTAGCTAGTTCAGTGGCTTCAAGGATCACTACATTTTCCACTATGTAAAGCTAAATGGAAGAGCTGACGGTACAGATGAAAAAGGTACAAAGATATTTCCCCCTTTTTGTAAGAAGTGCTATAATGATGGCATGAACCAGTCTTTAAAAAAAATTGATAAAGAAGTTAATACTGATCTTTGCTAGAAGAGACTGCCCTCAAGAACCAACGCCTGCAAAATAGGTACCAGTCTCAAGGTTTAAGGATATAAAGATTCAACTAAGTTGTTAAGAACAAGTATCACCGGAGTTGTAACTGTACTTTCTTGTTAGTGCTCCAATTACAGTTCCATACGTTTTCACTTCTCTTCAGACCTACTTTTCCCAGAAGCCCCGATATTTTTAGCTTACGATTTTGTAAAATGAGGACTTTTTTCAGGAATGCAAACATGGAGTTTCAGCAGAAATATCTGTAAGTAGGACAGGGATCTGTCAATGGTCTGGCAGACTGTCTTCCACCCAGCCAGAGGTTCTCAAACCTTGTGTACATACAAGTCACCTGGGCAAGTTTATCAAAACAAATAGGAAATATTCATAGACCCCCATCAGAAGACTCTGATACACTAGAGTCAGAGAAAAGCCCAAGAATGTGTTCTTTTGAAAAGCACCTCAGATGATTCTGATATGGGTGATCTGGGCACAATATTTTCAGAAACATGACAATGCTCTGAGGAAGCAGTTCTGTCCAAAAGTTGCTCAGCATTTACAGAGTTAATGCCCACTCCACTAAGTCTTTCCAGTAAGACATCTTTTTTTGGAATGCTTAACGTTTATTTTCCTAGGTAAATTCAAAAGAAATAAGATTTGATTTCCCTTCTGGAGAAATTCAGAATCTTACAGAAAGAGACAAAAGTGAATTATGAGAAGTTTTACATTCTTATAGGAAGTGCTATAATGGGTGGCATCTGCTTAGTTACCTACACGGCTCAAGTTCTAACCCTTCATATCCAAAATAATAGTAAGCTAGGTGCTGGATGTAAAAAAAAAAAAAATTTTTTTTGAAAACAATGAAAAAGGAGAGAAAACGAGAAAGGGAGAATCAGATATTCCAAAAAATTTCTCCTGAACTAGACACCTGCATGCAGATAGCTTTATGTGTTAGGAAAGGTAGACTATTCTCTATGTAAGGGCAGAGTCATTTCATAATATTTAAACAACTTATTTAAAATATATTGTACTAATCAGGCACACATTTATTTTGGAGAGTTCATATGGACGTTGCTTAAAAATATTTTTCCATAGTCTTTAAAGCTGTGTAAGAGAAAGAAATAAACAACTTTAAACTTGTGCTTTCTTTAAGATGAGTATATATGCCTGTCCTCAGATTGGAATGGCTAGATCTAGAAAAGGTAGTTAAAAACTATAAAATATGGTATAAGAACTTTGCATTCCCAGACCTAGTTTAAACTTCATTCGAAAATTGAAGCCCTACCTTAGTGTCACCATTCAATCTTCACAAGATACTACCTCCAAATCTTCTTACTCATCCGTCTCTCCTAGGCGACCATGAGCATTAATACCTGTGTGGATATTAGTATCTCTAGCCTAGATCTCTTGGTTGAGATCTAGATCTTTGTTAGTGTTGCTTATCTCAAAAAAAAAAAAGCAAAAAATGTCACAAACATTCACTCAGTTGAGCAAATATAAAATTTCATTTTCTCATCAATTCACACCCTATATCCAGTCCACTAAAAAAATCAGTCAACTTTACTACCAACTCTCCTCCTCCTCCCACGCCCATCCCAGGTCCTTTCCTGAAGGGAAATTCTGAACTAGAAATTAGGCAATACGCAGAGCCAATGAACTAGAAATGAGTCGACTATAAAGCAATCGCAAAAGAAGAAAAGAGGGGAAAGAAGAAGTAGGCCAACCACAAGGGCAATTAAATACCAACTGAACTAAACCGCATCCTAGGAAAGGGGGAAGTCACCAGAACAGAACTGTCTTCATGAAGGATAGCAACGTCTGTTATGGATTCCACATTAGAGAGGTAGACCCAACCGGTATGGACACTGAGACAAAGGTCAGCTGTGAAACCTGGGGAAAGATTAGAAGGTGTAGTTGGAAGGAGTATTCCTAGGTGGGGAGCAAAGAGAAGGATTTATAATCTGCCAGTTAGCTTTATTCCACATCCGGCCTTAGATTTGTGGGTTCACTTCTGTTTCTGAGCCACCTGGTTTTCCCTAATAGCATAGAACTCCATGCCTTTAAGGGTGAAGCATAACTGGTTCTCTCCCAACAGCTTGGCATCCTGAACAGAATTCAAGGTTCAGTAATTATGAGAACAAATGCGGGAGAGGTGGATGGTGGACTTATCGCATAAACTGTCTAAAATAAAGGATACTCAGATCAACTACTGAATTTGAGACTTTTTTTTAGGACTATATTGGAATAAACTGATCAACAGCCTTTTGAAGGCCTGATGAGAACGCAGGTTCCTAGTAAAAAGATAGAACAGGCTGGAGAACATAAGCAATGTCAGTTACAAAAAAAGTCAGAATAAGGACTTCCAGAACAAATAGCAAGGATATATATCTTTATGGCAGAATATTGAGACGACAACAACTTTTCAAGGGATATTATAGAGCAGAGGTAGGCAAAATACGGCCCTCAGGCCAAATCCTGCCCACCACCTGTTTTTGTAAATAAAGTTTTACTGGGACACAGACACTCATTTGTTAGTAAATCATCTATGTCTGCTTTCACGCTAAACTGCAAAGTTGGCTCTTTACAGAAACGTTTGCAGACTCCTGTTACAGAGCATCAGTACGTCATCATAGGGTATCTATAGAATTTCATCTAGCAATTGGAATTGGCTGGTTTCATAAAGACAGATTACAGAATGGGAATAATCCATGTGGGATCTACATTTTGAGGTCCAAGAATGAACTCAGTATACAGAGTGGAATTTCCAAAATACTATCTGTGAATACAAAAGAAACAAGCTCCCCATCCAGACAAGCTGAGGAGGCTATGATACGCTTATAGTAAGTGCTGGCATCACCTAGTTCAGGAAAAAAGATGCTTGCAATTTATGGATGGGATAAATAGATTAGAAAAGGATGGTGGAGAAGTCAACTTCAAAGTAAGAAAATAAATGTTAGAAATTTGTGAATTAATGCTTTATTTGGTATATAGTTATTTAATGTATATGATTCTTTTTGACGATGATTTCCTACCTAGAAAAAGAGGAAGACAGATTCACCCAAACCCTGACTCACAGAAGCGCCCCCTAGATGAGGACAGTTATCAGAGACAGGAAATGAGGTCTGTAGAATAGAAAACTAGAGACATAATCATGAAATATCTCACCCATTTAGAATCTGAAAAACTGCATCTACCCAAAAGAGGAAAATTCTGATATTACTTTGTTAGTAATTTATAAAATCTTCTATTCTGTTTAAATTTGAGAGGCTATGCCATTATGTCCCTGATGGCTGTCAATGATTTTCAGCTATAATCAAGATGGCTGGGAAAGACGTAAATGTAAGTTGGAATAATACATTGTAGTTAAGCAGGAACTATTCCAGGATTGTGACAATGGATTCTTATTTTAGAAAGAATGGACTTTTGGCTTAATGAATCAAATTTGGACAGTAACAGTATTAGGAGGCTCTCTAAACTTTATCTCAGAGACTTGACTCTGTACCTCGCTTATGCTGTCTGCATGACATTCCGTCCAGTTTCTTCCTGGGAGAGCTCTGAGATCATTTACATTGTTTACAAAATTATGCTAAGTTTTTATAACGAGGATTAGCAGGAAAAAGGTAAGTGACTTTAAAACCAAAGATTGAGAAATTGAGAAAAATAGATTTTAGAAAGACTCGGGAAGTGTGTCACACGTTGTAATTATTTCTAAAATGTGTTGCAATTGTCTCTTTGAAAGGAGGAAATGAGAATTATAGAAGTGGATTGGGAGGAAATACTTTGGGTAAGAAGTCAGATGAAAGACATATTTTAAAAATGCAGGCAACCATTTGAATGTCTTGCTATGCTTCTAAAGTTGAGTTTATAAAAGTGTAAGTGACAAGAAAAAAAATGCAGGCAACATAAGAATATAAGACAGGGAACTCTAATGTGCTGTGGTGACCTAAATAGTAAGGAAATCCAAAAAAGAGGGAATATACGTATATGTATAGCAGATTCGTTTTGTTGTACTGTAGAAACTACACAACATTGTAAAGCAACTATACTCCAATAAAAATTAATTAAAGGGCTTCCCTGGTGGCGCAGTGGTTTAGAGTCCACCTGCCGATGCAGGGGACATGGGTTCGTGCCCCGATCCGGGAAGAGTGGCTGGGCCTGTGAGCCATGGCCGCTGAGCCTGCGCGTCCGGAGGCTGTGCTCCGCAGCGGGAGAGGCCACAACAGTGAGAGGCCCGCGTACCACACACACACACACACACACACACACACAAATTAATTAAAAAAATACATAGGAAAGATAGAAGATAAAGATGAACGTAAAAGAAAAAGGGTTGGTAATGAACTACATTTAAAAATTACATGGGTTTTGGAATCAGACATAGTTCAGAGACTGAATTTTCTCAGTATTTATTTTTATGGGCATTTATATATTTGTAATTTAAAACATAGACATATTATTATCACACATATACGATTATTTACTAACTGTGAGTTGTATTACCATGGAATTTATTCCTACCTATTCCTTTTGAATAACTCTGTTGGCTTGTTGAAGGCAAAGGAATCCAAGACTTGTATATGAAGGCTGAACTGAGAAGGTGGGGAAACACTGAGGCAGAACCCAAGCAGGAAGAAGACGCAAGTCCAAACCTTGAAGACAGAATCTCGAAATCAAAACCTCCTCACCTGCGCTGTAAAATCACGATGGCACTGACTACTTGGATACAGGGCCAGACCCTCAGTGAGGGGTGGTGCTAAACATCTCCTGTGTGCACGTCATTCCCAACAGAGCAAAACGAATTTATAGACATCTCAAACTGCAAAGGAACCAACATCCTAAATAGTTCTAGTGAGTAAAGGATGCTAAATAGAAATTAATAATAGAGTCCAGCATCCATCATTCCTAGTTTCAGATGTACATGTCACTGTTGTGTCTTTAATGAGGACCACTATTTTTATTGTTTTGTTTTATTTTATTGCCTATAAAAATATTCATAAAGGCTACTGCAAGTTCATCCTACCTTCAATCCAGTTGACCCAACTTTCCCACCATAGATTTTTCCAGTACTTAACCAGGCATAGCTCACGTGTACATCTATATATGCACTGCCCATATGTTCACTGATAAACTATACCCTTCTCTCATATGTAATAAGGATGTGCACTTCTTAGGGATTTGGTTCAAAGATTAACGCAAGCTCAATGGACATTGCTATCAATCACCTACACTCCTGTCCTTTACCGATAACCTTATAATCATAATTCATATTAGCATAATCACCTTCTCACTGATTACTGAAAGACCCAAAATCATCAATAATTCAGTTACGTATGTGATACTTTATCTTAAAGAAAGGTTTCTTTCAAACCAAGGGTTGATATCCAGGGATTTCTGATTAATTCTTAAATTAACTGGAAAATTTAATTAGCAATGATATTATATTTGAAAATATTCTGGTTGAGATTTATTCATCTTAAAAACCTTAATAATAGAGTGGAGCAAAATACTTATTTAGAAATTCCCATTTCAGTTTTTGTTTTGTTTTGTTTTGATGAGCTCATGAAGTTCAAGTAGTGGGTAACACAAAAATTTTTAAAGCAAGACTTACTCTTCTTGGAACTTATGTGTATAAGAGTTTTGTTAAAAAGTTCTCTATAGTATCATTAGAATATAAAGTACTTACTCCTTTGGGGTAAGGATCATTTCTATTCTATTCATTGTTTATTCCCAGCACCTAGCGCAATGCAAGGAACTATTAGGTATGTATAATTAATACTTATTTGTTGAATAAATGAATGCAAAAACTTCCTGTTATAAATCAGTAATTCGACACCAGCTTGTCTTCCTGATGAACTATGAAATTCTTAAGAAAATGTACCTGAGAACTATAATATCGAAGTATAGAAAAGAGTACATGAGAAAAGGAAGGACAAGTGCTTCACTTGCAGTAATAACTGTTTTCATATAATTTTTCTGGCAGATATCAAATATGATGGGTCTTCCAAAAACGGTTTTCTTTTTTAAAGGGGAAAACAGAAAGTAAAACAATAAGATTATAGTTTTCTACTGAAGCAATATTGACCTAGATATACCCACTTTCTTTAACCACAGTATTGCTAAAGTGAGCCATGAAAAACACACATGCACGCACACACACCCACACATATGCACACACACACACACACACTTAAAGCACATCTTTACACACAAGGTCTTTACACATAATTTTATTACTTCCGTAAGGTACTGTGAAAGGCTTGGCTCCTTTTTCTACGTCAAAGACTTTCATCTCTGCTTCTGTGTCAAGTGGCTCTTGGATGGATTACTCATGTGCATGTTTATCATCTTTTGGGTTTTTAAAAAAACTCCCTGTACTAACTACTAACTAGACATCACCTGCACATGACAGTTTGCTTGAAACTATATAATCATAGTAGTCTCTCAGATATGGATATTATTTTAAGACAACTCCTCTGACTTATTCAGATATGCAAACTTTTATAGTGCACAGGGTCCCCCATAAGCACGATTCTCAAACTTTGGTAGGCATCAGAATCAAATCTCCTGAAGGGCTTGTTAACACACAGACCGCCAGGCCTCATCCCAGCGTTTCTGACTCAGGAGGTCTGGGATGAGGCCAGACAATTTGCTGATGCTGCCAGCAAATTGGTCCAGAGACCATGCTGGGTTGGATACATCCAGAGGAATAAGAATGAAACAGATGACACAGAACTGACGGCAACCCGTGAGAAAGACCTGATATTAAAAATATATAAGGTTACTAAGAAAATAATGGCAGCTAATCTAAATTTCCTAAAACTACAGAGCAGAGGATGGTGGATGACGCCTAAGAGATTTGAAGGCTTTTCCTTTGACCGAAACTTGGACACAAACAGCCAAACCAAAAATTCTATTTGACATACGTTTCCTTACCAGGAGAACGCTTGCACTGTGCAGAATGAGAGGGGCTTTTCAGCTGACCTTTATGTGTGTCTTAATTTGAGAATATTACTGGAATATGAACAATAGGTTATAAATGGTAATAGAGTGGATGGCACAAATAACGGTCAAGGTTAACTTTCTAGGGCAAAAGCCATGGGTTCCACAAAGTAACCATTACTTAGATACTTCCATTCTTTCAACATGTATGGGGTACCTTCTGCACGCTGATACTGTGCTAGGATATCAAAAGACCTCCTTATCGGGAGAGAAATGGGGGAATAGATTTTTTTAAACTTATAATAAGCAAAGAGCATCCCAACAGAGGTAAAGGAGATGGTACCATGGAAGCATGGTGAGGATGTAGCCAGTTGTGTGAAAGAGTCTGGAGAGGCTCTGGAGAGGAGGGATTTATGATGAATTTTAAGGAAAAGGAAGAACTAGACAGGTGGAGAATGGGAGAAAGACATGCCAGGGAGAGACAACCACGTGATCACAGGCACAGTGCTATGAGCCCACACTACTGTCAGGGGAACAGAGAGCTCCATGTGGCTGAAGCATAGGTGGGTGTGGCTGGAGGGAAAGAATGGCAGAAAAGAAGTGTGAAAATGCCTGGGGGCAGATCATGATGTGAGGGGCCTTGCAGGCAGTGACAACCTTAGGAACAGAAAACTCAATCCGTAGATAAAGGAAGTTAAGAAGGCCTTAAAGCAAAGGGCTGTCATGGTCCAATTCAACTCCTAGTAAGTCTCTCAGCAGCACAGAGAATGAAGGAGAAGTGGGGATGAGGCGGAAGAAACACAGGAAGAAATTAGACTCATAAGCTAAGCAAGGGCTAAGGTAGAGAGCAGAGGTCTTCCTTGAGAGGCATTTCGGAGGTATCACGGGTAGGACTTGGCCAACAGGCAAGCATAGGGAACGCCACAGAAAGAAGAGTTGGAGCTCACTTTTAACAACTCTAACGGATTCATTTGGCCTGTTCAACTTGCTGATCCACGGTATGTGTGATATTTACTGAGCTCTAATTATATATAAGGCACAGCTGTAAATAACTATAGCTGCGGAAGACAAGCTCTCTGCCATCAAGATGCTTACTGCCCAATTTCACTTTAACTTGGAGCCACGGTCTTGAGAGAGAGAAACTTATCTCAGGAAAAATTCTCTGCAAGACTGCAGGCTGCCACAACAGGGAATTCTCCAGAGAGGATCACAAAGCTTAACAAAGTATGTACTCCCTTAATTTTGTATTTGGGACGAGGAGAAACTGAAGGAGGACAAGGAAAGGAAAGACATAGATGACACAGTCATGAGACATCTGCAGCCACTCCCCGCCATGCCAAAATTACGTGTCCGAGAAAGATATCACTTATCCTTCAGGAATAAGGTGAAGAATGTCTCTTAACCACTATATGGATTAAGAATGGCTTTCTCGGGGCTTCCCTGGTGGCGCAGTGGTTGAGAGTCCGCCTGCCGATGCAGGGGACACGGGTTCGTGCCCCGGTCCGGGAAGATCCCACATGCCGTGGAGCGGCTGGGCCCGTGAGCCATGGCCGCTGAGCCTGCGTGTCCGGAGCCTGTGCTCCGCAACGGGAGAAGCCACAACAGTGACAGGCCCGCATACCGCAAAAAAAAAAAAAAAAAAAAGAAAAGAAAAAAGAATGGCTTTCTCTTAACCCATAAGAAGTTCATACCTAGATTGAGCTTCGACGAACTTTACCAGGCATTAGAGGTTAAAAACAGAAGGTAAGTAACCCTAGAAAATTCTACAGCACTAGGCTAAGATAAAACAAGCAGAAGTTGTAAAGAAAAACCTGTCTTAAACAGCACTACCGGTTACCCCTCATCTTTTTTGACCCTGACTTAGGAAGTTCCAAAACCAACATTTCAACTGTCAGAAGCATCTCTTAGAAAATGTCTCATGGTGCTCTAATATCTATCATTTAGTACTTGGACATCTTTCTAAAGCAGATTTCTATCACCCATCATTTGGTAATACCTGAGATTTTCGAAAAAAACATAATGATTTAAAATTTCTTCATCCCGGATTTAACCTGGGAACTTGTGGCTATGCCCACACAGAGTCCAAATCCTGCAGGACAAAGCATAAAACTCTCAAAGAGATTCACTGAGATAGCATCCTCTTGAAGACAAAAGTGATAACAGCTCACTTGGAGAAAATTTTACTATTGAAACCAGCACTTGAGCTTTATGGTATATTTTAAACATGCAGGAGCAATTGTCAAGAGAGAACAGGCTCTATTACAAATCAGTGATTCCCAAGCAGTTAGTGCCCAATTCCCCCCCTTCGTATCCTAGAACACATTATTTTTTTGCTTTAATAATACTTAGGCAGTAAGAATAACGGAAACACCTGGAGTTGATTTTAACAGGACTTTGCTAGCCCAGGGTAGAGTCCAAATCTCGTCAGGCTAAATCTCACCCTTGACCTGCCAAATATGATTACCAGAATCCAGCCACTTCCCCACATCCTGCAGCTGTTCTCCCCCGCCCTCCCCCCACATAAACATCACATCTACCTCTCCTCCTGGAACTCCAACGGCAGCAAGAACACATGTCGCCAATTCAAGGGGAATAACAATTTCTGCAATGGACACTCCAAAGCAGAGACGCCTGGGTTTACCTCTGCACACACGCCTCTAGCACATTACAGGGCACTCTCCCTGGTGATGGTCTGAAGCAGTCACTGCTGGAGTGAAATAGCAGCAACCTCAGAGCCCTAAAGTAACAGAACACAACAGTTTATTTAAAAAGAAGTGAGGGGCACGTGAAGGTTTTAATCCCAGGCAAGGCAAAACGTGAAGCGTCAGGCCCACCTATGTAGACAGACATCCAGGGGCACCATATGATGGGCTGTGAGACCTTGGTCAAGTCAGCTAACTGTTCATTGTTTTTCTCTTGAAGACGATTGGACGATGTTTTTTAATCTGGGTTCGTGATGCATTGGCAAAGTCTTGCCCCTTCTCTTGTAGACTCGGTAGTAATCACAGCAATTATGTTCAGTGAGATTTACACCTTGTTTGATTGTATCTTGAGCCACATTTTCTCCTTATTTCATTGAGGTTTTCACAACTGACCTTTTGGTTCATAAAGGTCATCCTTACCTCCACTTGAGGCATTTCCTAGAGATCGCCTTAACTGGAAATTGACCAGCTATAACCTTTCTTAGACCCTAAAGGTCAACAAAACCAGACAATTCATCCTCTAAATGTTACCTTCTGAAAATCCCTAACTTGAGGGCTCTTCAGGCCAACACATCTCTTGTGAGGCATTCATATTGCCTTAAAATTTTTCGCTTCTTGCTAATTAATGACTTCTCACTGATTAATGACTTAGTAATAGAGGGTAAGTTTTCCACAGTAACCCTCTGCCGCAAAAAAGCAAAAATGCTGAGTTAAATACAATAAACATCACCTTAAAAGGATGTGACGAAAGAGGGAAATTTTAGGACAAAGTGTGAGGAAAATCTTGAGCCCAGAAATACAAACAAAATACCTGGCAATACAACCACATCTCCTTTAAGGGCGTTCGCCTACCCTAAGGAAGGGACCAAATGTCAAGGGACAGGGCCTGCCCAAAGTCAGAATCTTATAGTAGACCCTCTCCATATTAAGCCAGACTCCAAGGGGCTATTCCTATATAGAAGCCCCCAGAGGAACTCTCATCTGAAGTGCCCAGCGCAGCACGGCCACATGTGGTACCCTACACGCGAGTGACACTGAACTAAGCACAGGACTAAAACAGTCTGGTTTCTGGTTTGGATGCACTCAGACGACGGGGGTCTCCCAGCTAGCTGACAACCCACAGGAGCCGTGTGGCTGACAGGGTCCTGGTGCCCCGGCCGGGTGTCAGGCCTGAGCCTCCAGGATGGCACTGCCAAGTTCAGGATACTGGACCACCAGAGACCTCCCGGCCCCATGGAATATCAACGGGCGAGAGCTCTCCCAGAGATCTCCGTCTCAACACTAAGACCCAGCTCCATCCAACGGCCAGCAAGCTCCAGTGCTGGATGCCCCATGCCAAACAACCAGCAAGACAGGAACACAACCCCACCCATTAGCAGGGAGGCTGCCTAAAATCATACTAAGTTCACAGACACCCCAAAACACACCACCGGATGCAGTACTGCCCATCAGAAAGACAAGATCCAGCCTCATGCACCAGAACACAGGCACCAGTCCCCTCCACCACGAAGCCTACACAATCCACTGAACCAACCTTACCCACTGGGGGCAGACACCAAAAACAACGGGAACCACGAATCTGCAGCCTGCAAAAAGGAGACCCAAACACAGTAAGATAAGCAAAATGAGAAGACAGAGAAATACACAGCAGTGAAGGAGCAAGGCAAAAACCCACCAGACCTAACAAATGAAGAGGAAATAGGCAGTCTACCTGAAAAAGAATTCAGAGTAATGATAGTAAAGATGATCCCAAAATCTTAGAAATAGAATGGAGAAAATACAAGAAACGTTTAACAAGGACCTAGAAGAACTAAAGAGCAAACAAACAGTGATGAACAACACAATAAATGGAATTAAAAATTCTCTAGAAGGAATCAATAGCAGAATAACTGAGGCAGAAGAGCAGATAAGTGACCTGGAAGATAAAATAGTGGAAATAACTACCACAGAGTAGAATAAAGAAAAAAGAATGAAAAGAATTGAGGACAGTCTCAGAGACCTCTAGGACAGCATTCGAATTATAGGGGTCCCAGAAGAAGAAGAGAAAAAGAAAGGGACTAAGAAAATATTTAAAGAGATTATAGTTGAAAACTTCCCTAATATGCAAAAGGAAATAGTCAATCAAGTCCAGGAAGTGCAGAGAGTCCCATACAGGATAAATTCAAGGAGAAACACGCCAAGACACATAACAATCAAACTATCAAAAATTAAATACAAAGAAAAAATATTAAAAGCAGCAAGGGAATAGCAACAAATAACATACACGGGAATCCCCATGAGGTTAACAGCTGATCTTTCAGCAGAAACTCTGCAAGCCAGAAAGGAGTGGCAGGACATATTTAAAGTGAGGAAAGGGTAAAACCTAAAACCAAGACTACTCTACCCAGCAAGGATCTCATTCAGATTCAATGGAGAAATTAAAACCTTTACAGACAAGCAAAAGCTAAGAAAATTCAGCATCACCAAACCAGCTTTACAACAAATGCTAAGGGAACTTCTCTAGGCAGGAAACACAAGAGAAGGAAAAGACCTACAATAACAAACCCAAAACAATTAAGAAAATGGTAATAGGAACATACATATCGATAACTACCTTAAATGTAAATGGATTAAATGCTCCAACCAAAAGACATAGACTGGCTGAATGGATACAAAAACAAGACCCGTATATGTGCTGTCTACAAGAGACCCACTTCCGACCTAGGGACACATATAGACTGAAAGTGAGGGGCTGGAAAAAGATATTCCATGCAAATGGAAATCAGAAGAAAGCTGGAGTAGCAATTCTAATAACAGACAAAACAGACTTTAAAATAAAGACAATTACAAGAGACAAAGAAGGACACTACATAATGATCAAGGGATCAACCCAAGAAGATATAACAATTGTAAATATTTATGCACCCAACATAGGAGCACCTCAATACATAAGGCAAATGCTAACAGCCATAAAAGGGGAAATCGACAGTAACCCAATAATAGTAGGGGACTTTTAACACCTCACTTTCACCAATGGACAGATCAACCAAAATGAAAATAAATAAGGAAAAACAAGCTTTAAACAAGATGGACTGAACTGATATTTATAGGACATTCCAACCAAAAACACGTTCTTCTCAAGTGCTCATGGAACATTCTCCAGGATAGATCATATCTTGGGTCATAAATCAAGCCTTGGTAAATTTAGGAAAATTGAAGTTGCATCAAGTATCTTTTCCAACCACAACGCTATAAGACTAGATATCAATTACAGGAAAAAAACTGTAAAAAATACAAACACTCGGAGGCTAAACAATATGCCACTAAGTAACCAAGACATCACTGAAGAAATCACAAAATACCTAGAAACAAATGACAATGAAAACACGACGGCCCAAAAACTATGGGAGGCAGCAAAGCAGTTCTAAGAGGGAGGTTTATAGCAATACAATCCTACCTCAAGAAACAAGAAAAATCTCAAATAAACAACCTATCCTTACAACTTAATCAATTAGAGAAAGAAGAACAAAAAACCCCAAAGTTAGCAGAAGGAAAGAAATCATAGAGGGAACTTATCTCCACATAATAAAGGCCATATATGACAAACCCACAGACAACATTGTTCTCAATGGTGAAAAACTGAAACCATTTCCACTAAGATCAGGAACATGACAAGGTTGCCCACTCTCACCACTATTATTTAACATAGTTTTGGAAGTTTCAGCCACAGCAATCAGAGAAGAAAAAGAAATAAAAGGAATCCAAATTGGACAAGAAGAAGTAAAACTGTCACTGTTTGCAGATGACATGATACTACACATAGAGAAACCTAAAGATGCTACCAGAAAACTACTAGAGCTAATCAATGAATTTGGTAAAGTAGCAGGATACTAAATTAATGCACAGAAATCTCTTGCATTCCTATACACTAATGATGAAAAATCTGAAAGAGAAATTGAGGAAACACTCCCATTTACAATTGCAACAAAAAGAATAAAATACCTAGGAATAAACCTACCTAAGGAGACAAAAGACCTGTATGCAGAAAACTGATACTGATGAACGAAATTACAGATGATACAAACAGATGGAGAGATATACCATGTTCTTGGGTTGGAAGAATCAACATTGTGAAAATGACTATACTACCCAAAGCTATCTACAGATTCAATGCAATCCCTGTCAAACTACCAATGGCATTTTTCACAGAACTAGAACAAAAAATTTCACAATTTGTATGGAAACACAAAAGACCCCGAATAGCCAAAGCAAACTTGAGAAAGAAAAGCGGAGCTGAAGGAATCAGGTTCCCTGACTTCACACTATACTACAAAGCTACAGTCATCAAGACAGTATGGTACTGGCACAAAAACAGAAATATAGATCAATGGAACAGGATAGAAAGCCCAGAGATAAAACCACGTGCATCTGGTCACCTTATCTTTGATAAAGGAGGCAAGAATATACAATGGAGAAAAGACAGCCTCTTCAATAAGTGGTGCTAGGAAAACTGGACAGGTACATGCAAAAGAATGAAATTAGAACACACCCTAACACCATACACAAAAATAAACTCAAAATGGATTAAAGACCTTATGTCTCTATGACATTAATCACAGCAAGATCCTTTCTGACCCACCTCCTAGAGAAATGGAAATAAAAACAAAAATAAACAAATGGGACCTAATGAAACTTAAAAGCTTTTTCACAGCAAGGGAAACCATAAACAAGACCAAAAGACAACCCTCAGAATGGGAGAAAATATTTGCAAACAAAGTAACTGACAAAGGATTAATCGCCAAAATATACAGGCAGCTCATGAAGTTCAATATCAAAAAAACAACCCAATCCAAAAATGGGCAGAAGACCTAAATAGACATTTCTCCAAAGAAGACATACAGTTTGCCAAGAAGCAGATGAAAAGCTGCTCAACATCACTAATTATTAGAGAAATGCAAATCAAAACTACAATGAGGTATCACCTCACACCAGTCAGAATGGCCATCATCAAAAACTCTACAAACAATAAATGCTGGAGAGGGTGTGGAGAAAAGGGAACCCTCTTGCACTGTTGGTGTGAATGTAAATTGATACAGCCACTATGCAGAACAGTATGGAGGTTCCTTAAAAAACTACAAATAGAACTACCATATGACCCAGCAATCCCACTACTGGGTATATACCCTGAGAAAACCACAATTCAAAAAGAGTCATGTACCACAATGTTCACTGCAGCACTATTTACAATAGCCAGGACATGGAAGCAACCAAAGTGTCCATTGACAGATGAATGGATCAAGACGATGTGGCACATATATAAAATGGAATATTACTCAACCATAAAACGAAACGAAATTGAGTTATTTGTAGTGAGGTGGATGGACCTAGAGTCTGTCATACCGAGTGCAGTAAGTCAGAAACAGACAAACAAACACCATATGCTAACACACATATATGGAATCTAAAGAAAGAAATGGTTGTGATGAACCTAGGGGCAGGACAGGAATAAAGACTCAGACATACAGGATGGACTTGAGGACACGGGGAGCGGGAAGGGTAATCTGAGACGAAGTGAGAGAGTGGCATGGACATATATACACTACCAAATGTAAAATAGATAGCTAGTGGGAAGCAGCCGCATAGCACAGGGAGATCAGCTCAGTGCTTTGTGACCACCTAGAGGGGAGGGATAGGGAGGGTGGGAGGGAGACACTAGAGGGAGCGTATATGGAGATATACATATACGTACAGCTGATTCACTTTGTTATATAGCAGCAAGTAACACACCATTGTAAAGCAATTATACTACAATAAAGATAAAAAAAGAACCCCCAAAAGCTACCCCCACAGGTAAGCAAAACGAAACCTACTTCTCCTCCAACCCCAGAGAACTAAGAGACATTGTCTTGACTCTGAGGGAAGCAGGAAGGGAAAGCCGAGGTTAAAGTCTGGCTCTTGAAGCCCAGATACACAGAATGAGAGTCCTTGGACCCTCAGGCCATGAACTTGGTAGGGTCCCAGGTATCCAGCAGCAACAAACACAGACCTAGGCAGGCATGCACGCACTTTCATCTTCCATCTTGAGAAATGCCACAGATCATTTTCCTGAGCAAGAATCAGCACAGAATTGGAGACAACCAAGCACGGAAAGAAACAGGCCTTGAGTGAGAACTACCATATACTGGAATCATCATACACAAATGAGGAAACAAGTGTGCTAACTCTGCTAAAATAAATCACAAACTTGAAAATATCTCCAGGGACCAGGAGAATATAAAATGCTACACAGAAGATGTGTAAAGGGGTCAGCCAAATAAAGCTGCTAGGGAAAAAAAAGAATTGAAATGAAAAACTTAATGAATGATCTTAGCAGCCGACTGTACAGAGCAGAAGAAACCATGAGTGAATTGGAAGACAGATCAGAAGAAATACAGCAATGGAGTTAAATGATGGGAACTCTGAAAGAGATGTAAAGAGAACTGATTAGGGTGAGAAGGTCCAACATACTTTTAATTAAAGTTTCAGAAGGAGAGAAGAGAATGGGAGAGAGGAGACCTTTGAAGAGATATGGGTGTGAATTTCCCAGAATAAACTACATGTACAGAAGCCCAGTGAATCCTGAGCAGGATAAATAAAAAAGAATCCACACCGAAATACATCATAGTGAAACCAGAAAAGAAAAGAAAAAAAGACAAAATCTTAAAAGCATCCAGAGAAGAAAGGCAGATTACTTTCAAAGGAGTGGCAGTTAGAATGACAACTAACTTCTCCACAGTTCTTGATTGACTGAAGTACACTGACAGCTCACTGCATCTTAGTTTTAGGCCAAACTGTATATTTTATCTATTACCATAATTGCCTGCTGACTAAGCCCCTTCTCTTAGCTCTTTCTCAAGGTAATGGGAATAAGGAGGAAGTAAATTTCTGAAAAAGAATCCTGAAACATTTGGTAGCTTTTAGCTTTATTACCCAATAATGTGGTAAAGTCACTGTACTAGAAATAATGGTGCTTGGCTTGTAAGTTTTGCCTGTGTTAAAACCTTCCCACCAATCAATTAAAATTTCTTCCTGGAGCTGTACCACAGAGAAAGAGAAGAATAAGTGGAATTGATTCTCTCCTGGTAATAAATGGACCTTGGGATGACACACCTAAATATATCTCTAGGCCACAGATGAACCACCTGGTGCTTACCCACTTCTTTTTTCTCTTAGATTAAGTTTTTGAGAAATAAGTTTTCTTTCATATACTTCTCCTCAGACCTTTGATTTGCACTTTATATCTTATCAGTAAATCTTTAATTATCATCGTGAAATGCACAAGATGAAAAAAAAACATTTTTTGTTTCTATATGTGGGACCCAGTGGTTTTCATGTTCAAAAGGCAATCAAAATGACTCGGACACATTCACGGTAACAATCACAGCAGCTTGATCCACTTCACTTAAAAAGCAGTCTCCGGCTTTTCCAATAAAATATTTGCTTTATCAAGAGGAGAATAAATTTGGGAATCTTCGTAATGGAAAGTTTACAAGTATCCTTGATGACAATGCAGAGTTACTACAGAGAAAAAAATATGGTATATTAAATTAACTTAATATTATGATCCTCCTGTTAAGATGCTCGACAAAGTTAAAACAACTTCTTGAGGAATTTCACGCAGGAGATCATTTCTGGAAAAGCAACAGAGCCTATATTAAAAAATAAAGCGAAATGTCTTACATAGAAAGTTGAGGATGGAGAAGAACAAAAATTAAATCTAAAGAACATACAACACTGAGAAAAATTAAACAATTTTATCATTTTTAAAGCAGATATATTAAGAATTTCTCAAAAGACTATCTAGTCTGTATTCTTTGCTGATTCACACATGCTGGTCCTCGGTAGAGGTTAAATCCCGTAACTCCTATGTCATATGCTTTTTAGGAGCAGCTACATTAAGGATATCAGAGATCATAATTCACAGCCAGCACCCAGTTTCTATTGGGAATTTCACATAAAAGGCTTCTGTACTAGTAATTTATAAATACATTTATTACCATGTTCTATATTTTCACTAAATAATTCACATACCGAAACAGATCTTCTAGGTGTTTCCCAAGATAAATTAACCACATTATTAGCTCACCCATCAAAAATTATTCTATAGAAGACAGACTATTTCCTGCATACAATAACTCTGTTATTTGCCTAGACCTGACGCGACTATTATTTCTCGAATACCCTAAGATTTCTGAAAAGGTATTCACTACTCAAGCCTCTGAGTGAAACGTACCAGGAAAGCATTACCCGAAATTTTGCAGGATTGTCTTGCAGAGACCACTGACGAATACAATGCAGATTTTGAATCATAGTTTTCTTTTACATCTAAAATGTTTACACTTCATCTAAATAAATCTCCTTAATCGTTAGATAAGAATATAAAGCCCAGATATTTTAAACGACGGCCAAAACCATAAGAACGTCGTGTGTTCTCTCTCTCTCTCTGTGTCTTTCTGTTCTGCCCGCCTGAGCCGTGCCCTTTCCACCCCACCACATCGGGGCTCCTTCACTGCAGCTCCTGCTTCCCTCTTTATCCCAAGAGATGACTGCTTATTATACAGTTTTATAGGTTCAAACACATTGTAAATCAACTATACTCCAATAAAAATTTTAAAAATGAACAACCACCACACACACACACACACACACACACACTGAAGCCAGGCTTTCACTCTCCAGTCCTCCCAGCCTGTAGTGCTTCCTTAGTTATGACCTGGAAGAGCCTTTCCATCTGCGACTGGCTGGGAATCAGCATTGTCTGCCCTCCCAGCTCCTTGGATGGGCTCCAAATGAACTCTTCAGTCTCTTTCTAGCCACTAATTAAGGCCCTCATTAATGGGGCCAGTTGAATATGAATCAGCCAACTTTACAAGTTCCTACCACCCTCAAAGGATCTGCGTTGTCCTCAAGGCAAAGCCCCTCCCTGCTCCAATCTGGGGAGGGCCATTCTTCTGTGAAGGCCCAGTTTTTTTTAAACTTTTTATTTTATATTGTAATAGAGTTGATTAACAATGTTGTGTTAGTTTCAGGTGTCCAGCAAAGTGATTCAGTTATACATATACATGTATCTATTCTTTTTCAAATTATTTTCCCACCTAGATTGTTACATAGCATTGCAGAGTTCCCCATGCTCTACAGTAGGTCCTTGCTGGTTATCCATCTTGAATATAGCAGTGTGTACATGTCAATCCCAAACTCTCTAACTATCCCTCCCCTCACCCTTCCTCCATCCCCACCCCGTAACCATAAGTTCATTCTCTAAATCAGTAAGTCTGTTTTGTAAATAAGTTCATTTGTATCGTTTCTTTTTAGATTCCGCATATAAACAATATCATATGATATTTCTCTTTCTCTGTCTGACTTATTTCACTCAGCATGACAGTTTGTGAAGCCCCAGTCTGACATGGTTCCCAGTAAGCTTTAGGACACCGTGTGAGGCCCAGACGAAAACCACAATGTGTTGAGTGTTGGGACCCTCCTTTCTTTTAGGATGCTAGCAAAATCCTCCAGATAAAGGTCTGGACTAAATGATAATCCTTTAGGGGAGGAAAAAATAACAACTGCATCTGTCATTCCTCCTATTTCCCTCCTCCTCCCTCACCCAAAGCTAAATAAATAAATATAAATAAATCTCCTAATGCAAATTGAACTACCACTCTGGAAATTTAATAATGGAGTAGGAGGCCTTTGACCCCCTAGGTCTCTGGGTCAAAGATAATTCAGGTTGTTAGTGATAAAATGTCACTGTGATCAGTGACTGGTCAGTGGCTCACAGATGCAAGGGGGAATGACTTGGTGGCCTCAGAGCAGCTGTCAAGGCACAAGTGTTCACAGCTTTTTTTGCTTATACATCATTTCTACAGAGGATCCAGAGAGACTACAGACATCTCTCTTGCTGTTAGAGCCTCTTGCATTAAGGTATAGGTGCTTACAAAGTTTTAGAGCACTGAGACAGCTCACACCCACACCATACATGAATCTCTCTCACAAACACACAAAACACACAAACACACTACCCCCGTCTTCCAGGTTATGACATTAGGACTACTTACTTTACTGGTCATCTTGTCAGTTAATATTTATTGAATCCACTTGGGCACACGATATTATAACAAGGAACAATTAGATGCCAAAGTTTAGCTGATTTAAATCTACTGCAACCCTCAAAATAATTAAAGTCATATCAACGATGGACCCCAAAGTGCTATTTGATGACACAGAAATACATCTCTCTTACTTGGAAGCATAATAACACCTAAAGTACTATAAATGTGAATTCACACACAGTGTCCATCTCAGATCTGTAAGTGTAGCATCATGGTAATTCAGATCCCTACCCTGAAACCTGGATGCCTGGGTTCTAGTACTGGGACAGATATTCTGGCTGGATCTTGTGTCTTCCTCATTTGAAAAGATATGATTCAAGGACATGGCCTCTAAGTTAACCTTTTCAGTTCTAACACTCTATGATTTCCCCCCAGGGCTACTGTAGTTGTATTTAAGAGCTTACTTTATAGGCAGTATTAATATCGTTTAAGATTATTTTCATTACTTACGAGGAACGGTTGTTTTTTATTTATATAACGAACTCTTAACATAGCAAACACGATGTTCCAGGCAACGGTCTAAGTATTTACAAATATAAACTCCTTAAACTGCATCAGATTAGTTTCTTAACTGCCGTTATGTTCTTAAGAAGAAATGTAACACAAACAATTTAGGGTTAGTAAGAATTGTAGATTGAACAAACCTCGAATTCCTATTCATTTGTCTGAATAATTAAGCACTGATTATTACTTACTGCGAGCTTTAAGAAAAAGTGTGCAAATTTCAAGCAGGAAAACCACATATGATCAGTTTAGGAACAAATCCATGAATTGCTAGTACTGGTGATTTGCACTCATACTTGCTTATTAACTGATAGAAACATAATAATTAAATTGCTCCCCATAAGCTCCCACAATGCGTTGTTTTAAGCAAATTAACTATATTCTCTCATTTATTCAATCACTGAACAAATTTTTAAGAACAACAACTATGTTCCCATCACTGTGCTAGCCCCTGGTGATATGAAAATGCATAAGACAGACATGACCTTGAGAGGTTCACAGTCTGGAGATATTAACTGCTAAAATGTGCTCATATGATCAGTCAATTAAAAATTCCTCTGGGTGAGGACAACCGTTTATTCTCTAAGAATTAAAATTATGTAAGTGACAAAATAAAATGCTCGAAATAAAACTGAGATTGCTTTGATCTCTATCCTGCAAACCAAAAACGAAGAGGATAAATTTAAAATAAATAAATAAAATAAAGTTAATAAAATAGATAAAAATAGTCCAAGTATACTTTCTGTTTTATAGAAAATAAGGTGATAGAACATAGAAAGTCACCTATTTTTTTTACATACATTTATAGATGTCCTTACAGTTTAATGACTTCACATTTATACCAAATCCTGAAATATGTATAAGGATTAGTAATCACAAAAGTAATCCTATAAGTAAACCTATCTAACCATTTAAAAGGTAGCTGTAGTCTATTTTAAGTATAATTATTTATTAATACTTTTTGAAAGTAACTGAAAAGAAACTTTGTTCCCATAGAAAGCACACAACCACATATTAAGGCAATGTGCAAATTTAGTACTTAGGCCCTCGTGTATGTATATCAATATAATCAGTTCCCCTTTCTTATTTTATCGCGTGACCAGAAATAGAGTGACTCTGTCCATGGAACCAGCAGTTCTTACTTATATAAGAGGCTTTTAGTAATGTACCGTGAAACATGACAGTTCAAAGGATGGTTATTATTTCCTTAATTTGTCAAGGGAGTTTTCAACAAAGAACCACCATATTCATAATAAAAAAATATTCTTTTAAGTTCTAAGTAGGGAATTTTTTTTAATATATATTTTATAAGGAGTTGACATGCTAATACTAGCAAAACACTGAATCTTCCAAAGGGTGACTTCTCTCTTTGAGTGAATGTGAGAATGGTAAGACCACTGGGGGATGAATACATTGTTCTCTTGGTACAGTTGTAACTTATCTTTGCTCAAGTGCAACAGCCTTCTTCAGAAGCTGTGCCATCCATCTGCCCATGAGTTTCACAGAAACAAATCACAAAAGGGCGTCTGCATTAAGGTCAGCAGTAACTTTACAAAGTCCCATGTCCAAAATGACAAAAAGAGCATTCAGCCCTATGGCTGCCTCTCTTAGTATCCCTGTTGTCCGAAGGTGTAGGCGCCGTGAAGTTTCCTCAAACATGCCTGTCTAGATGCAAATTCCTGTAAGACAGTTGCTACTACCCTTCCGGCTACAGGGAGTTTTATTCCCAGATTGCTGGGCTCAAGGCAAGATGGCTGCATCCTGCCTTTTCATCATGATTTCAAGAGGTGGAATGAAGTAAGCCTACCTTCAGTGGAAGGTGCAAGGAAGCACTGAAACTTGTCTTTACCTTACAGAGTGTGACTTTAGTCACCAAATTCAGATACAGGGCTTTCACTGAGCTTTTTATGTTTTGTGAATATTTATTCTGTCATCAGTAGCATATTGTAAGCGGTGACATTTCTTCCCCCTGCACAGTCCAACTTAGATGCTCCCTTGGTGAAGGGGGTCTCTTTTACATTCAATGTGAGAGGGCAGTGAATCTGTAGGTCTCAGGGACTATATGCTCTACACTGTCCCTTACCTTCTGCTAAATCCTAGGGAAAGATAATGGCCTTTGTCTTACCTGCCTCCCTGAAGTGGATCCCAGTGCTTTCTGATGGGGCATAAATAATGAACACAACATTTAAAACTCTAATGTTGCTTTCCAAATAGCAAAATATTTAAAATAACTATTTCTATCGACATTTCTCCTTCCTGTAAGGTTAAGGGCAAAGGAGAACATACAATATAATCAACATGTTAAAACAAAACCCAAAAAACAACCCTTAAGACCTAAGTCTCCCATTTCTATTCAATTTAATATATGGAAAATTATGTATTTCATTTTCTATTCAACTCAGTATTCCAATAACTGGTTTTCTTTTGACAAACCCACCAGCTCATTTCCATAATTCCGGTATATGTATAACTCTTTCCCAAAATGGATAATGCATGAGCCGTGTCCTCTCCCCACCCCCCCAGGGAAGATTCCAAGTATACAGCAAGGTGACCTCACTAAAGCAAATTATAATCGCTATCTATTTTCTGTGTTCGAACTAATCTTTCTGGGGGTAATGTACCAGTCTTCAATATATCTCTCAGAAATAGATGACAATAATTTTCAGTATTACTGCGATCACAACTGTTTATAAAAATCTACCATTTCACGAGCTTCAAGACAGGCTCCCCTTTTTTATTTATTTAAAAACCATTTAAAGTGGAAAATGTAGAAAAGTCCATAATTTCAAACAATGAAATATTGTGCTTAAAACAGATACTGTCACTCTGTTGGCAGAGAAAAGAGAAAATACCAAAAGAATATAAAAGCAGGCTTGTGTATATATATACACAAAATAATGTCAACTTAATATACAAATGGAAAATCTTGTCAGACAATAAAGTTACACACACACAACACAATATGCTCCAGTTAAATCAATTCATCATTACAATTATCTATCCTTGTAGTTCAGGGAACAAAATAGTCAAAAAATATAAATAGAAAAATGATTCTCACTCATTTATTCTATAAATATTTATACGTAAAGTACTCCACTAGGCCCTATGTGTAAGACAAAATTATCCTTGACCATCAAGACATGGGAGATTAGGAATAGGAAAGTTACATCTAAAGAACTAACTGGCATATATTTTATTTTTTTATTTTATTTTATTTTTTATTTATTTATTTATTTTTGCTGTACACGGGCCTCTCACTGTTGTGGCCTCTCCCGTTGTGGAGCACAGGCTCCGGATGCACAGGCTCAGCGGCCATGGCTCACGGGCCCAGCTGCTCCGCGGCATGTGGGATCTTCCCGGACTTGGGCACGAACCCATGTCCCCTGCATCGGCAGGCGGACTCTCAACCACTGCGCCACCAGGGAAGCCCTACTGGCATATATTTTAAAAGAAGTGTGTGCGTGTGTATTATTTAAAAATATAAGTGCACATAACCTATTTTTGCATCAATCTGTTAAAACATCACTGCCAGTGTTCCTCCATTCTCCAAAAATGAGTTTATCTATAGACCAAAGTTCAAGGTCAGGAATATCTGGTTGATCTCTTTATGAATGTGTTATACATATATGACATCCAACTCTCACCAAGAGTCCAAAGCCATAGAATGTATACCTAATAAATATTTGATATGTATTATCAACAACATGATAATTATTTACAAAGAACCTCTGTGTATAAGACCCTGTGAAAAAATGTACAGTATTTATAGTTATTTGTGGAGGGCTTAAAGTTCAGACAACATTGATACATACGTAGCAAGAAGACAACATTAGATGAACACACATTGGAAAAGTGCTTAGATTTTGTTGATATTTAAACTCAGTAAAACTGATCATTTAGTCCTTACTCTGTACCCAGCACAATACTCAACACTACTGCTTAGAACAACCACATGAATTACATAATATTATTTCCCACAGTGTACACACGTAGAAACTGAGGCTTACATAGTTGTCATCACTGTCAGAGTTCACACCACGCAGTCAGAGGACAGAACCAGAGCCTTGCCTTTCAACCACTGCTCTGGTCTTACTAAAACCAGCACCTCTCAATCCTGGAGGAACACAGCCATCATGAAGCCAGGGCCACCATGCAAGTGGCCCAGAAACCTCTACGCAGTGTTGCTCAAAGTCAAATGTTCATGCTGATGTGTTCTGAATCACACTATATGCAAACACAAGAATTCTCATTCGGCCTGCTGGTTAGGAAAGAACACAGCTAATTTTTCTTTCTAGTGGTCACATTCAGAAAACAGGTGTTTATTTTTAAGGTGAACAGGCCAGATAATTTGGGGAAAAGGCAAAATACTGCTCAGTTCTCGAGTGCTGCCGAAAGTCAGGATACTGCTGGTTTGGAGATGGCTGGATCAAAGGTGTCAGAGGTGGGACCACACCCAGGGGGGCTTGAATCCAGGTTTGTGCTTTTTAGGGGGATTATGTTTCATCCCATCTCCCGCGGAATATATAGATTTGGATTCAAAATGTCATCCAGGGACTTCCCTGGTGGTCCAGTGGTTAAGAATCCACCTTCCAATGCAGGGGACCAGTTTCCCCGGCGGGGAACTAAGATCCCACATGCCCCAGGGCAACTAAGCCCACGCACTGCAACTAAGACCCGACGCAGCCAAACAAATTAAAAAAAAAAAAATGTCATCCATACTTCATACTTCCTTCACTCCAGTGGGTTTGGAGAGAAGATAAGAGAATCATCAAAATGAGGATTTAGAACGTTCATTTGGGTTTCACTGAACTGCACAGGTACATGTTTTAGTCTCAGCTCAACTCCAACTGAGGTTACAAATGGATATGACATTGGACCCCATCCAAAGAAGTCTTCCTACTGTATACTCATATATTACATGAATATATAAAAAACACAAAACAACCCTTTCATTTAAATATTTGTAACCATTAATATAGTATAAGCTCGTAACTAAAAGTCAACTTTCCAAGTTTGGAAGGGAGGAGAGGCAAAAGGAAGTTCCACAAAAATTTTTTTTCATATACTAAATCATGTTAAACATAATACAAATGTTCACACTGTAGACACAAAACCATAGTGTGCTGTGTCCCAAATGAATCCTGCAGCCCACTTCACATCGACTACGACTAGAGCAAGTTACCAATCCTCTTCTGCTCCCCTTCTTATCTCCCAGTACAACAGAAAGTCCATGGCATAGGATGAGGAAAGGGGAGAAAAGACACATTTAGGGAAAACCAGAATCTTCTCTAAGTCCTGATAAACTTAAGAATAGTGAGAACACTTGATTCACAAAATACATATCTCTAAACACTAAATAGCAACATAGGTGTTGTTATTTATTAAAAAAACTCTTATCATGAGCATTTGTTTTCTTTTAAATACCTGTTGACCACCTCCTTCATTTTTTTTCTTTGACTTTTGGATACATTTCTTATCAGTTCACTCATAAATATGATTTCCTATTATGATATATACAAATGAAAAATTTTCAATAAATGATGTACTAAACAGTTAAGATCAAAAACTCTCTTTAGGGCTTTAACAGAGAAAATTTTCTATGCATAATTAATATCCAAACTTCACTTTACCTAGGGTTGAAATATATTTTTTGAAAAAGTTATAAAATCTGTAGGAATTTTAACTTCAATTCTGGAGTCCTTAAATATAAGACATTCAGTATTCAGAACATTTCAGTATATGCATACAATTTATTTGTTCTGAAAAATATTCCAAATTAGAATTTAGACATTTCCTTTTAAATATTGGTTTTATATTTACTATGGAATAGCTAAGAAGACTGTCAAGTCCTTTAAAAATGCAGTTTGTCTTTACAACTGTGAGATCATATGTAACAAACAGATGAGTTACAATTACAAACAGAAACATATGCACTTTAAAAAGCTGGCTTTACCTAAGTTCTAACCTTATTTATAAAGTAATATAGGCCATTGATAATGAGCATATTTTCACATGGCAGTAAAATTCACTTATTAAAACTACTGTAAAAATTGAATTGTAGTACTGTAAAACTGAGTAAAGTTAAAAAAAAATATTATTCCATAAAACAAAGCCAAGTTTGTTCACTAGTCACTAATATTTCTCACTCACATCTTTGTAATCTCTGTAGAAATACGGTGGGTAAGATAAAGCATAATAACAGTTTGCTAACAGGTTCAATAAAAATCCAAGTTACATGTTGTGATAGAAATGTACTACTTTTCTCTCCAAGGGAAAATGCCCATTGCCCTGGCACTCTACCTTTATGCTGAATTCATTTTATATGGCTATCATATGACCTATGTATTGGAGAAAATGTCACTGGTTTAATGACTTCCTAGCCCAGCTTCCTTTTATACATTATTTTAACCTCACTTAATTAACTTCTACGACTTTTTTCAAAGTTGTCACTACTATATTTTTTAA
This sequence comes from Globicephala melas, assembly GCF_963455315.2. Lineage (NCBI taxonomy): Eukaryota > Metazoa > Chordata > Mammalia > Artiodactyla > Delphinidae > Globicephala > Globicephala melas. Next base: position 25,018,741 of record NC_083334.1, on the reverse strand, counting down.
AATACCATGTAGGGCTTCCCTGGTGGCACAGTGGTTGAGAGTCTGCCTGCCGATATAGGGGACACGGGTTCGTGCCCCGGTCCGGGAAGCTCCCACATGTTGCGGAGCGGCTGGGCCCGTGAGCCATGGCCGCTGAGTCTGCGCGTCCAGAGCCTGTGCTCCGCAACGGGAGAGGCCACAGCAGTGAGAGGCCCGCGTACCGCCAAAAAAATAAAATAAAAAAAAAATAAAAAAAATACCATGTAAAGCATAAAGTCAAACTACTAAACAGAGTCCAAATATTAAACTATATGACATTGACAATATTCAGTCGTGTATCATCTACAGAATTGACAATTTCTGATGCTTCCACCTAATAAAACATTCCCTGACTCTCACATCACTGAAACTAAAATGCAACAGCCGCCCAGAGGAGCCAGCTGCCTGCCAACTGAAGCTATGAAACAGAAGGTTTGGGACACTGTCGCAGACCAAACGCTACTGCCCATCAATAATACCTTTCTTGGACCAAAACAATGTGAACAATATTGCCCTTTAAAAAGAGAAGGAGAGTAACAAACTGGGAGTAACTCACAATGAACATGACCAGTGCAGAGTGGAATAAATCGTGAGCAAATAACAGTGCCTCTGCGACAGTGTTATAACGTTAGCCCGTGATCCAAAAGAATTAGTCATTCCAACCCATTTTCAAAAACATGTAGCTCAAAGTAGAGTTCTTAAACATTTTAGCTAGGGGTTGAGGATAAGGTGTGAAGACGTGAAAACATGGGCTCCTAAAGATCCTCTGTGTAATTTTGAGGTGCTCATGTATAATTTTCCAATGCCACAGTGGAAATTTTAAATATGACTAAATGTCTTTGCAGGTACTGCCCGAACTTATGCAAGAGGAACTGCTCTAAGGGACGACTGAAAGATGCTTATAAGATGCTAAGTTCTCTGGGGACAAGTTGTTGGCTGACATATACACACTACTGTATATAAAATAGATAACTAATAAAGACCTACTGTATAGCACAGGGAACTCTACTCAGTACTCTGTAATGACCTATATGGGAAAAGAATCTACAAAAGAGTGGATATATGTATATGTGTAACTGATTCATTTTGCTGTACACCTGAAACTAACACAACATTGTAAATCAACTATACTCCAATAAAAAATTTTAAAATGAAATAAAATAAAAGTAAATCTCACAGATGTGCCCTTGCAGGTTTTTACAACTGCATCGTCATCATCAGAATGATGTTTCGGAATGTTCTTAGCGAATTTGGTCTATTTTGGTCTAGCTGGGAAACAAACTCCAGTTGAGGTAGTAACTGATGAAATCAGGATCCTATTCTTCCCCATAGATTGCCCAGAATATCTAAGTCACTTAGAAAAGAAAAAAGGAGTCGTTCTTTGGGGAATAGCAGTGTGATGCTCCTGGAGCACCCTCTGGAGGCCAGAAAAAGGTGACACTAGTGAAACGGAGAAAGAAGAGAATTCTGACCTTCCAAAGGCAGAACTCCACAGATCGTACTTAAGTTGGACTCAAAAACGCACTTATGCAATTGTAATCAAGGCGACCTAAGAAACATGCGTACTTAATTTATAGGTTACAAATGCAAATAAATCCAAGGTGTATGTAACAACATTCTCAAATAATTGTTCCTTCATTAAAAAAAAAAAAGGAATGCACTGATTAGTGTATTTCAGCCTGCATTCTGAATTCCTTGGGGAATTAATTGTAGAGGCATTTTTTTCATAGTTAGAAGAGAGGTCTCAATGTGAAAATGTGACATTTTCATTCACAAAATGTAAGTAAGCAAGGTTATATAGGGTATTACTAATTGTCAAACTTTTCAAAGTAGTCAGCTGTATGCTTATCAAAACTGAGAATAAATTAAGCTTTTTTTTTTACTTCTAACACCTCACTTTTTCTAAAGCAACAAACACTGACATCTATTGGCATTTTGGTAGCTCGCTTTTAAAAAATCTGTTAAAACCCACGAAAGGACACACATGCAAACATGCGTAGGATTAGGATGAACCCAAAACACCACTTGGTCCTTTGAAGAAATTTCATTTTATATATCTGACAGCATATTTAATAGATGTTATTTTCCTCTGATAAAGATAAATCAGTTTTTAAGCTAATACTATATCATTTAAGTTTCTGTATTTTCTGTTTGTCAAGAGGAGAACTCGAGGGTTAATCAAAATATTAGAAGTCCACTTTCTTTTTCTCTGAGCAAATGAAATCACTCACCCAAAATACTGACACTTGGTTTGTTTTCGTCTATCCTAACAGAACAGGATAAGATCAATACCGTTAGTGTCAAATGTAACTTGTCACTTTGAGAACGCTAATAAAACACTGATTTGCTAAGAATCACACTTCCAGAACTTTAAGCACTACCTACAGCCATTCTAGTGTGTGTGGAGGGGGGGATAATGAAAGATGTAGATTTTTTTAATATTCATTATTTTGTTTATATTTAGAAACACCTGCACTGGATTCCATGAACCTTGTTGGCAATATACTCTTACATTCGATAAAAAGATAACAAAGAGCACGTGGATACACATTTTCTTTTTCAATTTGTACTAGTCCCAAAAGACTACGCATGCATTCTATATAAGCATCAACTCTTCAGTGTGGCCAGAAAAGGACTCATGTTTCAAAACCTTCTCAAGTTTGAGACCTCAACCTTTTTCTGCCAGAGATAAAACGATATTGCACCTCACTCTACTTTCAATATTTAGACTGAATTCAGGACTGTTTTCATAATACCTATATGCAGTTATGGTATTTGACATACTTATCCACTTTTCTCTCTATTTACAAGTAGTACATATTAATATTTATACTCACTCTAATCTAAGGCCAGCTCTGGATTATTTTTTACCGTACAAGGTAAATGTGGAAAATTGTGTCAGATATCTTAGCAAAGGCACAGAAGATCTGTGTCTTAAATCATTTTCTCAAGAGAGCTAACATCGATGGGGCACTTACTACTGCTGTTATCTCATTTAAGCCTCGGCATAACTTTATGATAATAATTTTATTATCCCAATTTTACAAATAGGGAAACAGGCATGGAGAGATTAAGTAACTTTCCCATCACTATACAGGTAAGGAGCAGAACTGGGATTTAACCTTTTTTTTTTTGCGGTACACGGGCCTCTCACTGTCGTGGCAGCCGCTCCACGACACGTGGGATCCTCCCAGACCGGGGCACGAACCCGCGTCCCCCGCAACAGCAGGCGGACCTGCAACCACTGCGCCACCAGGGAAGCCCCAGAACTAGGATTTAAATGCAGGCAATCGGGCTGTAGCACTAAGTACCAGGTACCCTGTAAGAGTGAGGCATTTTCGTACTAAAGGACAGGCGATGAAACACACAGAGCATCTGTCACACTGCCTGGAACATGGTAGGATATTTAGTAAATAGTAACTCCCTTATTAAAAGTATAAAATACTAGTGCCTGGCATGTAATGTGTTCATTGCTCTCATACTGGTTCAATATTTTCTGATTACTTACATACTTTATGGTCTTTTCTTCCCATTTTTCCATCATATCATTTTCTCATTTTGCAGATATGAGAACAGTATCCCAAGTTTCTCCCACTCTCTTAAAATCATTCTCCAAAATAAACCCGCTTCATTCTAAAATTAGTATTTAATGTCTTTAATAATTACATCATCTAAGTGGTCACAAGTCACCAGCTTGAAACAGATCACTGGACATTCCTCCTGTTCTGTAAACACGCGCTGCCCTGGTAGTGACGGGGCACTTCATACCCAAGAATGTTTGACAAGCACTTCAGCCTGGGAAGCCACTGAGTTAACAAAACAGGTGGGTGATGTCACCCGGGAAGCACATGGCCGGCTTCTAGCCACTTGGGATACTAAGTGTTTTGATGTTTCCACCACTTGTACTGACAAACGCCCCTTCTGCCAGGGGTGAAGGGAGACCCAGTAGCTCTAGAACTGAGCTAGGCTTGATAATGAATGGGTTCCAGGTCATTTAGAAGGAAAAATAAAAATAAAAAGAATCCTTTGCAATGTTTTAATGAAAGAAAAACATCAACAGAGATTCATAGAAGAAGCTTAGAGCCAAATACCAAATGGGTGGGGGGAGGGGGGGAAGCTCTGGTTTTGTAATTCAGGCTTCAATAGATAAAGTTTGCTGAGCTGAATCAATACGAAAAGTCTGGATATGGGAGATCCAGCATCTAGGAGGTGCAGGAAGTTACAGCACCCTTGGTACATGGATCCTCGTTACAAAGCCCAGGATTACGCTGAGGTTGCTTTTTTCTTTTTTTCTTTTTTTGAGCAAAGAAGAAAAATCAATGACCCCAAGGGCCTGGGAACTATTAGAGTCATTACTGCGACACAGATAATTCTGTTGAACATCTGCCGCCACAACAGCGTGCAATTCAGTATAAAAATGCGATGCTACGGAACACAGCTACGTATGTATCACATACCAGTCACACGTGTCGCATGAAAGTTAAAGGAATCTTTTTCCCCTAAAGCTATCCCTCCAACAGATGTGTTTATGCCTCCGCATATAATACAGCACACAGCGGGGCTGAGGGGCTGAGTGCTCTCAGCCTTGTCTCTCCCTTGACTGTCATGAAGTAATGTTATAACCTCCAAAAAGAGGCTTGGCTGTTGCATGGGCATCGTGTAGGACAGCAAGTTTCAGCGGCTGTTTTAAGAAAGGGGTGAAACCTGGGATTGAAGGGCACTGATGGAGGAGCTATTTAAGAGATGGGTGTCCTGTAAGCCCTAATTTGAGCCGGTATGCCAAGTGGCGATGCTATAGTTATGGCATCTAGAGGTCATTCCTTTGAGGATGCCTGAGGACTACAGAGTGCAAAGAAGCTTGAAAAAGAGGTGTGGGTTTCCCTCACAAACCATTATGGCTCTCAGTTATTCACTCTCCTAAGATAAGGAAAAGTACACTGACAGCATTACAAGGGAAATGACAAGAAGGAAAGAAACAGTGATTTCAAAGCAATACTATTTAACGCCAGGTGCTTTCACCTAAAGCAGGTTTCAAGTTGATCGTTGTTTTTGAATCAAATGAAGAATAAATATTCTTATCTGCTTTATAGGGTTTAACAAGCACAAGGTGCCCTGGAGGGGGGTAAAAAGTTCCTCCCCAAGGAAGACAACTACCTGATGGAAAAGAGAGATACACTTTAAAACCAACCTAGAGCCAAGTTCACTCCAGATTCTCTGGGAAGAGAGTCAAGAGAATGTCACTTAAAGATGCCAATCTATCTGGTTCAGAGGGAATCACAGCGGTGGGACTGGAAAGCATAATGAGAGTCACCAAGGAAACTCTGGGACGCTGTGTCAGGAGAGAATATTAGGTAGTCCCAACACAGCTGCCTACCTAATAGATGAGATCTGTAGGACACAGAAATGTCTGTTGGTTCTTAAAATCTCTCCCACCCACCACGGGTGCTTATCTGAAATGTCTGTGTTAACTAAGGCATTGCTGCCCTGAAGCCTTGACGAAGTGCAGACCTGTTACCTGAAAGGGATGCTACTTCAAGCCACCGTCCCCTCCTTAATTCATCAGACCTCCTCCAGAGGACCACAGAAACGTCTGAAGGCAGAGTACTCCCAGGCAGGACAGGACAACACTTAAAGAGCCCCGCAAATAACTCTTTACAACTTTACCACTGCGGTCAGGTCTAAGAGCTCTTTCATTTACTAAGATAACCTGCGAGAGGACAGTAGAGAATGTCACTTAGGGAGATTGCTAATCCAGCTCCCCACTTCAGCCCTTGTTGAATAAAATGCGATAGGGTGTCTCCAAAACAGGGATAAAGTAAGGAAAATTTCAATACACCCTCATGAGAGCTAATGAAGGGTAATGAAGGTGATCTGCCCAGCAGCATCCTATCATAGAAGCATGCACAGGAATGGTCAGTGGCCAAACAATTACTCTCTGTTCAATTTGTTTTGCTCAAAACCTGTTTAAGGTCTCTGCCAATAAGTCAGGCTCTGAAATGCTCTCAGCGATGCCAGTAAGAGAACTGGGCAAATCTTGTTTACTTCCTGCAAGGAACGGGCAAATACTTCTGTAAGATAACAGAATGCCATTGAACTAATTCTTCAAAAATACTTTACGAAGTGTGCTGGGGGATGTTCCAAGTGCCTTGAGGTCTCTGGATCAATTAATAATTGGGAAGTGCAGAGGCAGAAAAAAGCCCTTATATTCTTCCCCCACCCCTCCGTTTTTTTTTTTTAAAGCATCCTCTTCACTTAATCACTCATAAACAAGTATTTATTTGGGGCGCCTCCTCTTTCCAAGACAGTGGCGAAAGCATCAGCCCTTCTTAGGGAAACAGAAGGTGAAACTGTCATTCACGTCCGTGAACCGATGATCACGCACTAGACTGGTCTCTAGAAAGCCTCAGCTGCCATTTCATTCTATTATATAACCAGTGGGCAACTGGGTTCAAAAGTTCAAATGAACTTTTGCTTTGGGGCATCTCTTGGGAACATAAATTAACCACATTTATCAAAGAGGTACTGAAAAATAGAACTGCAAAACCGAAAGTTTGAGAACCTTTTTGGGGACCTGATTCCTGGCACTGGGCTGGATTTTATCTGCTTCGCTGACCTCTAGGAATCCCTCTCAGCTGATCTGAGCTCCGATACCGCAGGGCTGAATCCGAGTGAGCGTCCGCGCACACCGCGACCCTGCACTCCCTCCCCGGAGCCCAAAACACCGACGCGCGACCGCTCGCGTTCTCTCTAGAGCACCCCGTTCTTCCGAGCCAGGCGCTGCGAGGGGAGACCCGTTCCCGCTTCTCTCGCTAGAGGGCAGGCGGGGCCCGTGCAAAGCGCTGCTGGCGCTGGACACGCGCGCACCCGGCCTCCGCTCCTGCACGCCGGGTCCCGCTCCCGGGCTGGGCTCGGCTCTGGGGTGCTGGGCAAAGGCCGTGCCAGGGAGCGCGGCGCGTCCAGGTCCTCCGGAGGCGCGGTCCCGGCTTCCGTCCTCACCCTGAGCGCGGGTTGCTGGCGCCCGGGTGGGGCTCGACGCCCAGGTGAGGGGCGGCCCCATGGAGGGCGAGCACCGCCCGGCCCCGCGGACGGCCGGGAGCAGGGCCAGGCGCCCGGAGCGCAGGGCGCAGGCAGGCGAGGGCGAGGCGGCGGCATCTGAGAAGGAGAAAGAGAAGGAGGAGAAGGATCGCGGAGCCCCGGCCGCGCGGCGCACTCACCTGGGCTCGGGCCACCCGCCGCGGGCGCAGGCTTCTTCCCGGAGCCTCGGTCCTTCTTGCCCTTCCCCTTGCCTCTGCCTTCTTTGCGCTCCGACATCTCGCCCGAGAAGTGCACGCTCTGCGCGGACGGCGCCCGGCGGAGGCGACGCGCGACAAGTTTGGTCCAAGGGCTGGGATCGGCTTTGGGAAAAGTTTGTCCCTCGAGGGCGGGGGGCGGAGGCGGGTAGAACCACCGGCCGGGCTGCGGCGCGCGCGCTGCGCGGGGGCCGTCTCCTGTCGCCAGCGGGGAGCGCGGGGACGCGGCGTGCGGTCCGGGCCACCTGGGACTGGCGGTCGCTGCGTCCGGCGGTCGCGCTCGCTCTCGGGGCGGCCCCTGTCGCGCAGGGAAGTGCTCGGTTCCCGCCGCTGTCGGCTCCTGTCGCGGCCTCTGTCCGGCGCGCTCGCAGCCCGAGGAGGGAGAGGCAATCACCGTCCGGCCAGCGCTTGCGTCGCCCGGCAGCCGCAGTCACCCCGCTCCTGCCCTCCGCGCGAGCCCGGAGTTTCGACAAGTTGGGGGGAACTCCTCGCCGGCTCTTTTTCAATTGCCCCACCGCCAACCACCTCCCGCCCGCAGGTTGGACGCTGGCGCCTCCTTCTCGCCCTCCCCTGGCCTCGCCCCCTCCCTCGTCCCCGCCACACCCCCACCCCGAGGCGCGGACACGCCACCGGGAGGAGCCTGGGCTCGGCGCTCGCGGGCGCAGCCCCTTTCCCTCCCCGAGCCGGCCTGGGCGGGGGGCGGTGCGCTGGGCGGCTGCCGGACACCCCCGACAGGGGTCGCTGGAAGCCGCGCGCAGCAGCCGCCGCCGCCGCGCCCGCGGGAGCCGGACCACGCGTCCCGGGGAGATTCCGAGACCCAGGAAGGGATCCGGACCCGGGGCCCTCGCTCCTCGCTCCTCGCTCCGCTTCCCCGCCAGGCAGCGCCCGGGAGGGCTGGTCCCTTCCCTCCAGCGCGGAGAAAATGGTGGAGACAAATTTTGCAGCTCCGACACCTGCCCGGCCAAATTAAGGCCCTGGAACCCGTGGGAAGGAGAGAAACGGCTGCTGTTTTCTCATTAGAGTTTGGGGTTCCGTCCTTTCTTTCTTTAGTGAAAAACCCCACACGCACGTAGGGCAAAGATAAAACTCTGGGTGGAAGAGTAAGGCGACTGTGGATACACAGGAAGGGCTCGGGGGACCGTAAAGATGGTTAGATAAATCCATCTTCGTCGATCTGCTCCTGGGATGTGTCTGTGTCCTGCCTTCGTGTGTTTAACAACGTGCCTGACAGACTTCTCATCTTCAGCTTTTCCTAAAAGAAATAATAATAACCTGGCCTCTGCTAAGGGGGAGGGGGGTCTCCTAAACTGTATCTCTCACTACAGCTTAATTATTCAAGTTGTAACTTAACTGATAAAACCTGGGTTGGAAAGCAATCGACAATAAAATTACTGCGCTAGCTAGAGTCACTCAGTTCTGCCGAGAGAGCAAGTACGGGGAGGTAAAGTGGAGAGACAGAACCAGAGGTCCTGAATTCGTCAGTGCTAGCTTTCTCCGATTCAAACTTCCCTCAGAACCGCGGGTGAAACCTACTTCGCCTTCCCTTGTCCTCCCTCTGGTGGAGAATTCTAAAGAGCAGTGAAATCCAGAAAACGTTAGCACCCTGCTGCGAAGGACAACAGTGAAAGGCCAGGGTAATCAGCACCGCGTAATGAGCCAGAATCATGTAAAGCAAACGTTCTCATAGATGTATGGCAGCTGTGGCTAAGTCAGAATGTTCATTTACAGTGACAGGCCCACGTGTTGTTTTCTGGAACAGGTGAGTACCGTCCACCCACATGTGAAATTTACTTAGCCCTCTTTAAAAGTAATTTGCTCCTGATTTTCCGTCCTCCGGGATTAATGCTAACTGAACCATTACCTACAGACAGCCTTCCTGGTATATTTTGCAAATGCCACCATTTAGACAAAGGTGAAATCTGGGGTGCCTTCTTGCTATGTATGTGGAGAGGGAGGGGGGACAAAAACAGTTATTTAAAAACTGTCCTAAATTAAGAATGATTTTATTCTCCTTTAATTTGTACTGTAATAAGAATCTAACTCTATTGGGTGGGTTAAGTCGTTAATAGATATCTTAGCAGTAATGCCATCATTTATTTTGAAAAATTTGATGTCCAAATATCTTCTGATAACCTTCCAACGAACACCACACATCAATTATACTGGGCCATAAAAACAGCAAAATCAGGGAGATTATGAATACTGAATAGCACTATAATATTCCACAGAGTCTAATGTAAACTGGAACTGAATGATGGTTGAAATAACTCTGCTTTCCCAGGTGGGGCCACTACTTAACAAACAGGAAAACAGCAAAACTCAGAAAAGGCGAGCCCTTTCAAAAAGGGTACTTTTTCTCCAGGATATGAGACCCTGTAAGGGCTTAGTATACAACTGCTACATGTTACCAGATACATCATTATTTTAGAACTGAAGGACAGAAAGCAGAAATGTCTTTTGGAATTAAAAAATAAAGTTTCAGATCTTTCCAAATAAAACAGAAAGCCAGCTGGAAAATCCAATTTGAAATTGCCCTTAAATTATTCATCTCTGTGGTCAGGAAGTAGCAGATGAATTTGTTGTTGTTGTTGTTGTTTTGCATTTTTATAAATCCTCGGAAATGATCAGAACAGGGATGGAGAAAGGAGGAAACCTTTCTTTGCTTTCTTGAAAATCAAAATATTAACCTCAATTTAGAAACAATGACGTGTTTTCATGGTATCTTTTTATTAATTTGTTATGTATTGTTCAGCTCTTAGAGTCTGTATCATACAGGGTATATCAGCTCTCAGGTAATATATGTCAACCTGTCAACATATGTCAACTCGTGAAAACTAGAGTGGGTATTTATAAATAAGCAACTTGAGAAATAAAGAAAGACAAAATGGAGCTCTTATATTAAATGACAGCTTATAATAAAGGCAATCCTGTGCCATAACACTTTTCTTTGGCGAGGCTTAACTTTTAGAAGCACTCTTAGAATCCACAAAGCTGGCCCAATATACCCTTTCTCTCATGAATTCCCATTTGGAAAATACTCCAAGAAAATCTTAAAAAGAAAAAAAAACCAAAAGTGAAAGAACATTAACATGTGAACATTTTTAAATTTTTGCAAAATATTGTGCATACTGACAGTAATGGGAATTTCATTTTAAATTCTGCAAATAGATATTTTTAACTTTTAAAAAATGAAGTAACAAGATAATTTATGTAGATTATTTTTTTAAACTTTGCAACAAATTCATTGTTAATAAAGATGCATGGATACAAAAGAAAATCTCCCTCACCAGAGCCAGCTCCAGCACGATCACTAAAGGCGCATGACTTATTCATTAATTCACAAAGCATTTACTGAAGTAAATGCTCAACAGTAGAGAAACTGAAAGAAAGAAAAAAATTGCCCCATTCTCATGAAGCCAAAATAATATGAGAAAGGCATGAAAACAAATTAATTATTACAATACAAACGAAAAGCAGAGCCAGATAAGTTTTCCAGGGCCTGAAGCTCATGAGATTTGGGAGATCTTTTTAAAGGGAAAGAACACAAACTTAAAAATACAAATTTAGATCCAAGACTGTTAAAGGGAGCCTTGGAAGTGAGAGGCCCTGAAGCTTCCTTAGCTTCATGGCAAATTCACTTCTAGTGATTCCAAGCATATTCCACTATCTGCACAATTATATACTAATTCAGAAATTAGATACTACTTTCACGTACTATCACTATAAAGAGAAGACATTAACAGGCAGTCAAAAGGAATACACATTTTTTTTTTAGATTCCATATATATGTGTTAGCATACGGTATTCGTTTTTCTCTTTCTGACTTACTTCACTCTGTATGACAGACTCTAGGTCCATCCACCTCACTACAAATAACTCAATTTTGTTTCTTTTTATGGCTGAGTAATATTCCATTGTATATATGTGCCACATCTTCTTTATCCATTCATCTGTCTATGGGCACTTAGGTTGCTTCCATGTCCTGGCTATTCTAAATAGAGCTGCAATGAACTGAAACAAGCAAAGACTATAGTGTAAGGAAAATAAGATGAAAGCAGCTTTAAGAATTCACTAATCAGCAATTGTCCTGTATGTTTAGTTAGACTCTTAGAATAAACACGCAAACCGAGTTCATTAAACAAAAGTCTTCTGACCGACAAGATACCCAGGCAAAACTGGAAATCGTGTGCTCCGGTACATTTGGAAAATATTAAACAAAATTCTTAACTAATCATATTCTGTCTGCTGTGAAGTCAGTTTGATAACAAATTGTGAGTTTAGAATCCTAAGAAAAATACTAAAAACGGTAACATACAAACAACACTAAAATGAGACCTGTGTTTATACTCTTCTGCTTTGTGTGATTTTTAAACATTATCCCACACCAATGATTGTTATTATTATTATTGTTTATCATTATTATTAATGATAAGATTACTCTCATGATTGTAGGGATACATCATAGATTAAAAATGGATTATACAGCTGAAAACTAGTGCCTACTTTCTTTTTGTGGACACTATCTGAAAAACAGTCCTAGTGTCATAAACCTCTTCTCTAATAGGGTGGAGATGTAAGACTTAATAGTCTTTGAAACGTTTTATTTTCTTTTAAGAAGAATACAATCTCATGCAGCTTTTTGATTTCTCTTTCTGACCTCCACACTAATTATTTATCTTTATCTTTCTCATCCCCTTGCAACACATACTTAAGATGTGTATGTGATGCAAATACCTCAAATGTATATATACATGCATATATGCATACACATATACATATGTAGATATCCATGTGTGTATACATCTGTATTTGTGAGTGTATGAATGCATATGTGTGTGGGTGTATAGTTATTGCTTCTCTTTCCTCTACTGGAAATGAGAAACACTGTCTGAATTTGAACGCAAATCTATAAAAGATGGAGATCATATATCCTTTTATCCACTTTTTTCATATCGCTATCCATGAGAATTCTCAGCACCGTACTTTGCACGCAGTAAGCACTAAATGGCTTTGCATATAATGAATTTAAATAGAATAGGATGGATATAAAAAGACTGGTTCTGATATTACCATTTCTGTCAATCAATTACCAATCACCTACCCTGACAATCATCTTTGCCACCTCCTTTCTGCAGCCAACCCCTCCCCAAATCCTGTCATTTTGACTTGTCTCCTTTTATTTCTCATCACTAAGTACCACCCAAATTTAAGCCTTCGTCTTATCTTTTCTTTGATCATAGTAAAGCTTTCCACCTGGACTCTTGCTCCCTCCAATTATTTTGCTACATGCAGCAGTCAGAGGAGTCTTTTTGAAATGCAGACTTAACCCAGCCATCCTTTGCTTCCCAGAACCATACCCAGCGTCCTTGTAGGGCTAGCCTGTGCCTAACTCCAGCCTGATCTCACTACGCTTCATCCCTCCCTCCCTATGCCTCATGCATGAAGGCTTCTTTGCAACATGCCTCTAATACTTGTCATTCTTTCCAGCCTCAGTGCCTTTGCACTTACCGTTTCCTCTGCATGAATTTACCACACTTGGCCTAATTCCACTTACTGCTCAGGCTCCAACTGAATTTCATTTGCTTAGAAGGGCTTTCCATTACCTTTGAAAATGATTTTAATCTCCCATCCCATTTTTACACCTCCTTCAGAACATTTCTTCCAGTTTGTAATTATTTTTTGTGTGTGATTTTTATTTTTACAAGGATTTTTTAAATGATTTTTTACAGTGTTTTTCTTATACAATGATCTGTTCCCACTGGACATTAAATTTTTTGAGGGCAAAGACTGACTATTTCATGTTCTATGTTATATCTCTAGCACTGTGCCTGTTTCATCATAGCCAATTACATACATTTTGTTAATTGGTGAATAAAGGAGGATAACTAGAATTGCTTTATATGTATATAAGACTATACATACATACATGTATGTATGCTTATGTTTATTTGGTCAAATTTTAAAATGATAATGATGTTTATGGTACCAGGCATGACATTTGGGGATAATTTCTGTTGAATAAGCCTTTCTAAGAATGGACATATAGAATAAGAATCTTGACTTATAGGTATAATTTCTCAAAACTTTAAGAGGTGAGGTGATAACTTCTGTGAAATGGTAAAATCCCAAGAAAATACTTACCTTTTTTTTTAATTGCCTCTGCAAATTTCACCTGTAGATTACATTTATTGGCTCCATTTCCTTCCTTGCATTTGTATGAGGTGTTAGAGAGACCCCTAAAAGAGCTGGGTTTTAGCAAGGCTGTTCTAACAAAGTGATAATGGATGAAAACCGTTAAACACAGCATTGTTAACAGAGTTAAAAACCCCTTTCTAGCCTTGACATCATACAAGGTTCCTATTCCCATAGGATTATTTTTCACTTAACACACTAGTGGTAAGTCCATATATAGTCATTTTAGCAAGTTGCACCCAGTAACCACCTTACAGTTATCTTTGAGTTTAGATTTAACTCCCTTAGTATTTTCCTCACTTCCCATCATGCATATCCATATAACAAAGGGATTTGTCCATACATGCATCGGGTTCAGATTCTGTGAACATCTAATATACAGCCCAGAGAGAGATTCAGATGCTTCAGTGTCTTTTAAGAGTCATCCCACAGGATCCTCCAAGGTTAACATCTTTCCTTTCAAGAGTCACTTTATTCATTATTGTGAAAAGATTCACCCCTGCTAAATGTATAATGATGTTAAAATACAAATGTAAGGTCGTGAGTGATGAATTAGTACTTCAAATATTTGAACAGTGCGAATAATTTAACAGATCAACTCCGCTTTGGTATGTCCCAGAAGAGACACCTGGTAGAAAGCATTTCCAAAACAGATTATAGTATATCGGAAATTACTTCACAATGTCATCAGGATAACTGGTCTGTATGAAATGAAACCCTGACCCACAACGTTATGTACCTGGCCTAGGCATGTAATAACACCACAGTTATTCTTTTTCCTTCTTTCTCACGTAATTCCTTCTAACCTCCTTACTAAATCTTTATGAATACTACCCTCCCCGCCTTTTTTTTTTTTTTTTCAGCTCCTGTTCAAGTTAGAGCCCAATACTTCATATATCTGACTTGACTAGGGATTTTTAGTTTTGAGCTCAGAGCCAAAAGTGAAGTTCTCAGTGGAATGTTACAGTCATCTCCACCCCTGGACCCCAGCCTAGAATTCTAGTTCCTTTGCAACGGACCAACTTTCAACATACTAGATGTTTGGGAAATTTTGTGTATGCATGTGTTAAAAAATTTATATCTTTCACTTCTCATTCATTTGGGAAAAGAATTTCACAAGTATTAACAACTCAAGAAAGCAATTCATCTTGTAAAGATGATTTAGCAGAATAATTAGATAACTTGACAGAAACTAAATGACCATCCAAAAAATAACTGGTGACCAACCATGCAGAAGATTACATTCTTATGGAAAATGCTGTCTTTTCTGCTTAATCATAAAGACTGTGTTTGTTCCAGCTCTTTCCCATAAATACAAGATGGAGACCACCTCGTTCAAATGGTCCAGGAAACTCTGGTCTTGCTTAGGGTCTTACTCAGCATGTAGGGTTCTTTAGAGTCCCGAGAAATTCTGGGGGTGATCCCAGAAACTAGATATTCAACTGAATGTCTAAGAAATATGTTTGGATTTGTATTTGAGTGATCTTTGTTCAGTCCTAGAGCAGACTCAACTCTTTAAGATCCTATACAGCAGATACATTCAGGCACAAAAAATTCTGTCAGTCCATCTGGGACTTCTGTCTTCAAGACTGACCAAAACCAGCCCTGGTATTTGTAGGTAGGAAGAGAAAGTCACTTTTACTTAAGTGGCAATTATCTTGCTTCGGAATTACATCAACTTTTTTTTTTTTTCCTGTTGTAGTTGTTGTGGTTTCCAAAAGATCATCTAACAGAATGAGGTGGAAATCCACTATCACTTTTATTTTCATAATCATAAGTAGACCCCTGAGAGCCCTCAATGTGCTAGGATTTACATCAGTGTGTGTTTATTATGGGTACTAAAACTATACAGTATTTCTAGCTCAGCAGTGCAAGGTAAAGAACTTAATACATATTTTCTCAACTCATTGTTTTCTTTTAAAATTTACTTTTTCCCTCTTCCCTGAGAAACTTTCATTAAGCTATTACCAATTCTTTCCCTCCCTTGTCCTACTGCTGAATCCGCCCTGACAATCCCTGATGCCAGGTCACTCCAATTACCCAATTTTCTCCATGAACATTCTCTTTCCCTGTTCTAACAAAGAAGCCAGAACAAAAAAAAAAAAAAAACCTCTCTTAACCCTTCCTTTCCTTTTATGACCAAACACTTTCAGTTCTTTTTTCATCAGCTCATGGAAACCACCTGCTCCCCCAACTCACAACCAATCTCATGGAACTGCTCGGAAGTCACCAGTGCCTTCCTTATTGTCATATGAAGTGTCGTCCTCCTTAGTCCTTATGCTTGGGGACACTGATACGCACATCATTTTGAAACCTTCTCCTGGAACTCACAGTAATATCTTGGTGGCAGAACTTTCTGTCTCTT
The DNA here is from genome assembly GCF_963455315.2 of Globicephala melas. NCBI lineage: Eukaryota > Metazoa > Chordata > Mammalia > Artiodactyla > Delphinidae > Globicephala > Globicephala melas. The sequence continues at coordinate 25,002,877 of NC_083334.1, read as the reverse complement.
TTTGCCAATTCTTTTTCTTTTTTTTCTACCTATATCATAAATGCTGGCTCATGGCCCAATATTTAAAACTCTTTTTCTTAACTACATGATAATCCTAGGAAAATATCATTCACTACCACTGTATCAAATTTTGATAATTCACAAATGTGTGTGTGTATACTTTTTTTTCTAAACTCCAAGCCTCAATCTCCACTACCTCAAACTGACCAGTTTGTTAATTCCCATCCCTCTCCCCCGCCCGCCCCCCCACCCCGAACCAGACATGGTTCAAGATCAGAAACTAGGTGTCATCCTTCATTTTTCTCCTCACATCCTCCTTTCCTCCCCGATTCCAGCCATTTGATGCCCCAGTCCCAGCGCTCTTATCTGAAGCAGCTTTAATCCTCATCACCTGTCTCCTTTGCTTCTCCCCTGAGCTGGGTCCTCAGTCATTCTCTGACCGTTTTTCAAATACCCCTCTTACTGCTTCAGCTTCCATTCTCACACCCAGCCATCCTCCTTCCAGCTACCGGAGTTAATCTTCTAAAATACAGCTATTATCTTGTCATCCTTTATGTGACATTTCTATGGATTCCTGTTGCTATAAAGTTGCAACTTCTCCTTAGAGGTTAGTCAGGTCCTTCCCAATTCAAGTGCTGCATAAATATTCAACCTCTCTTCTCTTCCCCCGGGTAGTGGGTATACTCTGGTCACACTGAACTGTATCTTTTCTTACTTCTATGCCTTTAACTCTGTTTTTCCTTGTCCCTAGAATTTCTTTCCCTTTTCTGCCTAGCAGGCAGACCCAACTCAAAACTCACCTTTTCTATTTTTCCCTGATGCTCCCCTCACAATCGCTGCTGCACATGTGTCTTCCTTATACGTCTCTTGAGCTCAGCACCTTTACTACTATCATTATTTGTTTTCAAGCCTGTCTCCCTGCTCTGCAGGAAAGATGCCTCAGGAATCATCTCTCTAGTTCCATAAAGTACACATCTGACATATGTATATTAAAATGCATAGACTATAAATGTGTTCAAAGAATCCCCAATTTACATTTAATTCAACTTCAGAGTGACTGAGTAGCAGTTGAAGGGCTTTGAAATCTTTCCAAATTTAACGTTTTACTCCAACGCAAATGGGACTTTCGCTAAGTAATTACAACTTTTCCAAGCTCTGCAGCTGTATGAGCCCAATCTTAACTGACTTGTTCAACCGGAGTTACAGTTAGCAGGATTCAAGAACAAGGCTTGCTGGTTTCTACCACTATATTTTTGTGTACTGAAGTCCATTTAAGCCCCCTTGTTGACCTACTCTATGTCTTATTTGCCCATATTAAAAAAAAAAACTTGTATAATAATATCAATACTTGTTACACATTAACCATCATAATGAGGTATTATGAAGTTCAACTCATCCCTTATCTGTAAATTCCTCTATAAAGAAAAATAAGTTTATGATGTAGAACCTTCATCTTGATTTCTGAAAACTCTAATGATAACTCTGGAAGGGAGAAGGAATGTCCCTTTATATAGTTGATATTTTTTGATTGCTTGAAATAGCCTCCATCTCAAAGACTGCTGGTAACTCTGCAGCCCCATCTACCATTCCCCACTCTCTGCTTAAGTGTCTGAGAGCCTCTGAGGGTCACAGTCTCCACCTTGGACCTTAGATGGAAGCCTGTCTTCAAGAAAGCACCAATGAACGGGACAGAGCTTTGAATTCTGACTCTGCTGCTTTACAGCTGGCTACTCATCTGTAAGGGGGGGACTATACTACCAATTGTAATAGATGACTGTGGTGAGAACTAAGTGAGCTCACGGGAGTCGTGTCCAGCCTACAGGAGGCGCTAGAGAAATGGCACCTCAATTGGTCGTCAACTGTCCGCTGACTTCTAGCTGCTGCTGCTCCTATCAAACATCTCTGAGTCCAGGCCAACTTTACTAAAAGAAGCATTTTGCCAAAAGGATAGGTGATTTTTTTTTTTTTTTACCATTCAGTAATGACTGAATAGGTAATTCTGAATTACCCCAGGCCATTGGCACTTACGGCTACAAAGAATAAGTAAAACTAATGAAAATCAGATATTTTTATGGATTTGAAGTTTTCACCACACTGCTCCTAATTCACCTCCTCTCATCATCCCTTTCTGGGTTTTCTGTAGGACAGATGACTCTTCACTGGCTCAGTGGAAGGCAGCAAAGGGAAAAAGGAGGTAAAAAAGGAAAACTAGTATTTGAATGAGTAGAATATTTAGCAGAAGATTTTATAAGTAGAATTCTAATTCTAATCACAAGATTCCTGTCCCCTCGTCCACACACCCTGTATGATCCCCTCTTCTTGAGTATGGGGGGGGGAACCTATGGATATTATGGTTATGGCTCCTGTGCTTAGGTTATCAATCAGTTGACTATGAGTTAATCCAGAAGGTGGGTCTGACCTAATCAGGCGAGTCCTTAAAAAGAGGGCTGAGCCCTTCCTGAAGAGAAAGATCATCCTACTGACTTTGAAGAAGTAGCTGCCATGTAATGAGAGGGTCACATGCCTAAGAGTGGAGGGTGGCCTCTAGGAGCTTAAAGCAACCTTGGCTGAGAGCCAGCAGGAGAACAGGGACCTCAGTCCTACAACCACAAGGAACTGAATCTTGCCAACAGTGTTGATGAACCAGGAATAGGACCTGAGCTCTAGCTCAGAACACAGCCCAGCTGATGGCTTGATTTCAGCCTTGTAAGACCCTAAGCAGAGCACCTAGTTACGCCCTGCCCAGACTTCCAGCCAACAGAACTGGGAGCTGATAAATGAGTGTTGCTTTTGGGTGCTAAGATTGGGGTGATCTGTTACAAAGCAATAGTAAGCTAATGCAGTTATAAAAACATCTTAATTTATACAGTGCTTTAGAAAGCAGATATCGAAGGGGCTGGAAAATGACAAATGGGAAGAAAGTCTGGAATCTGCAGTGACTCTCCCCACTCTGCCACTTCCTAGCTCCATGGATTTGGGGAATCACTTAACTTCCCCAGCCTTAATTTTCCTTGTCTGTAAAATGAAGGGCTGAATGATGGACAAGATGCCTCCAAGGTGCTTTTATATTTTACATCCTTAGATGATAAAACTTTTATTTTTTGAGAGGATAAAACAAGGCACATGGGGAAGTAATGTAGAAACTTTCACAGATGGCAGCTCAAACCCAACTCAGAAATCCTAGCTCCTCTATTTGTAGACCATCCTGTCTCCAGCCCATTCTCTGAGCTTCAGCCAGACTCACAGGCATTAAATGGACTCCAAGAAGGTTTATAAGCTTCACCCACAGGTCCAAAGGGGATCTGAAGAATTGTGGCTTTTTTCTATTTTTGGAGGGTAGGGTTTTGTTTTTATTTCTCACAGGGAGATTTTTGGTATATGTTTTCTGCCAAAATAATCAGTAAGATAAAGCACCTGCCATGGAGATGAATGCTATATAAACTTTGATGTGCATCCATGGTGGACATAAAAAACTTTTCTATAAATAATAACAATTTAACTCAAAAATATATCACAGCCTAAGGATTCTTTAGGGAAATGTGTATATGTTCCTCAGGAAGGTCCATGGTCCTGAAGAAGCAAACTTTTTGGCATGGACAAGAGAGACGTTTAACAGAGCTGTTTCTGCTCTAGTACATAAGCTTTTATCTGTTGATCTGTACAAATAACCCAAATGGAAACTTCTTTATGAGACAGAAAAGTAGAGCGAAATGTTTCAAGTCCACAATATCAGCTGGAATGAAATTATAGCTGTGTCGTTTAGAAAGTGGTTCCTTTCAACAAGATTTACTATGTTACTATGACTAGATGAATTTATCTCCTTTTCCCAAACTTATTAAAGCATAAAACACTTCCCTAAAGCCACTTTGGCTCAAATGTGTTTTTCAAGGAAAGCTGTGGTATGCATTAACTAACTCCAAGAAACCAAAGTAATCTAAAATTTTCAAATCCTGGAACAATCTCAAAACGCTCAATAATAGAACATGCTTTAACTCAGCTCACAGATGATCTATATAGGCAACATAGAATGGATTCTGAAAGACCACAGTGAGCCCGATTTTGATAGACTGAACCCCAATGCTGAAGGAAATGTTGGAAGTGAGATCTGGGCTATCCAGTTTGATCTATAGACATTAATGAAATTGTCTACGCAATCAAACATCAATGTTTTTGTAGACAGAGTATCAAATCATCAATAAAGGCCATTCATGAAATATCCTTAGGTGTTTTAATGGGATGATGGAGCTGATATTTAACTGGACCTATATGCCTCTAATCACACTTCCCCGTGTCTTGAAAATATCTGCAAACTAAGGTGGAAAATGTGAAACCAGTAAAACTTAAGCTTCATGGCTCCACCCTTGCAGGAATCCCTTCCAAGCACTGTAACTAATTTTGTGTTAATAATTTTCTTTTTTTTTTTTTTTTTAGGCTGTGCCATGTGGCATGAGGGATCTTAGTTCCCTGACCAGAGATCCAGCCCCCTGTACTGGGAGCACAGAGTCTTAACCACTGGACCGCTAGGGAAGTCCCAATTTTTTTAAAAGGACCTCCCAAACTAACTCCTCTTTAAAGGAGACTATAAATACAGTTTGAGGAATATAGTAAAAAGGCAGACAAGTTTAACAGTTAGGATTTACCATATTGACATTGGACTCAATAGTTGGGTTTTTTTCCTTTTAACTTTTCAAGTCATGGTTTTTGCATGATCAACCCTGAATGATGGAGATCATCCTCCTAGTCTCACTTCAGGGAGCATCTCTGTTTGCCACGCTTTGAGCACATGGGTTTGTAAAGCTCATTCAAGAGTTTCAGGGTAAGGGGCACATGGCTGACAAAGGGAATAGAGTGATCCGTACCTGTTATGTTGAAAATATCTGATGGGTGATGAACGAGCCTATTTTCTAAAGTGTTCAGTTAATTAACTGTTCAATTTTGATAGATCCTAACCCTAATATTTTTCTCTTTAAAATTGCTAAATGTATTATTTTTAAGACAATTATTCTGGGATAGAGTTAAGTGAAGAATGCCAATGGTAATAAAACAGTATTAATTCAAAAGAGATCGTGCCAGCTCTACATGATTGCCTGGTTCTTTCAAAGGAGGAAGACAACACAAGTTAAGCATTCAAGTTAAATTGACTAAATTAATCTAGTCAAAACATTTAACTTGTCCAATGCAGACCTAGCCTAAAATTAGGATATAGAGGTATTTTATAGCTACACGACGAATCCAAATCACGTTAATCTTACTTAAATTTCTAGAGTTTCATATCCTGATTTCATGCTATTTCCAAACAGAGTCTAATATTATACTTTCAAGGTCAAGGTATTAACAGCAGTAATGTTTTTCTGTTGTCTGTGGGTAATGACGTCTTCGAGCGTTATTATCATAGGAAATTGCGTATTTCTTCTGTTGTTTGTAAACATGTATTTATATATACACAAGACAACATTTGTTATTTCTCGCAACGCTGTGGATCTAAACTACGAAAGATCATGAAAAAGTGTTACTATGTGGAAATAGAAACAGGTTTGTTTTTTTTTTCAGGTTTTAGAAAATCATCAGCAAGCCATGCCAACATGTAGTAAATTAAGACATAGGTTGTATCTACAAAACACCGAAACATACAAATGAAAATGAAAATAAGAATTAGCAACTTAGAGAAATGTTTTTCCTAGACTATGGAAATTATCTGCAATTTTTGCTTTGGGGGGAAATTTTTTTTTAACTTATGCAGAAGTGATTTACTTCTTAAGGCATTATAAAAATTAAAATTTTAGCATAATCATGAAGAAATCATATCTAGTCACGAAATGAAAATTTTGTCGGGAGACCTTCCACATACAAGCCTTTAAAGACAAGTCTTCATAAAATTTCTATTAATATATGATCAAGTGAGCCCGCCATAAGTTACAAAAATAAAGATTCTCTTGGTAACCGAAGAGAAACTGGAATGAAAATAGCATTATCTACAATGTCGATGATAATTTTTAAAAGTGATATATCTTAAAGCACATGTTTCTAAAAGAGAAATTCTAATACCGTTATGAGCAGCTTGATAAATACAGCTGTTTTCATCTTACTTAGAAAAAACCCTTTTTCTCCAAGTTGGTTTAATTGCATTTCAAGTGAAAACGTGTTTTGTTCTCATTAAGCATCACTTTAATTTCTGATAGGAAATCACAGGCACTTTTAAATAACAGCACCTTAACTGCAAGGACAGTTAAAGAAAAAAAGCAAACATTCTGAAAACATTTGAAACACGTATTAGCTTCAATCAGGCAGATAATAGAACCTTGGGAAAATTTCTGGTTTATAAGAAAAGTGGATCTAAGCCAAGTTAGCTTGTGGACATATTTGAAGAATCTTTGATGATCTTTGGTAAACACAAGCTCTGATTAAACCATATTCCTAATAAATATTATTTCTTGAAACTTTAGCTGAGTTGCTGATACACAATTGAATCAAGGCTCTGCTTGTCTTGTGTATATATATATATATATATATATGATCTCTGAAAAAGAAAACGTTTATTGCTTGCTCTGATAATTGATTACTGATAGAGCAACCACACATTCTAGTAGGCCGGGACCATCTTGATTTATACCTGTGGTTCAGGTATAATTACTAGTAGGACCTTTGTTCACTCTCAAACAATCCTGTAGTGGTCCATAAATTATAGTCACTCTAGTTATACAGTATTTTTGTTTAAGGAATTTTCTTTATTTTTCGTCATCACTAATGTAGCATTGACTTGTATCCCAGGTATTGTGCTAAGTGTTTCATATGTCACTATGTCATTTAACATTCAGAATAATTCTATGAGGCAGGTCTTATTTTTCACTTTATCACTTTTAGATGCATAAATTAAAGTTGAGAATTTCAAAATTCTATACTTTAAAGAGTTACCTAAGACTGTGTCTATGCAATACCCTTAGTAATACTAAAACCATTTCAAAAGTTTTAAAAAGTTTTAGGTATTTGAGCATGCAATATCCTTTTACACTGCCCCAATAACATTTGAAAATGGATTTTTTTATTCAACTTGCATAATTTCCCTTTTTAGATTCTTCTTTTATAAAGTTGGCTGAAAATCTTTGGCAAAGAAACAGTAAGAAACTTTGCTTTTCTTATCTATATTATCAGAGCAATCTCTCCTCTGAATGTAATTAACGTTTAATTGCTTTTTAGGGAAAACAAAAAGAAAAAAGAAAGTAGAAAGAAACATAAAAATGGGCAGAATACAGTGATTTTCTTGGAAGTACTTATAAGTGACTGGGGTTTTACTCTCCTTAATTAGGAAAACTTCCAGCAGATGAAAGGGTATTCTCAGGTTCCTTCTTTCTCTCATTCTCTCCTTTTTTCTAGATTTGTTTTTCAGAATTTTCACTGAAATGTCATGGTTAGTACTTTCCTGGTTTTCTCATTTCCACTAAATCACAGATAGCATTTCCCAAATACAACTTTTAAGCCCCAAATACCCAATTGCTATTAATACGTAATTTGGTTTGGGGATATAAAAATAATTACTCACTAGAAGTAAATGCCTAACTTTTACTAAGACAACTTTGCACAATCTCATTTGTGAATCTGGTTACCAAAAAACTCTGTATGTCGAATGGGGATGGAACCGAGGGGAAGGGGATACGAATGGAGATATACATCAACTCTAATTAAGAGACTGGAAGACTACATGATGAACAAAGTCATTTTCAGCCTAGCAATTAAACATCTTAATTTATTGTTGAAAACGGTGTTTGGAAGTATCGGCTCTGGACTATTCTATAAAGCGATAGTTGTCACACTTAAGTGTCAGTCAATTGTCTAGTGGACTAGTCTGTCTCCCATGTTTCTATTCAAATTGCAAACTGAGGCCGGGATTGGAGTCAGCCATACAATTCTCCAACAGAAAGGTTTCAGTGAAAGTTATACAGGGACCAGTCACGTGGTGAATTAAAGCCATGATGTATTCCAGCTCTCTATTGTCTATTCAATTGGTGGGGGAGCGAGAACTACTCTAAAAAAGAGCAAAGATAAAAAGAACCACGTGACAACCCATGAGTAGCATTGCTATCACTAATTCAGGTTTCAAAAAATCAACTTCTATATATATATATATATATTCTATATATAATATATAAAACATGTATTTAACATGTATATATGTTGTCATGTATAATGTAAAAAATATATATATACACACACATATATACATATATATAGTTATACTATATGATTAACTGGATGCAAATGACTGGATACAAATAACTGGATACTTCAAGGTTGCTTGCTTGAGAAAGCAGTCTCCCAGGTGCAATCCTATCTAACAATTTGTTCACATAGTCAACACTTAACTGCATACCTACTATGTACTATGCTTTGTTCTGGATTACAGGGACACAGGGGTGAGTGAAACGAAGCACTATACTCATAAAGCAATAAACATTACACTCGGGCAATAAACAACTAAACTAAATGTATAACCACAGGCAATACTTTCAAGTGGTCACAAGTGAAAATCACAACAGTGAAAGAGGGTAGAGAAGAGCAGAGGGTTGGCGATTTGGTGGGGAGGGGAGACCAAAAAAAAAATCAAGAATTCTTCATTAAGTTGTTAAATTTCGGATGTCTGCAAGTCCAAGTGCAGGTCCCAGTTGGGTACCGTCTGGAGCTCACAGGAAAGGTTGGAGCTAAATATATAAATTTGAGAGTCATCAATACATAGATGGAATTTAAAGTCATGAGATAGGGACTTCCCTGGTGGTCCAGTGGTTAAGACTCTGTGCTCCCAATGCAGGGGGCCAGGGTTCGATCCCTGGTCGGGGAACTAAGATCCCACGTGCTGCAACTACGTTCGTGCGCGCCACAATTAGACAAGCCCACACGCTGCAACGAAGACCCAGAGCAGCCTAAATAAATAAATAAAAATTAAAAAACAAAAATAAAATCACAAGACAGGATTTCTTAGGTAGAGTGTGTAATTACAGGAGTAGAGGATTGCCAATGAAGTCCTATAGCTTTCCGACATTTATAGATCAGGAAGAAAAGAGAAAGCAAGAAGAGGAATCTGAGATATAAAGACAAGGAATCGAGGGGAAAAACCAGAGAGGTGAGGTATCCCCAAATTCAAGGGAATAAACTGCTTTAAGAAGAGACTAGGTCAATTGCTGCTGGTTATTTGGGGATGATGGAGTCTCAGGATAGTTCATTGGATTTTGCAAGGTGGAGGTCACGGTTGACCTTGACAGGAACAGTTTTGTTGGACTTCCAGTTAGTAATGGGGACTTGGACCCACGTGTTCATCACCTATGCATGCCATGCCAGGCAAACTCTAAGACAGCCCTCAATCTACCTCCTGGTATTTACACCCTGGTAATACACTTACCTTGAGTGAGTGCTTCTATCCAACAGAATGTGGCAAAAATGATAAGATGTCACTTCTGTGATTAGGTTACATAAAATAGTGACTTCCATCTTGCTAGCCGACTCTCTCCATTGCTGGCTTTGGTGAAGCATGCTGCCATATGGAGAGGACCATGTGACAAGGGACTGAGGGTGACTTCTGGCCAACAGTCACTAAGGAGCGGAGGCTCTCAGTTCAACAGCTCATAAGAAACTGAAACTTCCAATCATTAGTCAAGCATAGAAGAGGATGCCCTTGAGCCTTTCCATGAGACCCCAGCCCTGGCAAGCACCTTGATTGTAGCCTTGACCCTGAAGTAGACCCAGCAAAGCCATGCCAGAGCAATCCTGACCTACAGAAATTCTGAGATAATTCATGTGTGTTATTTTAATCTGCTAAATATGTAGTAATTTGTTACAAAGCAATAGATAACTAATACACTTTTTGAAATGCCACTAAGGTGAGGGTAAGGAAAAGAATAAAATGGGTATTAACCCACAAGGAAAGGAAAGAAAAGCTAGAAGAGACTAAAGGAAGTAGATAAGATATATCCAAATTTTGTAAGATGGGAAGCTGATGGATTTGTAATAACTAACTTAGTAAAGCCACAAAAGCTCTTTCTATAAAGGAGAAAACCAATGAAAGGAAAATGGGTCCATGCTAAAGAACTATAGAAAGGCTCTGGAACAGGAAGCATCAGGTACACAGGAAGTTAGGGCGAAAGGGGGGCAGTGTGGTACTGAAAACAGAAGGACTGAATGAATGAAAGTATGAGTAAGAAGCATTTAGATACACAGGTCTACTCCAATACCTTGAGTAGCAGATAACTCCATAGCCTAGAAGAAACTTCAAACAGTTCTTCACTCAAGTTTTCCGTGATAAATCCACCTGTACAGCCCAACTATAGCTAAATATTAGGATTAAATTTTTTGGTGGAAAAAATGTTTCCTGGTTAAAAATAGAAGTTGAAAACCCATGATTTTGATGGTAATTCTGATGGAATGTGCAAGTGAAATTCTATGTGGGTAGAAGCGGAAGACAGTTACTAGCCCAGGTTTGTAATCATAAGCTTCCAAACATGCATTGTCTGGGAATTGATGGGAGAAACACAGAATAAATGGAACACATGCGTGTGACATGATGGGGGAAGGAGTAAAAAATTACTCTGGAGTTTAAAGATGGGGTAACTAAGAGAACTGAGCTTCCATAATAGAAGCTGCTGAATTTGGTTTTAGACCCTTGGACATTGAGATACAGGACTTCAGCTGGCAACTGGAATGCTTTTTGTTTCACACCATGAGAAAGACTTCAGATCTAGAAAAACGATAGGAAAAATATCTTTAAGGACAAGCATGCAGAGACAACTTAGATGAAAAAAATCCCAGGGAATAGGACCCAAGAGAGAGAAAGAGGGGTAATCAGGAAGGTAAGGAGACAATCAGAGGAGTTTGCTGTCATAGAAGAAAGAATTTTAAGAAAAGGGAGGTAAGCAATGTTAATCATTGCTGAGAAACAAGGAAGAATAAAAAACTGGGGAAAATTCTTCAATACAGAAAAAACTTAGAAAAGTCTGATGTAGGGTACCATGGGGCCGAGATAAAAGAAAGAGGGGAGAATGATGAAGAAAAGGAAACATGAATATAGATCTCCTGTTCTCAAGCCTTTTTTATCTCAAAACTCCTTTTCACTCTTAAAAGTATTCAGGACCCCCAGAGAGCTTTTGATTTTGTGGGTCATATCTACCAGTAGCTAAGACCAGCCTACTAGGAAGATAGATAGTATCAGCCTACTAGATAGATAGTACCAGCCTACTAGAAATTTAAAACGAAGGAAGACATTTTCAAATTTATTAATTCATTTAGAAGTAACAATGCTGGCTCCATTATATGTTAACATAAATAACATCATTTTATGAAAATATAACCACATTTTCCCAAATAAAAATAATTTTAGTGAGAAGAGAGCTTTCATTTACAGTTTTGTAAATCCATTTAATGTCTGGCTTAATAGAAGACAGCTGGATTCTCCTATCTGCTTCTGCGTTCAGTCTGTTGCAATATTTTGTTTTGGTTGAAGTATAGGTAGAAAATCTAGCATCAAATGGGTCGGTTACAGAGGGGACTTCTTGAAGAGTGTCAGGACCCGTAGAGGTCCTCAAACCACGTGTTGAGAATTGTGATGTAGGGAACTTCTTTGAGAAATTTAACAATGAAAATAGACAAATTGGGTGGCAACTCAAGGGAGTATCAGGTTAGAAGGAAGGATTCTGAGTTCATTTGTTTTTAAGAATAAGGAAAACCTAAGGATGTTTGTAAGTCCAATGGAAGGGAAGGAGACAAGAAAGGGAAAAATAGAAGATGCAGAAGAGAAATGGTAAATCTCAATGGATCTCAAGGTCCCAACAGAGGACAGAAGTGAAGGGATGGGGCACAGGGTGGCAACTTTAGCCTTATGAAGAGGAGGTGCTAACTTTTCCTCCTGACACAAAAGCATGAGCAAGGATAAGTGGTTCCATAGAGAAAATCCATGGCAGTGCGAACATGGTAACTACTGAAGATGAGGAAAGATGAGGCACCTTCAGTCTTTTCAGCCAAGAATGAGATAGTCATTTGTGAAAAGTGAATAACGTAGGAGCAATACTGGAGACTTGAGTAAACATGGATGGGGTGGGAGTGGGGTTAAAAAGAGAGAAATTAAAATCGTGATTAGATGAGCAGCATATGTGGAGATACACAGCAAGTGCTCAGTCCATAAGGAGTGCCCATGAAATGTTCTCTTTAAATAAACGAAAGGGCATTGAAGAGGGGTTCTCAGTGGAGGACACCAGGCAAGGTAGCACGACTCTCTGGTGATCTCGTTAGTGGCTGAAGTCCAGCACAGCTGGACACACTTCTGCTTCCTTGGTGACTTCACAGACTCTCACTGACGTGGAGCAAGCCCAAGTCACACGGGAAATATTCACAAGAGAAAGGGACCTCTGGGTTTGTCGATAAAACATGATCCTGTAGTGTGTGCTCGTCTTCCTCTGAACATAATTCGAGCAAGCACTATACTCATCTGTCACTTATTTCAGGAAACCTCTTTCCAACTGTCTGTCATGTATTTATCTATTTTTTTAAATTTTTATTTTATATTGAAGCATAGTTGATTAACAATGTTGTGTTAGTTTCAGGTGTACAGCAAAGGGATTCAGTTATACATGTACATGTATCTATTCTTTTTCAAATTCTTTTCCCATTTAGGTTGTTACATAGTATTGAGCAGAGTTCCCTGTGCTACACTGTAGGTCCTTGTTGGTTATCCATTTACAAAATAGCAGTGGGTACATATCAATGTCATATATTTATTAATATGTCTTATATTTACCTAGAGAAGGAGGAAGCTGGAGGTAAACTAAAGGAGTTTTTCTAACTAAAACGAATTGGGCACACCCAGCATCACTTTCAGCTGAGAGGGTTAACGGAGCCATTTCATTCCACATCTTCCTTAGAAAGCTATACTTGAATCCACTTCCTTTGCTTTAGGAATAGCCAAAGCTCTCATCCTCCTAAAACGTTTTCACTCAATTGAAATCTTTGAAGCTATCATCTTTCTCTTCAATACCTGACTTTGTTTGAGATCATTAATTCATAATGTTAAACAAGTTTTAAACTTACTCTTTGATTATTTCTCTCACGAAAATGAATATTAATATGTCTTCTCTGTCTTTGATTTTATTTTCCCAATTTATTTTGTTAGGTAAACGCATTAAAGTTCCCTCTGTATTGATTGCTTTCCATGGGGGCAATGGAGAAATAGTCAACTTGGTTTGATTTGCAGTTATTGTTCTATCATGGGCCTGTTCCCATAATGAGGAATAAGGATTTCCAACCTCAGTGCCTTAACTTCTGCATTTACAAAGTTAAATATTGGGAAACTAAGCACGGAAAAAGCAGAATATAATAAATCTATCCGATGCCAAAATCAACCAATCATTTAGATTTTCCTAATTTTTTTAATTTTAGGGTTATAAAGACAAATTAACAACAAACCCAAAGGGTATTCTATGTCCATTTGCCTTTACTGCCATACAGCTATAGCCTATAATTACATTTTCAATAAATATCCATAGGGCTTAATATTACATAAAAGAGTAAAAAGAATAAATACTGGTCCTTACTGTATTGCTGGCACTGTGGTGAGAGGTTTATATACATTATCCCATTTTAATTTCACAAGCAACCCTATAATATAACTACCGTTATCTCCAGTTTACGAGTGAAGATCTTGACCTAAGTAAGTTAGCGAAGTTCACACCTATGCTGAGTGGCTGAGTTCCAGCCCCTTCTATTATACACTCTGTTACATGGCTTCCATTTTTATTCTTTAGACTATAACTCCTGAAGATTGAAGAATTGTGTGTACCTGTGGGCTATACACATGTGCACGGCAAACACCGAATAAGAAGAACGCTTGTGAAAATGCAAGAAATGTAGGGAAAAGTCTACCCCATTTGTACTTTGCTTCTGTGTCTCCAACACACAAGAAATCCCGGTTCCACAAACAAGGAAATATAGGTTTGGGGGAACTGACAAAGTCACTTTGATGAAACAAGGTCACAAAAAAATTCAAGCTTATCTATCACAGATTTCAAATCTCTGAGTAAAACTGTTCTGCTTGGCTTGGTTTTGATTTGATCTTGGAAGTCTCCTGTGTTATCTGAAAGAATGCTCTAGGTGTCCTTTACATCATCAGATAATTTAGAATGTAGTAAATGCAATAACACAGTACGTGAGCCACAGTATTTTTAGTTTTTCTTAGGCTTCCTCAGTGGAAATCTGGTGTGTGGAAATCTCCGTCCAAATCTGAAAATGTTTCAAATCTCACATGAAGTTCCATTATTATGATATTTTCATAAATATGATCTGAAACCATTTGCTTCTACAAGGTAATGCCTCCCTCCCCCACAAAAATTTATAAATGATACATTTAGCTTAATGAAATCTCAACCTTTAATTGGTGGCAAGAGTCATCCAGCAGATATACAGTCATCCCTCCCTATCCAAAAGGGTTCTGCATCTGAGGATTCAACCAACCATGAATTGAGAATATTCGGGGGAAAAAAAATTCCAGAAAGTTCCGAAAAGCAAAACTTAAATGTGCCATGCACTGCAACTATTTACATAGCATTTACATTGCTTTAGGTGTTATAAGTAATCTAGAGATGATTTAAAGTACACAGGGGCATGTGCATAGGTTCTATGCAAATACTTCATTTTATGTAAGAGACTAGAGCATCCGTGAATTTGGGTAGGGGGTGATGGACTGGGTCCTGGAATAGATCCCCTCAGATACCAAGGGATGATGGTATACATTTTATGAGTTAGTGAGTTTTAATGTTTAAGGTAAAAGTATCCATCACACAAACTGGTTCTAATTACAAAGCTACACCAAGTTTTAAAAACAGACAGCCCCTGCTTTCCTTTACAAGATTTTAAAACAATCCAGTTATCTCCAGGAGCTAAGTAATTCTCAAAACTAAATTAACTTTAACTTTGAAATAATAGCCAGATTATATGGCAGTATTCAAGGGTCTTTTAGTGTAGGTCTATCTCATATCTGGAAAAAATTTTGCAAGTCTCAAAAAATCTCATCAAGGGAGAAAACGACACATTGCTATTGTAATTATAGCTTAACTTTATAATATTATTCATTAGTTAAAATGCCAAATTTTAAAACGGCTCGTACGAAACTTATTTATGACTTAATAATGTACATTGTATTCAGTAGCAGTAGTTAATGCTCCTGAAAATAACTAAACTCTCGGAGGGGGGCTTCCCTGGTGGTGCAGTGGCTGGGAGTCCGCCTGCCGATGCAGGGGACATGGGTTCGTGCACCGGTCCAGGAAGATCTCACATGCCGCGGTGCGGCTGGGCCTGTGAGCCATGGCCGCTGAGCTTTCGCATCCGGAGCCTGTGCTCCGCAACGGGAGAGGTCACAACAGTGAGAGGCCCGCGTACCGCAAAGAAAAAAAAAAAAAACTAACTAAACTCTCAGTGACGTCAACCAGATTTTTAATTATGTGCAAAGTTACTATGGCCATCGAATCCTATTCATGTCTTTACAGCTGACTTTTCTTCTTTTTAAAAAATTTCCTTACGCTAAATCAGACAGTCTTCTTTTAACAGATAGAAGCACTTTTTCACAGCTTCTTGCCTTCCTATGAAACTTCTGCCTGTGAATTTTTTTCTCTCTGAATCTTCATGGTAACAGACTCTTCCTTCTATTCCCTTTTCATCTTTTCCTTATATTTTGACATCCAGGCCTTTTTTTACTACACAGTGTTCCCCTGTTCTGAGTCCCATTTCCAGATATTTTTTGTTTTCTTCCCCTGTTTCTCTGTCTTGGATTTGTTCTTTGCTAGAGAACACGTAAAACAATTTGTGTTTACAAGGTAATATTTTAATACATTTCTAGTTTAGCTATCTTATAGACAATTTAGTAAGTATACTGCATCAACCCAACTGAATATTGTGGGAAGGTACTACAAGTCAAAGAAATCTTGTCTCAGCTCTCCAATGACCCCATATAAGCCAGCCCCTATATATGTCACATGGCCTAGCGCATCATTTTATTATAGCCAATATGAGTCTATATAGAACATCTCTCTGTAGTTATCTCCCCAAATAACTCTCAAGCTTTAAAAAAGCTATATCCTTCATCTCCTATATTTCACAGAGCTTGATATGTTAATATCCACACATTAGGAACACAATGCTTGTTAATGCAATTTTTGCCATAAATAAATAAATGCCTTTGAGAAATCTGTCTAAACACATTCTTTGTTTTCTTCTGCTGAAGCTTCTTACACTTAGTCCCCTCCCTCTCAAATGTGACATTGAATACAAAATCTCCCTCTTCTAGCCTTACCCCACATGTACGACTTGGAAGTTATATTCTGGATGAGGTAAGAGTGTTTAACAGGAGGGGTAAACTTAGACTTTATTACAAGGAAGTGGGCTTAAATGGAGACCTTCCTAAGTGAAGAGTAGGGGGAAAAGGACTCCAGACAGAAAACAGCAAGGGGGGTTGGTGCATTCAAGGAAAAGACGAGAGGGCAAAATGGCGGAAGAACAATGAAGTCATCACAGACTCCAGCTGCTAAGGGTAACCACACAGGCAGACCACGGCTCACCTCAAATAGGGGGGAGCAGGCAGATGGGGGAACAGCACAGGTTTCAGCCAGATTTCCAGAACTTAGTCTGACCAAACATTACCCATTTTTTCTTACAGAATTGTTCAAATATATTCCTATTGCCACAGAGCATCAACAGAGTCTCCTTCCAATCCAGTAGACAATTTGTCACGTATCACCAGGGTATAGTAGTTGCTCACCAAACAAAACCACGAATTGCTGTTCTCGATCGATTCTCTGGTCACAACTAATGATAACTGATAACTCTCTCCTGAACAATAATAAAAACGGAACAACCAAAAATACAGTTTTATTTAAAGCAATGGGCTTATTAGTCACTTACATGTTAACAATAAAATTTTCAGTGTATCAAATTTTTAAGCCTAGGCAAATCTTCAGCAGTCATCCACCACCTGACCCCAAATACTTGGCTTTTTCCTACATATTGGGGTAAGCAACAATTAAATGATGTTTTTACATTAAAAAAATACCCACATGCATTTATTTGGTAGTATTTGAAAATCCAGCTCATGTGGCAATAAAAACAGACAATGGCTTACTTTGCCAAATTTGTGTAAACCATATTTTAGGATATAATAAAAGTTTCCATACAACAATGATGAAAACATTTGTTGTATGATATATGCACCATATAAATGTAAGTATCCAATGGTTTTGAACATGAAGTCTATTAGAAACATTGGATCTCAGAAAAGATCAAATGATATTCACATATGCAAGTGCTTTGAAAATGGTAAAGCACTATAAAATATATCAAGTAAGGTATGAAAGTAATATACGCACACAATAGCAGAAACCAAATGTAACTGCGTGCAGTCGATGATGTAATGATTCTTATTTGTCTAATTTGCATTTTCAGAAAAGACTGTTCATATGTTACAACAGCAGCTAAGTTTACAACAATTTTTCTTTGTTCCTGGCAAACAAAAAAAGGTTAAGAATTTGCAGACAAGTCTTGGCAAAGAGATATTCTGATTCAGCTTTGCCAATCCCTGGGATCTACAGTACGCAGCTGGAAAATGTATGTAGGTTATGGAGTTGTTTGAAAAATTTTCAATTAGTATGGCTAATCAGTACAACAACATCTTTGGGTCATCAACGGGTCCTGAGGAATATGAAAATTCTTCTAGAGCATTTGACACCCTAGCTGGTTCTTCCCATTCCCATTGCTATGCAGAACTGTTATTTGAGTTGAAATAGGAAAATAGCATAACCAAGAGTTCCCTAGCCCATCTAAATATATCATCTGATTTGGAATACCACAACTTTGTACTGTCAGAGATTAACTGGACTATTTCCTCAATCACAAAGTTTTGTTTTCTGACCCCAATTTTCACTGACATGCATAAAAATGCTGCTAATTTTATCCTCAGAAAAGATACAAACTTTTTTGTACCCGATGTTACTTCTGGCTGGACATGCATATCCATAGACCAAGCCTTAGAGATTCAAAGGTGGTGTAACTGGAAGGGAATTTATCAATCATGTAATTGATCAATCATGTAATTGATTCCATTGACCTACTACCCCATTAGACACATAAAGACTGAGCCCCAGGGAGGTATTTCTAGTCTAGCTATGTTTCTAGAACTTTTATTTAAAGTGACAAATCAATTGCTGTGGAGAAATGATGGCCGCATTTTTGTTTTTTTCTGAAGAGCTAAATGTTTCAAGAATTTTTCACTCTCCTTTCTCTTTTTCTTGCTTGCTCAGACAGGATATATTTCCTCTTTGTCAGCCTGCCTCACAGCCTCCAATCCTTTTGCCCCTTATATGGAAAGATACCACTTGCTTAAACATGTCGAGAAGCACAAATAAAAAGAAACCACTAAAAAGATTTAAATGTATATCTTATATGTAAATACATAAAGCAGGTTCAGTAAACCAGCCAATACAAAGAATTAGTTAAAATATACTATTATACAAAATAGTTGACCATGACCTGACATTATCCTCATGTCATTAAAATGGCCTTATACATACCTCTCTGTTTCTTACAGAAAGGTCGCAATTTTACCGTCCCAAGTTTTCACATATATCTATCTTCATTTGAATTATTTTAAAACTAAAAGAAATAAAAGGAAAAGAATCTAGACCAAAATAGATACCCCAACACTATCTTTTTAAACCAGTTTTTCTATTTCTTTTTGTTCTTTTCAAGTTACAAAATAAATGCATGCTTATTATAAACAAATGCAAACAGCATATGACTATAAAAAAAAGAAAAATGGAAAATCCTCCCTCTAAAGCATCCTAGTAATCTCTCTTCCAAAAGCATCCGTGGTACACGGGAGGTAATACAGTATTGTGTTGAAGACTGTAAGTGCTGAAATCAACCTGCCTGGCTTCAAATCTCATTCTGCCACTTACTAGCTGTGTGATCTTGAACAAGTTAACTAGCTTCTCTGTGCTTCATTCACATCATCAATAAAAGGCACAAACAAAAGCACTTCCCACATAAGGTTGCTGTAGGGGATAAATAAGATAAATGTACTCAGAAGAATATCTGGCATAAAGTGGATGCTCGATAAATGTCAGCTATTATTACCAGGTCCTTTTGAAATGCAAACAAAAGTATAAGGTAAGAAGGAATCGAAAACTGTAAAACACAAGAAAAAGTTTATCTGTCAATTCTATCTCAATAAAACTGGGGGCAAAAACCTACTACCACCACCAGCAGCAACAAAAAGCTATAAAAAAAACACAGCTATTGCAGGAAATTGATGGAATCATGAAGCTATGATATAAGTCAACATTTCATCATTCTGCTACCTCAATGTCAAGTTTAGTTTATTAAGTGATTACGAGTATGGCAAACTGGCTAAATTTAAGTCCTATATCAAAACCTTTTGATAAGTAGATATAATTTCTGAAGTCGTTCAAATAAAACTTATTCAATGAATTTTGAAGGTAATTCAAAATATATTGACTAAATATGTATTTGTATTAGTATCAAATAGAAATATCTTTCCATCTAAATTCCAATTCCTCTAGAAGTGTCTCCACTTTCCATCATAACGCAGTGCCTTCTCTCCCACTTCTTACTTCTCCTTATTCCAGAACAATGAGGAAGGCCACCTGAGGGGCTAAGAACCTGTGGCGTGGAATGACTGCTGCTCAGGTTGCTGCCACCCACTTGGTGTGTGCTGGGCAGTGAAAAAAGCATCACAATGTCCACCCTACTCCCACCCTACTGGTGCTGGCTTCAGCCGTTAAATCTGGCTTCCCAGAGGCCATAACATCACGGCATCCTCAGGCTGTGCTCTCCATCCAAGGCCACAGCTGCCTGCTCCTAACCTAATGCTCCCCAGTTACTTCTCATGTGCTCTGAAATTCCTTTAAAGCACACCTTTGCCTGTACAGAGGCTGTTTCATGTTAGTAGAATCTTGCCTCATTTAAGCGTCCTTAGTGTTCTGATTAACAAGTACATCGGACTGACTCAGACACAAGCCATGCAACTCTACTGACAAACACTGGTTTGGACACACTTGGGAAAGGTTCTTAGAGCCAGTTAATCTAAGAGGATTAGAATAATCTAACTATGGTTGCTCCTTTCACACTAAGTATGAAATACCTGTGCATAATCAGGGCTGTGAAACAGATCAGAAGTGTCTGGGATGATCTGAGAAAATAATAAGAAAATGTGTAATACTTCTGTAGTGTTAAAGAAAGAAGACGCCTTCTCTGGTATTTCAGAGCTATAAGCAGCTCCTACCCCCTCATAATATACATGTTTCTCGGGAGTCTCTATGTCTCACAGAATTATGTGTGTGTGTGTGTGTGTGCGCGCGCACGTGCGCGCGTGTCTTGATGAGAAACAAGAATGCTGAGGTAGCGTCATATAAGTTTGCCTACTGATGTATTTGTCGACACAAGTCTGTTGTATGTCTTTTCATCATTGTTTGAACACATATGTCTCATTGCTCTGTGAACTGGAACAGTTTCCACCTTATCTGGTCTAGAGGGTAGAAATCTCAGTCCATAATTCAAAAATTAAAAAAATATATACTCTCATTTTCTCAAAGTTGATTTTCAATCCATCATCTCTGGGACTGGTGAGAAAATTAACCTCAGTCTTCTCAGTCCTCTCAGGATCCTATACCCAGAGAGATTTTCTTCCAGGGTACTGGGTGGATGAAACAGGAGCAGAGCAGAGGAGAGCCCTTGGTCCTAGGTCATCCATCCTCCTTGAGTGCCGAGAAGAGACCACGTCTCTGCTTGCGTGGCCCTTAGGGTGTGGTGGCCCTTGATGCTTTTGGGTAAAAACTTGAAGCTTTGCTGTGGCTACGGATGAAGGCATCAGCCTCAACAGAAACACAGCCACTTTTTTCTGGGGTCGTTCTTCCTGCACTTGTGTGCTTCCACATCCCCTCCCCCCGCTTCCTGCCAAGGTGAAGGTCCCTATTAATTAGGACCTTAGAAACTTGGGTGCCTTGCCGTCTACTTAGCAGCATCACCCAAGAAGTGGAGGACAGATTTTTCATTTCCTCTCCCCAGGTACCTGTAAACGTTTCTCTTTTTTTCTCTTTGCCTTCATTTTATTAGAATCTCTTTTTATAAAGATCTATCATAGTCATGTTCTTTCACCTGTTCTGGCCAGGACAGTTTTTCCCAGCAATTAGGAATTTTCTCTCTCTACTGGGACCAAGCTTGAGTGCGAAGTTAAACCAAAAATAGAATCTCGCAGGCCATGCTGCATTCCTTCCCTCCAGCAATAATTTCAGGGTCTGAAGGAAAGGGAAGTAAAAGGATCAACGCAGATAAAAATGTTAATCCCCGAAGATATTAACTCCCGCCACCCATAGACACATCTCAACCTGCCAAGACTTCCTAAATAGTCATGACTTTCTAAGAAGACGGGCAGTAGAATGGTTCAAGGCAAGTGTAGAGATGCATTTCCAGGATCCTCAAACATATCCAAAGTGAGACTCAAAAGCTCATCTTCTCAATGAAACTTTCCTGTCTTCTCTTGTCTCTATTTCTATTAATAGAACCATCCCACAATCAATCTACCAAGCTAGAAATGCTGGGGTCACCTTCAACTCTCTCTCCTCTCCCTTAATCTCTTATATCCCTCAAACACCAAATCATCTCCAATTTAACTTGGTGGTGGCTTCCACAGTCCTCTCACTCTATACTGCTGCCACTGCCTTAATCCAGGTATCTCTGTTTTAAAGTCTTTAGTATTTTTTAGATTAAAAAGTAATGTATGAATAATAGAAATAATTCAAACTATTAACAAGCATAAAAAATAGATGGTGAAAGTCTCTCAATAATTCTATGTATCAGAATGACAACCGCTCCTATTCTGGTATATACATTTTCCATATTTACATAGCCACATAGAAAAGTTTGTTTTCACAAATGTAAGTTCATATTATATACATTGTCTTTTAACTTTAAAAAACCCCTTATACTGTGGACATTTTTTCAGAGTAGGTTATATATCTCTAAAATTATTTTTAAAGGTTGAAAAGTATTATTTTGTTCAGCTAGATCATAGTTTAATCAATCTCTGGATGGACATATTTGTTGCTGCCGCATTGAACATGATTCTACGTATATCTTTGAACCCTTGGGCAAAGATTTCCAAAGGATTATTAAATACTAGCAAATTACCTCCCGAAAGTGTTGTGTATTCCCACTGCAAGTGTATTACTCTTTGACTGGACTATTGCAACATAATCTTAACTCTTTTCTTTGCCAACAAATGCTCCCCACTCTGGTTTATCATTTTCACAGCCACCGAGAACAAAGTAGATCAGAACATTTCCCGACTTAAATGCCTCTGTCAGATCTCTGTAGTCAACAAGATGCAACTAACATTCCAATGGTGTTCGCAGACTGGCCTCAATCTACCATTTTAGTGTCTTTTTTAGATATTGACTGCTGCAAACATTATGCTTCTACCACCTGGAACACTGGGAATTTGTTTGTGCTTCGAAGATTTGAAACATACTCTATCACTAATCTGCTCCGCGTTCCACCCCTTGAACCACCTACCCTCGAAGTGAATTCCTACTCTGCTTCAGAATTCAGTTCTGAATTTAACAGGCTGCGTGCTCCTTTCTTTATGTGTCCACAGTACTGACTTAGGACTTTGCCACGCACGTATTTTCTCTCTCTCCTACTATAGGGTAAGAACTTTGAGTATGAAAACTGTGCCAGGTTTATTTTGGGGTTTGCGTGGCCCCAAAGCAGAGTCTTTGTAACGAAGCATATATTTAATATAATGTTTGCTGAACAAATGAATGGCTGAATGAGTTGGAGGGTAAATAATCAGAGAATAGATAGAGTGACATAGAATATACATCCTTAAAAAACTGCTCAGAGAATTGGGCAGCCCAAGCTCTTTTGCGCCTATGACTGACCCTTTTCCCTACCTCCTCCATCAAAGGCATGATCTAAGTCTGGAAGTGTTTCTGGTTTGGCAATAAGAAAATAAGGAAGCAGAGGGACCGTGCTGATCTTCACGTAAGAAGAGAACCTATCGGTCTAGTATAATTGAGACGAGTTGCCCTAAAGGAGCCAAGTTCACCCTGAAGGGGATCAGAATAGAGATACCTTGTTCTATTGTGCTTTGCTTTGTTGCACTTTGCAGATACTGAATTTTTTTATTTTTTTTATTTTTTACAAATTGAAGGTTTGTGGCAACTGGCGCAGGAAGCAAGTCTCTTGGCGCCATTGTCCCAACAGCATTTGCTCACTTCGTGTCTCTCTGTCACATTTTGGTGATTCTCAGTGCTTTCAACTTTCACTGTTAATTGTGTTTGCTATGGTGATCTGTGATCAGTGATCTTTGATGTTACTGTTGTGATTGTTTCGGCATTTTTTAGCAATAACATATTTTTAAACGAAGGTAGGTATTTTGGGGGGGGGCATAATGCTACTGCACACTTAATAGACGGCAGTATAGTGTAAACTTAACTTTTACGTGCACTTGGAAACCAAAAACTTTGTGACTAGCTTTATGGTGATAGGTCTGGAACTGAACCCACAACATCTCCAAGGTGTGTCCATATGCCACCCCTAAATATGCCGATTTGACGTAAGGATTCTTTTGAGCTGACCATAATCGGGAATCAACAGATGTGGGAGGAATCCTCTGCCCTCCCCCTTATCTGCCTGAAAGTAGGGTGTAAGTTTCCCTTTGAGGAAGGTGCTTCCTATCACCAAACCCCACTGCCTCCATACCAGGAAGAAAAAGTGACTCTTAATGTCAAAGATGGAGAGTAAATACCAAGACGAGCTTGCATAAATGGATATTACCCAAAATAGCCCTTATCTTCTGTTAGTTTCCCCCATATGTTACCTAGCCACTTCCCCATGATTTATTATCCCTTGCGGTCCAAATGCTCTCTCCTTTGTTAAGAAGGGTCTATAAGCCCCAAGTCTAACCACTTTTCTGAGGTTTTCTTGTCTGTGAACTCCTATGCACATAAATATTAATAAGAACTGTGTGCTTTTTCTCCTGTTAATCTCTTTGGTTATTTTAATATGCAGGCCCCCATAAACTGAACCTAAGAGGGTAGAGGAAAATTTTTTTCCTCTCCAACTGCTCTTTTGCATAGTCCTCCATCCCCAGATTAATAACGTACATCTATTAGTTCGCTGGTCAGCTGTGTGTATAGCTTGTGATGGGAACCAGAGCTTGATGTGAATCAAGGTCAACTGTTTGTTACTAGAAGCTGCCTGGACTTGGATCTTCACGGTCTCCAAACCTTCAAACCACTAGTAGCAACAGGGTAACCTAGGGTTAAGAAACCATAATTACATTCAATTTTAATTCTCCAGTATTTTAATGTTATTTTAGATTTTAGATATTTCTGTTAAATTCCTTATGATAAGACTCACAAATCAATTAGAAATATTAAAAATCATATCTGGGTTTCTGGTTGTGAAAACATGGCATTTGAAGCACAAGACATGGAACCAAGATTCCATTCTTAATTCTGATTCGATAGCTGTGTGATTCTGGGAAACTTCCTAAAAGTCTCTGAACTTATTTCTTTTGCATAAACGGGGAATAAGAATTTGTATCTGCTTTACCTATGTTACAAAATTACAGTAAGAATCAAATGAGATGTCAGCATGTATTACTAGTCAAGTACTACATAGTAATTAGTTTTCAGCATGGAGAGGAAAGATTCTAGGCTTGCTGAGTCTTTTCCAAGCTTACTGAATTTAACTTGAGAATTAAAATAATAATAATAATGCAAGTGGGTCCTAATATGCATGATCAAACATAAAAATAGACTGAGAAGAATTCAAATGAGGGGCAAACCCCAGCTGAGCCCATGTACTTTGGTCAACCATCTCGCCACATACACATCCTTTCTAATCTTAGATGAAAATCTCCTCAGCAATTTCTGAACTGTTCAAGGTGGGCTATCTATGGTGGGCTAATCATATAAAAGTCAGCTCAGACAGAATAACAAAGCAATTGCTTTGCTAACATCTTGTACTTCGCTAAGGGAAGAGCTGGAACAATAGGAACCTGTCAAGAAATTTGACACTGTGTCTGGGAATTTTTGCTAAAATCTTCAGGGCTTTTGTGACAAAGCTAAACAACTGTAGTGGAGGATTTCATTCCCCTATTACCTAGGACTATTTGTCCAGCTTAATATCGTATATTTTACTAAAACTCCTGGAGGAATCTTTTTCAATTGTTACGAAGCTACTGCCTTCAGCCAGACCACTGCAGAGAGGTGATTCTGTTCAGAAATAACTGGCCAGATGCCACTCACTGAAAAGCCTTATTTGACAGGTCAAAGAAAGTAATCTGAGAAAAGGACAGATTGGCCCGTGAGGATGCCTTTTGCCTGTGCTGCTGTGAAAATACAGAACCCCTTGTCACGATCAGCTATAATTATCAGTATCACCCATTGACTCGGTTTCAGTGTTGAAGCAAAGAACCAAAGGGAAACAAATCAGAACCACAGAAGCAATGGGAAATTTTGCATTTTCTTCTGTACTGTTTCTTACCCTGACTTTGTCTAGGTTTACAACTCCTAAGGAGTATTTTACATATCGGCAAACCATTCCCCTGGCTAAGAACTATGTATATGCAGGACCGGAAGTGCATACTTTGTAATTTTACACATATTATATTTGAAGGTTTGGAAACAAAAAGTATACAAAATTTACCACTAAGGACAATGAGACTTGAGGTACAGGCACATAGAAGAGCTAAAGAATTATACAAAAATTGCCCAGGGTAAAAAAACAGTCTGAGTAAACCGGGATACTGGTTTTTCTAAGCTCTTACTTTCAATAAAATCTGTATTTTTCTAGTTTTATTTTTATTTTATTTTTTGTTGTTTGTCTCCATCTTAGCTTTGATACATGGCCACTATAACAAATTCTTTTTGTCAATTTAGTGATTTGGGCTTTATATCATGGCTGATTGCTATATAATCGATCAAGTGAACCGAGTAACTCCTGATCTCCTCCCGCACAGAGATGTGCTTCTTTTTGTCCAGTTCATCTAGACAGGATTTTTAAAATATTAACAAATGTATCACTTTGGCTCTGTTTTGAGACACAATTCTGTTCTGAGGTACAATTATATTATGAGGTTTAAAGAGCAGGTTAAAATAGAATGCATAATATGAAAAATTATTGTGAATTTGAATACATATGGAAGAAATACACCAAAATAGTAAAAATACTAAGAATGATCTTCTTTAAGGGGAGCAATTACGGGTTCACGATAGTCCCTGGTAGCTTCAAAATGATCTGTAATAACATATATTACTTTTATCATCAGAAAAAGAGATTCATTTTACAAGGGAAGCTTATAAATAAGCTTTTTTAAAGTGTAGGAACCCCTTTTATTCTTCTTTGAATTCTTCACAGTGCATTTAATTGAAAAGTGTTTTATTATTGTAAAAGCCACTTGATTACAACACGGCATCTGCCACAAACAAGCAATTAAAAAAATTATTACAAAGTGAGGTGACTGCTTATCAACAACCAAAATAAAACCGTCTCTGCATTTCCCCTTTCATTATTCTATCATTTCCTTGCAAACACCTTTAAAAGTTCTTTTAGTACAACGATGGATTTTACAACCACAGAATCTCAGGATTAGAAGGGACCTTCAACATCATCTATTTCAACATCACCTGGAATTATCTAACTGAAAATGGAACTCCTCCAACAGTGGGGATTTCATTCTCTTTCCAGCGAGTTCATCCTTGTATCTTCAGCAAGGTTAACAGCAAAACTGGCTGATCTATTTGTATTTATTAAACGATTATTTTCCCCACAAAGAATAAAGATGTCTGAAACGGATTTTAGTTTTTTAGTAACAATGTGCTCCACTATACCAAACTAGCTGAGGAATGCCAAATACCACGTGGAAGATTGCAATTTCGAATGAAGCATTTACAAGGATGTAATTGTGTCTCTTTGAAAGGCATGACCCTTCTATTCCACTTGCTTTTTCAACCAGTGTCTCAGAAGATGTAATCCCCCATTCCAAGTCACAAAATCACTTCTCTTATTAAACTTAAGCAAAGGAGAAATAACTCAGCTATAAGTATAAAGGTAGCTGCTCCTGGCCGCTCCTTCAGAGTTCATTATTTTCTGAGATGGGAAATGGGAGGCAGAGGGAGCATCGCCCAGTGAGTGGTCTGTTAAGCAGAGCTAATCCAGATCCTGTTTTCACTTCTCTGTGGGTCTCAGGACCTTTCATGGAGCTTCTTAGTTCAGTTATTCTAATGGGTTGAGAGTCACTAGTCCGATGTCTTACGAGATTTTTAGAGCATGATTAACAAGAAAAGAGGCTCTGGTTCACAATAAAAATCTGAAGCTTCCCCACCCCTGCAGATACCTAATTTAACACACAGAAGGACTCTTAATTACCTCCATTTGGGTAGAGGTAATGTTGCCACTGGAAATCATTTGTGGCAGAGTTTGTTTTTAAATGAAACAGCAAGCAGAGGTCTCTAGGATCTACCTTGGATGGAAAAGCTCTGTTTTAATGAGAACTCTGTCTCCACCTTACTATTACTACTCTTTTTTGTTGTTATGCTACCATATGTTTTGAGAAACACTTCCAACCCTTCTTAACATTGTTGGCTAAAAATCCAATGAACTTAAACCCTCTAACACCCCTCCTGTCTCCTGACCTCACACGCTCAAAAACTTGTTTAATGAAAACTTGTTTCAAGTAACAACTGCCTAGACAGGGACAAACAGCTGTAAGAAACTAGGACCGTGAGAGTACAAAGCATCCTAAAGGTTGCAAATAAATGAAAATACGGGGGTGAATCACATGTGAGAACATGGGGACAGAAAGCAAGAGCCATTTAAAGTATTTCTTGGTTTCATGCACTTTCTTTTCACCATAGAAGTCCTCATATTTTAGAGTTTATTTTCTTCAAAAATAAGAGATTTGCCCTGAGATCTTTAAGGATGTTTGGCCATAGCGAAAGATCAATCAAGCCTTTGGTGTGTTTCATGGGCTAAGCTAAGTGCTACAACTCAGCTCTGGGGTGTGTTGGTGGAGATTTTGTATGTGGATGTGTGCTTTCTCATAGAAAGAAAGAAAGAAAGAAAGAAAGTATAAAACAAAAAGTAGAAGCAAAGGACCTACTGTATAGCACAGGGAACTCTACTTTATATTCTGTAATAACCTACATGGGAAAAGAATCTGAAAAAGAATGGTCATATATATATATTATAATATATATATTATATATATATATATATATAAAACTGATTCACTTTGCTGTACACCTGAAACTAACACAGCATTGTAAGTCAACTACACTCCAATAAAAATTAAAAAAAAAAAAAGAGTAGAAGCAAAATTCTAAGAGTATTGGTGGATGGGAAGAAAGTGAATGCAAGGCTGCAAAATCAAATGTCACACAGGTCAACTGGAAGTAAGTCTATCAGGGACTCACCCTCTTAATCCAACGCTTGGCCGAGTAACTGACTTCCATATAACTCAATTTCACAGGGATTTGTTGGACGTTCTAGCATGTGCTCAACACTGGGCTAGGCCCTGATGAATCATAGAGGCAATCTGGTCCTCCAGACTGTTTGGGGAGAAAATTGCTTTTTTATGTCCTGACTCAGGTTTTTATGTCTCAGCTGGATGAATTTCTCTGGTGGGTAAAATAAGTACGGGGATGGCAAACCAAAATGCAGATGTACGCCTAAAAAATAATATTATATCTTGATTCTTCTTGGTTATAAAGCACATTTGACTTGACATTTCTAATCTAGAACTGAGTCCAGTTTTCCAGCTTTTCAGAAAATAAGCTGTGGTGAAAGTTTTATAGCATAGGAGAGAGAATGCCACTTCATCCTGATTGCAGATAATCAGAAGCAAAAACAGTGTGTATCCGTGTGACCTCATAAACCCCAGAGGACATGGCTCAGGTCCAGGAAGGTGTAGCCATAGACCAGGTACGTTAGGGTGCATCTTGCACTGTGCAAGCGGGCATCCTGGACTGATTTCCATGAACATCATATAATTCCCTGAGACATTCTTGGAGTCAGTCGAGACAGCCTTTCCCTCCAGCAGCTGTGCAGATGGCCAGGGCCTGGGGAATCCAGTCTAAACCAGACTGCCTGGGGAGCCCATCTCTAGCACATGGTATGTATCCAATAATACGGGGTTGATTGAACTGAAGGGAAGAAAAGCTTCTATTTTGTTTGCACAGAAGAACATTCTGCTCCTATCTTCCTGGCCTCAAAAGCAAATTCATCTGCTTGTTCCTTAGTCTCCTATTATGATAATTAAGGAGTAAAACATCTTCTTCTACATGATAGGAGTGATTAGGAAATTTATTTAAATGGTGATTTTTTTACTAGCATACCAGGATAATAGATTCAAACACTATCTCCTTGAATATATTATATCCTCTTTGTGCAATAATAAAATAAGACTGATTTTCTTGCAAATTGGTTCCTTATGGTTAGTTCCAAAGGTACTCATCTGAAAGAAACAAAGAGAAATTTCAAAGTAACCAAAATAATTGTGTTGGCATCAAATAACTGATCATAATTGGTGGTCTGTATGGGTCAGACTCTATGCTAAGTATTTTAGGGATTTTTTTTCTCCTTACCTTCCCAAGGTCTCTGTTGTTACCCCTACTATAGAAATTACTTAGGAACTACAGTAACTAAGATTAAACAATGCCTCCCTGAGCATGAGGAAGAAAAAAAATTAGTCCCCTCAGAAAATTTGTAAACATTCATCCCTGATTTGTATTCTTCTGATACCATCCGCACAGGCATAACAAGAAGTGCTAAGGATATAAAATGGAAGATTGGGGACAGGAGGGTGAAATCACAACGGCGGTGGTGAACGGTGATGGGCAGGTAGAGATCTGAACGAGATGGGCAAGCACTCCTCCCTCAGGACAGAATACGTGGTCGATGTTCTTTCCTTTCCATACTTGGCTTCTCTTTTTGGACATGGGGAATAAAACAAGGAGCTGAGTGGCCAACTTTGGTAAATAAATGATAGAGTTAAACAAACCCCGTAAGCAAAAGGAGTGTTAAAATATCTCACGACAAAGGGTTTTGGTCTCTGGCGGTTCTTCAGGGGCTCGTAGGTGTCCTTGGGATATGACATCCTAATCTTTCTCTGTGTGGCCATGAGTGTGCGGAGCGATGTTTCTGTTTGTATTTAATACAAATGATACCAACAGAATGCTTCACACCTGCAGGGACTGAGATAACATTGATCAACGATTGCCTAGTTCATGAACCACAAAGGCTGCCTCAAGAATGGCCCTTCAGGGCTTCCCTGGTGGCGCAGTGGTTGGGAGTCCGCCTGCCGATGCAGGGGACACGGGTTCATGCCCTGGTCCGGGAAGATCCCACGCGCCGCGGAGTGGCTGGGCCCGTGAGCCATGGCCGCTGAGCCTGTGCGTTCGGAGCCTGTGCTCCGCAACGGGAGAGGCCAAAACAATGAGAGGCCCGCGTACTGCAAAAAAAATAAAAATAAAAAATAAAAAAAGAATGGTCCTTCAAGTCATCATGCCCTAGTACCTGCTCCTCCCACGGAACAGCAATTCTCAAACTTGAGTGCACAGCAGAATCACCCGGAAGGCTTGTTAAAAAAAACAAGCTGGCCCACACCCCCCAGCTTCTGATTCAGTAGGCTTGTGGCGGGGCCTCAAGAATTTGCATTTCTAACAAGTTCCCCAGGTGATGCTGATAACTGCTGGCCCCGGGTCTACACTTGAGAACGCTCCCCATAGGCACATGCAATTTAAATGTTAGAACATCCAAAGTCACAAATTAACAAAGAAGAATCAAGGGAGGCAGAGAAGTCTTTCAGTCGGGCTCCAAATACAGTTTTTTTGGAAGAGTCTTGAAATATTAATCTTGTAAATATTAAAGTGGTGGTGATGACAACATTTTGGATGAGCCAAAGGTTGGCTGTAGTTTCCACTGACATAATATTTGCCAACTATTGTTTTTTTTTTCCCCAACTATTGTTAAATGAAAGCCTTTTACTGACATTTGGACAACTCTTATGAGTTATTAATTTAAATATTTAAATTAGTTACTATTAGTTACTACCTTTGATTATCTGCAGCCTTAGGATCTACACAGTCTTGGTCCTTCCCCAGGACGGCGGCTGGAATGACCCTTAAAAAAAGTCTACCTGTGATCCCGGCCCTGGGCTGGTGCCTGCCATTACTTTCAACGTTGAAGTGTCATTGTCACCCAGGTGCTACAGATTTCTGTGCCATCTGAGGCTCCTCCCCTCCACCCATTTTCTTTCCATATCTGCCTCCTTCCATAGATCATAGTTAAGAGAGCATTACCGAAAAACTCAGGGGACCTTTCAGCCATTTCCTTGGGGTGCTCCCCAAAGGGTCAGAGGTACTGTGATCTGTCTCTTCAAGGGCCTCTCATTTGCTCCTACATTTCATTTCCTAGGTTACGATTACAATTCCAAGAGAAAGATTACTTTCACATTCCCAGTCTTCCATGAATTCCCCTGATTTTGCTTTGACAATGCACTTGCTCAAGCAGGACTTCTAGGCAATAGACACTGCTACAGATTTTGCCGTGAAATTGAATTCTTTATTATTTAGTCATGTTCATAGGGGGTGTTGAAATAAATGAAAACCAAATTAATCATGCTGTATGTTCTGACACAGGGCTTTAAAAAATGGGGCAAAATATATCTTCCAAGGATCACAGAGTTTCGCGATACTGAAACATGAAACAAGAGAGCTTGAATTTTAGAAATCGTCCCTCTATTATCTCGTTTCCACCTTCCTTCAATTATAAGAGTGAAAAGTAAGATGAAAGCAATGAAATCAGAGTGGCTGATTGAAACTGTTCATCCCAAAATATTTGGGGGAAATAACAGAAGACTCCATCAGCCCTACTAGAAACGGGGTCTGGGATTAAAACAAAAAAATCAGGACACAATAGAGAGGAAAACGCTGCAAGTTAATTAGTCAGCAGGATACTTTTCATTTGGGGGTAGACTGTGGTGCTGTAAGAAACCACGGGTCTCTAGAAAGATCCCCTCTAATGGGGCCCAACAATTAGAATCATGAGCCGCCTTTGTAGCCTGTTACACAACCTCATGCCTTTAAAATAGATCTGTCAGGAATGACTGAAGGCGGCATGCAGTTGACCTCCCTCTACAACCATCTGCTGAGTATTCTTAGTTCTGACTCCAGTTGAAAGGGATCCGTAACGAGCTTCCTGAGTAGACCTCCCCCAGCCCTTTAAAAATCCTTTAGACTCTAGTGTTTAGAGAAATGCTTCTGATCCACAGAAACCAGACTGCGCTCCTCGACAGATGCTGCATGCCTGGGTTTTCAGGGTTCAGTGGCACCAAATGCTCCACAGGAGAGTCTGGACTCCAGGGGACAGGACTATAGGCAGGGGGAATCCAAGGATGAAATGGTGCACACTTCATTTGTTCAGGGATTTCTAAGCTCTCATTTGGCTCTTATCTCTGGAATGGCAGACGACAAAGACATCCACTAAGACTCCTAGAATCAAATACTTAACTTGGGAAGGGAAATTAGGGGATTGGATGGGACCAGAAGAAAGTAAGTACAAAACTTACAGCAAGTACAAAACAATACCAGTCTCCAAAAATCTGTCTTTTCAGATCAGCTTCTCTCTGAGCTAAACATCAGAAGTCAAAGGAGTAAAAGTTACATTCTGTGTCCCTTGCACCCTGGTAGAGTGGAAACTGAGCTATAGGCTGGGTTAAAGTTGCCCCTTCAGTCTCACCTTGTCCATGCCTTCAGTGGCAGATCTGAGGCAGTATCACAACTTTCAGTCAAAGCTGATTTTTACTCCTTTTTTTTTCCAAGTTAAAAAAAAATTAGAATCCAGTAGTTGGCTGGGGACATACACATAATGTTCTACATGTTATTATTGGCAAGAGTAGAAACTCCAAAATTTAAGAGATGAGATTTTGCTTTGCCTATTATGTTCATTTGACAAAAACGTACTCTAAATGTTTTTTAATAAAAAATGACTTTTTCACTCGCTCCAAATTATTTAGTCATTTCCTCATGAATGTGTATCAGACACCTGCTATCTACTAGATCTAGGAAAAAAGGCAAATAAGCACCGTGGATGGACCTAGAGATGATCATACTAAGTGAAGTAAGTCAGACAGAGAAAGACAAATATCCTACGATATCACTTCTATGTGGAATCTAAAAAAGTGACACAAATGAACTTATTTACAAAACAGAAACAGACTCACAGACATAGTAAACAAACTTATGGTTACCCAAGGGGAAGGGGGGACATAAATTAGGAGTTTGGGATTAACAGATACACACTACTATGTATAAAATAGATACACAACAAGGACCTACTGTATGTATATATATATAACTGGATCACTTTGCTGTACACCTGAAACATTGTAAATCAACTAGATTTCAATTAAAAATATTCTATATCCAAAAATAAGACAAATGGCAGTTCATAAGTCTCTAGCAGGGCAAAGACAAAACAATATAAGGCACAGGTATGCTACGATGAGGCATATATAAATAAAAATAAATAAATAAATATATATATATATATATATATAGAGAGAGAGAGAGAGAGGGAGAGAGAGAGAGAGAGAGAGGGAGCATAGATTCTATCTCACACTGCCTGCCTGCTGGGTAAGAAACTTGGATTTCAAATAGTCACCTTGACCTTAAAACTGAACTCATCATGTTGTCACCAAACCCATCTTAACTCCTCTACTTTCATTAATGTTATCAGCGATCTGCTTGAAACCTCTGTCAACATTGCCTCTCTTCTCTCTTGTTTTCTCCATGTGAGTCTGTCCCAAATTCCAAATGTGAGTTGCCACTGTCTATTTCTTCTCCTGCCCAATGACAGCAACACATTGCAGATGGCTAATACTTTCCACCTGGGCACTGTAGTAGCCCAACATGGTTTCTTCACTCCATTTTTTCTCATTCCCACTGTGTATTTCACAGAAGCCAGGTAGTCCCCTTGGAACGCCGTTTGTGTTCTATTTACCACCTGAATCGAATCCTCAAATGGCTTCTGCTGAAGCTCTGTGGTTCTGCCCAAGCTTTCTTATGGTCAGTGGACATTTGAGGCAGTGACAAAGATTGTGAAAGGGATGAAGTTGTTTCTGGAGGTCCCTTCCTACCTGTTTCTCCCCTTCTCAGCAGTGAAAGGAAATTGATGGGACAGCAGTACCCCTACCTGAGAAAGAGAGGCCAAACCTTCAGTCCTTCCTGCCCGCACTTAAGTGGAGACACAAAAAATACTAAACAGAGTCCCTGCTCCTGCCTTCAAAGAGCTCAACATAAGATAGTTATAAGGTGGGCGATGGAGAGAAGGACATTCTAGGGAAGGGTTATAGGTGGAGGATGGGAGTCTAAGACATAAGCACCGGTGGCATGAACTGAGCATGGGAACTAGAAAGAGTCACTTGCTCTGAGTCCAGACTCATGACCAAGAGGGGACTGGAAACATGACATCTATGGTGAGAGAAGAGGTTGAAGATGGTGGCAGGGGTCAGATTACTTGAAATCCTTCCAAGCACTATGATTCTTCCGGTTTATTATGTGAGTGTCTCTTGGAAGGCAAGGGGAGTGGTGAATTCCTGGGGGGTCTTCCTGAAACATCTTCCATATTTCAGATAATAGACTGGTATTCCCATGAGTAAAAGGCACTTCCAGCCAGGCTGTACCTTGAGAAATGTAGGATTTAGTCAGAGACGTGTGGATGAGTAATAAGACAGTGAACTACAAGAACTGGAAGATCTGGGAGAAAATGCTCTCCTTACCCTTTCACCAGTCAACACACACGTGCGCGCACACACACACACACGTGCATTCTTATACAGTCACAGGCTCCCTTGGGTCATGCTAACTCAGTGTCATCCAAACACGAATTGAGTGTGTATCATATGCAAAGTAGGAAACTGTGGGAAGACACTTGGACAGCCTAACACCCGCTCCCCATGGATCAAAGACTCCTCTCAAATGAGTCATTTTGCACTTTGGTGTAAATGAGTTTTAAAGCCAGCGTTGTTCCCTAACACCAACTCGGCATAGATTGAGAAGGGGAATAGAATTAGATTGAGAAGGAGAATGTCTCTGGGGCTTTAGCTCAGCCCATCCGTCTGTAGGTTATTCTGCCCAGCTCTTCCCTCCCTCTTCCCACACCATTCCCCCCTCCTGACTCAACACTCCAGAGAAGCTTGGAGTGTTGAGTGGGACCTTGAGCCCACTGGGCTTATTCCTTTTCCCTGCTCCACACATGTCCTCCCGTGGACCAGCTCCTCACGTATGCAAGACGAGGAAGGGACTGGGCTTCTTCAGAGCAACCCCCAGCCCTGGGGCCATCCCTTCCTAATCACACCAGAACAATGGAGGGAGATCAGGTCGGGCTGATTCAGGGAAGCAGGGCCCTCAGGGCACAGAGGTCTCAGCAGAGATCTGCTCTGGTGGACACGCAGGTTTTGATCTTTAGCACATATCCATGATGTGTGAAGAGTAAACTCAAACGTTGATACTATTTACAGATACTAGAGAATAAAGGGGAAGAAAGCAAACGCAGTGTTCAGTTGGCTCTAGAAAGGCAATGCCAATTACCATCATTTTTCAGATCCATTTATGTATACCTACATACCTACATATATCTATGTGTGGGGATATAGAAGAGGAGACAGAATAAATTCCTGCTTTCAGGGAGCTCATTCTGTGCTTGTAGAGACCAAGTGTAACGCAGTGCTCACACCTGCTCACACCTGCTCTCACCTGCTCACAATAGCCAACTGTGCGAGTCTCTTTTCAACTCCCTGCTTGGTGACATCACTTTGGTAGTTTCAACTGACCATGATCAGCGTATTTATACAGCTCCTTTACCAGACACTGTTCTAAGAACTTTCTTAACTTACATAATCCTTAGAGCAACTATGCCAGACTACTATCAGCTCTGTTAGAGATGAAAAGTTAAAGCAGGGAAAGGTTAAGTAACTTGCTTGAGGTCATGTAGCTCCTTGAGGTAGAGCTGAGCTTTGAGTCCATGCGGCGTGACTCCAGGCTCCAGACATTTAACCACTGTGCAATCTCAACAAGAACCAGGGCTCAGGGCTTCCCTGGTGGCGCAGTAGTTGAGAGTCCGCCTGCTAATGCAGGGGGACGCGGGTTCGTGCCCCGGTCCGGGAAGATCCCATGTGCCGCGGAGCAGCTGGGCCCGTGAGCCCTGGCCGCTGAGCCTGCGCATCCGGAGCCTGTGCTCCGCAACGGGAGAGGCCACAACAGTGAGAGGCCCGCGTACCGCAAAAAAATAAAAAAAAAAAGGAAGATACATATAAAGTCAGATTTTCCTTACCAGAAAACAAATAATAATTAAGAAAAAAAATTATGTAAAGAACTGAAAGGTCAATGATCCTCTAGACCTTCAAGTGTGCTACTCATCTGCATCGAGCCCCTTTGCGCTACTCTCTCCTTTCCTTTGAATTTGATAAATAAATTGGGCTCAGTCTATTAATGAATTCATTTCCCCCGTGAGTTACAGGGACAGGGAATCTGACTGAGATTCCCTGGGACCCTGCGAGGATCTATCCCTTAATTTTATTTTCTTTGAAATTACGTTGTCTATGAATTAGGTGTAGATTTACACTTCATTTCAGTACCCTAGAGCAGGTGGGCACAGCTCCTTCTTAGTAAACAGATACCATCATGAGAAGTCTCCCCGGTAGAACTCAGTGCAACAGTTTTCAGTGAGCTGAAATAACAGGTCTGAACAGGTAGCACTGGAAATAATTTCCAGACTCAATTATAGTCTTTGCTGAGGTAAATACACACACCCCAAAAGAGGCAGTTTCAGTTGTGGGCATCAGATGAAACCTAAAGTCTATTGAGCGTTACTGACTTCCTTTAACTTGAATTCAGAAAGAATCTGGATTATTTTAAGGCCAAAGTATATTGAGCATTACTGATTTCCTTTAACTTGAATTCAGAAAGAATTGGGATTATTTTAAAGCCCAAACCCTTGGCTTTCAATTACCTTCTGCTCTGCTGTATTCAGCCATCACTGTGTGGTTTATACACGGGTCCTATATACCTGTACATAACGTACTTCCGTTCTCATCTCATCGCTGATGGTTGATGACTGTTAGTCTGTGCTTCACTGCACTTACAGTGTCGTTTGATTTTAGGATACAATGATCTCGATTAAACTTTGAAAAGTGTATTTGGTTTGTTTGCTCTCCATTAATGGCATCAAATAAATAAGTAGATAAAACCTAAAAAATAGCTGACATGACCTCTTAGCATAGGCATGTCCTACGTAGTAATTTTTATGGCCTTATATTGGTGTCCTAAAACATTCTGAATGCAGCATGGATCTTAAAGCAGTAACTGAACACAGTTAACTCAGTGCAAAAGGCCCTGGCCTGCAGAGACTGCTCCTGCTGAGAGTCACCTAAAAGGGCCCCCAGGCTGCAAAAAGGCTTCCACATAGAAGATGCCCACTGGGCAAATACCTCCTTGCCTCAGGGCTAATCCCAGCCAGGCAGCTCATAAACACCATTAGTAAAGCCTACTGCTGAGTTATTATGTGGCAGAAGGATGCTTGAAACGGCTGGTTGGTATTGTTGTTTTATTTCTCCTTTGCCTGGGTCAAAGTGGCAACATTCACTTGAAAAGATCAGGCAATTTCAACTTCTTGATGCTGCAGAGAAAGAGCAGTATATACAGATTTATTATCGGTCGTGTTTCCCCAAATCTCCAATGTGTCTCTTGTATATGGACTGTGTGGTTGGTAAAGATAACTCAGCAAGCTAAGCAAAAAGGAAGACAGCGGAATTAAGTTACCTCTAGTAGCATCTTTTCCAAGATTCAAACCAATAGCCAAACTGAGACATTTGATTCACTAAACTCTACAGGCAGTTAAACTATATTTTGTGAGAGACCGAAGAACACACGTAATTATTATGGGGAGGAGACACTAAATTAATATTTCTTACCACTTAACCCTACTTTTTGGATTTAGCTTTTTTTCTTTTTTTTAACATCCTTTCTTCTTCTACCACCATCCCACCTTACCTATTCTTAAAAGTCATTAAAAGTTGAAATTTTGAAATGGCAGTTGAGAGAGGTAGGTGGCAAAAACTAGGCAGTTTATTTTAAAATATATTTCATGTTTTGTAACTGCATGTTTTTTAATGCATTTTAAAATGTATTTCATGTTTTTTAACTCTTGAAACAAGACACCCTATCACAATGTCTTACTTGTTACCATACCCTTCTATCACCTGAGTCATGACATTAATAGATGAAGATTGAAACAGAACACTGAAGGCATGAGTTTCCGTTTTGTTTTATTTCTCGGGCAAGAAAAAGTTTCTGAGGAAGTGACACAATAATTTCCAAATTGTCTCATTCACTGGGGCTCATTGGTGTTGATGACGCTAAACCACTCCTGCTGAACCACAGTTTGAGCTGTATTCTTTATGGGGTCGGATGGGATGAACTCTCAGTGGTGGTTGCTGACCTCTGATTCACGCCATCTTGCAGCCGGCTTTCCGGAATGAGAGCATCCTTGAGGGCTTTGTTCTTTCCTTGTGTAGACCTTGAAAAGCTGAGGAAACTTCCTAGAGGGATGGGTCCCAGTGAGCCGATGGGACTTGTTGCTAGAATGAATATTTAACTTGATTGGCTTTCTGCTTCCATAATCATCAATCCTCCCCCTGGAATCGTATTCACATTTTATGAACTCTCTGTCTCTTCGGCTCCTTTGATCTACAGACATTGTCTTGCAGTTGGGCATTTGCTGGCCTCCCAACTCATCAGCCCCTGAGTCCATCTAAATAATGTGCTACATAAGAACTTAGTGTTTCCCCAATAACAAAAGATAGATCTGAATGCTTCAGTGCACCATGAAAGGCTGTTGAAACCATCAATCTTGCCAGCTCTTGTAGAGGTCAAGTGACGGTAGGGCCAGCTGGCCAATCAATTAACCAAGAAATTCAGTTTGGAGCTTAAGAAAAGCTGTCCTGTGTTATTCTTTCCAGCAACATAATTGTCAATATTTACAGCAGGTCTTAGATAAGGAATGAAGGAAATGAGGGGAGTTACTATCAAGAGCAGCAAATGCTCTAAGCATTGGTGATTCTCATGTGTTACCAAAAGGAGTCAGTCCTACAGAACATACAGTTTCTCGAATCAAAGTGAAAATGGAAATGTCTTGTCAACCTTCTGGAAATGAAATTGTATGGTGCCCACCCATAAAAGTTTATGCTTGTCTCTCTCCATTGTCATCACGGTTGATTTCATTTAAGTCAGAAAGAAACTTCCTGTCTAACCTTCTTGAATAAAACTTTTCTATAATCGTATAGGATCAATTGTATCCTTAATGCCTGTGAGCACATAAAGGAGAAAAATAAATTAATTAACTGATAGCTTGTGAAAGGAGATAGTATCAGCAGGGGAGGACCCCTGCAGAGTGAATTGTCTCTTTCACATATGACCTTCTGCTCTACCTATTAGATCTAACCCTAGAATTCTATACATACCTTGCTCTTATTCTTCAGGTAATTGGTCCTTCTTTTCCTCCATTTGTCCTCGATCATACAGATATAGATATCTTCTCTAACAGACTTTCCCTTTTTCACAATTTCTGTCACATACATTTTTTTAAAAATTTTTTTTAATTAAAAAACTTTTTGTAATTTTTTGGCCATGCCATGCGGCTTGTGGGATCTTAGTTCCCCAACCAATCAGGGATTGAACCCAGGCCCCGAAGGTGAAAGCGCCAAGTCCTAACCACTGGACTACCAGGGAATTCCCTGTCACATGTGTTTTTAGGTCAGTTCCCATTTCCCTCACATCCACTCACTGAGACACTTAATACTCTTTCCACCCTGCAGGATTTTGATGCTACCTGTTTAATTTTTACTACTCCTCAATGAGATAGACATATTTGGCCTCATTTTTTAGAATAGAAATGAAAACTCAGTGTGCTGAATTAACTGAGACAAACCACTTCAAGTACCTAACTCAATGCCTGATCTATAAGGGTCAATAAGTGTTCTGTGATATTAGTGACTATTATTTTCAAATAATTTAATTTGCCTAAGGTCACGTCACTTGTGAGGGACGGAGCCAAAATTTGAATGTAGATTTATTTAACAGCTAAGCTTCATATTTTTGCCCCTCTACCCCACTTCTTAAGTTAGAAGTGTATCTATTCTTAAGACAGGACTGATCTCAAAGTGAAAAGATGGAAGGAGGGTATCAGAAGGGACTTTCTAAGGAAGGGCTCAAGCAGTGGTACCCAGGGGCCTTTGGAATGATGGAAGGAGGCAGGGCAGAAGCTGCTGACTCTTGGGGCTTTTTGTCAAGGTGGTGAGTAAGGTCTAGGAAGTAGGCAGGGAAAATTAGTTCCAAAATCTTAAAGATGATGGATTTCTAAGGTAAGAAACATTATTATCTATAAGTCTTCTTGTCACTAATACTCTATAACAATAGAGAGTGATTCTATGTGCTTTGCGTGAAGAAACCAATAGTCGTCACAAAAATCAACTGAGACCACATCAGTAGAGCACCAGGCATCGTCCCTGTCCCATCATACTTGCTCCATAACATATAACTGAAGCCATAGAAACAGGAATAACACTGAGAGCAGTTCCTGGGCAGAACCGAAAGTGGGATTATCAGCATACTATAGGGAGGGGGATACTTTTGGGGGAATCTTTGTGCCTATAGAATAGGAACCTCACAGGAGAGAATGTGAAGCTTAGATTCCTGGAATATGTCTTCAAATATAATCAGTCTTCTCAACTTCCAGAAAAATTCTTCTTACCATAGTCAGTCCTCAATCCAGAGATTCCAAGGAGTTCCCAGAATGCTTTGAGAAATGGGCAATATTGTTAGAATAATTGTATGATACTCAAGATAACTATGCTACATGAAATTTTAATTTCACATTATTCTTCTATTTACAAGGATGGGAGAATATGTCTGAGTTCATTAAAACATTTGGGTGCTGTCCTCTGTCACAAATGTGCAGGCATATATTACTATAAATACATTTGGTAAGTAAGAAAAGTATTAAATGAAAAGGCATCTCAATAGGATTGTGTGCAGGGGTCAGGATGCCAAGAGAGAACATTTAAGGAAGGGAGGTCAGGATGCTGTAAGCCTGAGGCAACCATACAAAAATGGACCAGGTTTCTCACTGGTCAGCTAATTGGAGGTTGAGGGGTTGAGCGAATCAGGTTGGTCTAGGATCCGGGACCGAACTAGAAAAGGAAAGACGGAGCATTACATTAAAGGTAAGTTGACTCAAGAAAAGACTTTAAGCAACAAATCTTTTTTGTTCTTTGATTTTAAAATATTATTATAAACATTAAATATTTAACAGGGGTAGTTTCTAAGTAGAGAATGTGTCTTATGATTTTTTTCATTAAGAAAAATATGTATAAGCCTTTGTTTCCAAATGTTTTTGTTTGTTTGTTTGTTTGTTTCTTACTAAATCCAAGTAGGCTCTACTTGGATCATCCATTGTATGTAAAACAACCACTTCTAAACGAAATCTAGAAAGAAGGGTACTTCTCACTGGCTTGGTATCATGATTGATGGTGACTGATCTATAACCACAACCCTCTTATCAGAAAAGTCGATTCAAAACAATCCACCAAAAATGTAAATGTGATAAATTACAAAATGTAGGGAAAAATACAGACCCACTTGGGTCCGAGGAAAAGTGATTAGAAAATGGATTTTCTGAAATAAAAGAAAGCAGCAGGTCACGTCAGAGTGTCCTTCCATCTACTAAGCCACAGAGATAAAGAATCCAATTGATGCTGAAAAAGATAACTGGATAGAAACAAAGATAAGTCCATCGATCTGAGTCAAACGGAAACAGAATTAGTGCTTGCGTGGAAATGGACAAGTCCTGAAGGGAACTAGCTGCTTGTATGTATATAGGCATAAATAGCTACCAGTTTTGGTGAATTCTGTAAAGAAGACC
The DNA here is from genome assembly GCF_963455315.2 of Globicephala melas. NCBI lineage: Eukaryota > Metazoa > Chordata > Mammalia > Artiodactyla > Delphinidae > Globicephala > Globicephala melas. Next base: position 24,960,796 of record NC_083334.1, on the reverse strand, counting down.
CAATGAGAGCAGGGAGATGCTTGAGTTGCAAAAGGGTCCTAAAAGATTAACAGCAATTAAAAAAAAAAAAAAAAGATTAGCAGCAACATGGTGAAAAGTTACATACTGCATCAATAAACAAAGCAAGAATTCTAAAATAATTAAAATTATACTTTGTCTCTTTAAGATCCTGCTTATTAAAAATCAACAGACCCATTCCCAGTTACCACAGCTAGTAGATCTTTCCAAAGGGTGGTGAGAACTATTTTTAGATAGGCAGAGCAAACAGCTAGACTCTGACCTGGCTATAAAGAAGAAAACAGAATGTAAATAGACTAAAGGTCACGTGGCAAAGGAGGCAATTCTGTTTTGTGGTCTATATGTTGGAGCCAAGAGTAAGTTTCTGAAAGAATTTCACTGCTGAAAACTAAAGCTCAAATCTGTATATATGGAGGTGCTAACTAGTGACAACTCAGGGACAGCTGCATGAATAGAATAATAGATGGAGAACAGAAAAATTATTTTTCTGATGTGACTGCAAGTGGTTGGAAAAGTACATAAAAAGAACTTTCCCTAGAATGAATGAATGACTATATATGTGTGTGTGTGTGTGTGTGTATACACACACACACACACACACACACATATATGCATATATTTTAAGGAAGTAAGAGAGATTCAAGTTATTCAGAAAAATGCTAACAGCAGCTGTGAAAAGTTAAGTTAATCCGGATACTCAGGGCAAAATTGTAGGAAGGTTAATTTCTGGGTGATGAAACATTAAGAATGCAGCTATAAGTTAAGAGGGTTCAAGTAACTGACTGTAGGGATTTTTTTTTTTAAGTCGGAGTCAAGATTTGGGGCCTGGAAGTATAGACTGAAAGGGTTTTCTCAAGAACCAACTAAAAGAATTAACGACAGCTGACCTCAGGTTACAAACAGACAAAAGCGAGGAAGAAGAACAAGCTTTATCCCTTAAAGGGAGGCAAAGCTGGACTCTCTAATTATCTTGTGTCCCTGTAACTTTCTGTCTCTAAGAGTGAGTGTCCCCCCACCGGCCCCCTTGCAGGCAGGTCATTTCTTGTGCTCTAATGGTTGGCTAAGTGTGATGCTCCCGACGAGACAATAAAGCGAAAAGGGACCAAGGGATTAGGAGGCAATCCGCGGAGCATGACATACTGTTTAACGGGTTGTGTTTATTGCTTGCTTGTAGGTGGACGCCGACGACACAACTTCCTGGAGGAGGCTTCTGTGCTGGGTCCAGATGTTTATCATTGGGATTGTCAAAGTACCTAAGAGGTACCGTGCATTAGACTATTTCAAGCAGAGAAGGGAGATGGTCAGCAGTCCTGAAAGGCTGCCCTGTATGAAGAGCTGGGGTGGGGGAAGCCAGACCATACAATCTTGGGGCCCCTTTCTAATGCCATTGACCTTTCACACCACACTGTTTCTGGCTTCCATAACCCTCTAACTGTATCTTTCCTGTGGCCCTTACTCACTTGTGACTTCATCATTATTCGTACGGAGTGTGTAGTTCTCCCCTACACTGCGTACTCTTTAATGGAAGGATCTCGATTTGCCTTATCTTTATATCCACCTTAGCACAATACATGGTCCCCATTGGGAACTCCATGAATGCTTTTTCAGTGAATAAATGATTTCTATGAATTGAGGTCTTTGAAAAAATTTCTCACTCAAGGGAAGAAATAGTCTTCTGCAGCGGCTGTGTGTTGGACTTGAGTACGCACTGGGTTTCGCTCAGCATCTATTGTAGGATTCAGTCAAGGACAAACGATAAGAGATGCACACTAGCAGATTCAGGGCAACAGCTCTGGTCTATAGCGCAGGTGAGTTGGGCTCTAGGACTAAGAAGGAGGCTGTAAAAGAGGACAAGTTTTCTTCCTAATCATTTTGCCAAATAGCTGTTGAAATTCCAAGCAAACACCAAAAACTAAAATACAGTAAAATAAAATAAAATTAAGATAAAACAAAATAAAATAAAATACAGAACCACATGGGCATATTCACTTCCTCTGGATATGGTAAATGCTCAAGTTTCTTTTCTCCATTCTTTTGTCTTTATATTGAATTCATTCTAAAAAGATACAGCATGTCCTTGTACATTTTATATCTGAAAGATTTGTGTCTTTATGTGAGGCAAGGTTAAAATTGTGCTAAGTTAAAAAACGATGAAGAGGATGGGAGTTGAAGGGCCTGGAGATGAAATCCTGAGGGGTTGCGTGTGTGCTTTTATTATTCATTACTTAGTTTTCCTATCTCTTATTAGTTATTGCTTCAGATCAAATGTGATTTAAAGAGAAAAACGTGTTGGGAAGAAAACGTTTCTGGGAAGAAAGAGTTGCAAGGCCCTTAAACACACTGACCAGGTAAAACTATCCTTATCCTCAACTGTCCCACAGCAAACTAGATTCCACAAGGAAATGGAGGGGAAAGCACGCTGGTGACGTAAGGATGCCTTTCTGTAGGTCTTTAGACCTCATCGTCCAATGCTCTTGCGAAGAATTATCACATCACAATTTAGAGTTGGAAGAGATCTGAGGACTAATCCAGTTTAACTGTTTCACTTTACTTTTGAAGAAATGGAAGTCGAGTATTTAGATTATTTCTTTGTGTAACATGACCAGTGTCTATGTTGGAATCAGAACTCAGGTATATATTCAGATGTAGTTTTCAATGCTACCAAGGGATCATCCAGCCATTGGATTTTTTTTTTTAATTGAAGTGACAATTTGTATCATCAGAGAAAATTTGGAATATATAGAAGTATAGAGAAAAGTAGTAGTTTGGGATTGACATGTACACACTGCTATGTTTAAAATAGACCTACTGTGTAGCACAGGGAACTCTGCTCAATATTCTGTAATAACCTAAATGGGAATGGAATTTGCAAAAGAATACATACATGTATACGTATAACCGCATCACTTTGCTGTACACCTGAAACTAACACAACATTGTTAATCAACTATACTCCAATATAAAATAAAAAGTTAAAAAAACATTACCTGAACGCCCATCACCCTAATTACTATTGTCATCAGTTCCTCCTTGCATTTATTTGTTTTGCTGACACACTTTTACATTTTTTTCTTTGTTCATTATTCTTTTTATATTGTGCTTTGTTATCCTAATACTTTCTCAGAAGTATTCCCCCCACCATGATTCCATGACTGCATAATATCAAAGGAGAGTATAGGCTACATTTTATATAACCATTTCCATAATGTTGGGCATTGCCTCCATCTTTTTATGTTCGTAAATAATAGTGCCCCAAAGACCCCTATTCAGAAAATGCTTTGTACGAAAAGATAATATTCTTAGAGTAGCTTTCCAGAATAGTACTTGCTAGATTAGGGGGTATAAACATTTTGAAAAATCATAATACATATGGCAAAAAAGCTCACTGTTATATATAGTTTTAAATTATTGTCTTCGTTGTAGTCATATTCTCTCAGAAACAAATAACATTAAAAAAAAAAAATCCTTCCTTAACTGGCCTGCTCACCAGTTTGGGGAAGTTGACTGTCAGCAACAGGCCAGGTATGTGCCCAACAAATTTTTTCCTTAAAGAGGTAAATTTGGTCAAATTTACCTCTTTAAGGAAGTCGTTCCCATTAGCCTGAATCCTGCAGCTACTACCTGGGCCTGAGGCCTCTGTCAAAAAAAGAAAAAGGAAGCGGTAGGTTTCAGTTATTATGGCAGATATGACAGCAAGAACTGGCCTGTAAGACCACGTAACCAATTGCAGAGAGGCTGGTGGTCGTCCAGGAGAGCATCCTTTGCAATGATGCAGGACTTTGCCAGTGACGGCAGGCTTTTCCTTGTTTAGGGGACCACTTTACCTGGGATGAGATGGTTTGATAAAAAGAAAACAAAAACCAAACATGGAAGAACCTCAGGATTCTAAAATTTTACAGCAAGCTCTGGTTCATCGACAATATTTAATAAAACTAAGGCTTGGACAGATTTAATGGCTTGTATAAGTAAGGCAACCAGTTAGTGCCAGAACCTCTTCAAAAAGGACATCTCAAACATTGTCTAAATGAAAAATGAAACTGTCTCCCGGATTCTATCGCAGCAGCATTAACATCTCTGTTTTCAGAAACTGTGTTTTCTGACAAGAACACGGTTTTTCTTTTGTATCATCACTTTAGATGATGTTTATATTGGGGGTCATTCCAGGACTGCATAAAAGAGCAATGAACTGGGATTCTTACCCAAATGAAGCCCCAGTCTATGAGCCAGATACTTCAATCCCCTAATCTATAAAATAGTCCTGCTCTGGCTACACCATTAGGCCAAAACAAGTTTAAATTCGGGAATGTATGTGCAAGTCATTTGAAAACACCAAACTTTACTTGAATGTAAGGAATTCTAAGTATTGATATCATTTTCCCTATTCATAATGTACCAGCAAGGCTGGTCAATTTCAAGTTAAAAGAACTTCAGGTTGGGGCTTCCTTTTTAGAGGTGGTAGTGAAATTTAATTTTCAGGAATATATTTCAGGGCTCCAGAACCCTGACTTCAGAATTGAATGATGGAACACAACTGCAAACTGGATTCTCCAAAATAAGCAAGTGAAAGAAAATGTTTAAAAAATCCACATCAGGGAAACAGGGTGCCAGGTACACACAGCTTCACTTCCTTTCCTAGATTTTGGGGAATTTAGCATTTAAACATTTTCAAGTACAAGCCTCTTATTTTATAAAGAAGAAACAGAAGTCCGGAGAGGTGAAGTGTGATTTTACTTAGTTATTGGAGGTCTGTGGCTATTTTATTCAACTTCTCTGGTAGTTGAGGAGATTAGGCAATTTAAAAATAATTGGCTAAATGACTAAATGTTAAAAGGGCACAGGAGGTATTCTGGGTGATTGCTACTTGAAGTTAGATACAGAGATAGGTAAATAGTTGGAGGATAGCATCTCTAAGCTCTTCTATTGAATACAACACACATGAAGCTCTTTGCTTATAGACAAGTGGCTATCCTAGTATATTAGGCTGTTTTAGAAAGCACTTGTTTTGTTCCCTCTGTGGACTGTGGTTGAAATTAGATCAGAAGACATGTTTTTTTTGCAAATCCGTTTTGCATAATATGGAAGTTTCTTGTTTATACCTAACCTTTCTTTTAAAGGGAATTTTTTAGAAAAAGGGTCTTTAGCACTATTAAAACAGGAGACAAGCTGAGTCAACTTGAAGAATAAGAGCTTCACAGGTGTCATCCATGATATTTTTCCATTATCTACCCATCAGAGCCAGCATTTTGAGAAAGTTCTATTTTAATGAGAAAGGAAAAATAAGAAAAGCATCATTGAGCTGAAAAGGATTAATCACAGAGCCCTGTATTCAAAATTCAGCAATTCTTGCATCACTCGTGTATACACACACACACACACACACACACACACACACACACACACATATATTCTCTTTTTTCCTTTTTAGCTCGATGAAAATTTACAGTCTGATAAGATATATCATCTGCTAACATCTAAACAGAGGTTCATGCTGGGGTGTGTTTTGCCTATATGAATAGAATCATTGGTTTTTCTTTATTTCTTGGAGAATTCTTAAAGTGGAGACAAAAGACACAAAAAGGAAAGAGGAGGACAGTATATTATATTCTGTATTCAGATGGAGAACTGAGAATACCTCTTTTTATTGTAGTATGCTCTTGAAAATTATTTAAAAGCAGAATCAGTGAAAAACAGGGTTTTTATTCCCCAAACCTGCAGTGACCCCCTTTTTATTCACAGGCTGGCAGAGCAAAATGCTGACTGAGTTTATAAACGGATTTAGAGAAACTGATGAATCAGGTCCTAAAACTAAAAGATCCAGCCAGCAAAAAGTGAAATTGAGGTGACTTTTTCAAGCATCAAATGTTCCAGGTTGAAAGGCATTCAGGTTCACTTAGTTTGCTCCCAAATTGCAAACTTTGACAGGTACTTAAAAGTCCATCCCAGAAAGTGTTTCAACAGATCAATTGCAGTTAGTTCATCATGCTCACAGCCTAGACCAGCTGATGACCCACAGCTCACTTCAAGTTAAATGTTTAGTTACTTTCACAGACAGCCTGTTTGTTCATCAGCTCCATAAGGAGTGAGACAGCTGTATACGGATAAACAGTCTCCAAACTGTTACTAATCACCATGTGCAAGAAGTGAAATACATGGTCTGATTCATCTGAGATCATGTTTTCTGATGCTTTTCATTTGTTCACTCTATATGTTTATTGGGTCCCATCTATGTGTCAAGCACTCCTGCCAGGGCTGGAATTACTGACATGAACAAGCAGGTGAAGTCCTTCTTTCATGGAGTTTACCTTCTATTTCAAGGTTTTTTTAGCACCATTCAGAGAAGGGGCAGGAGACAGACAAAAGACAAATCAGTAAGAGCAGTGACAAACACTGCATAAAATTAACGTGAGGTGCTCTGAAGGTCAAGGACTGGTCGCCACACTAGACTGAGGTCAGAGAAGCCCTCCCTAAGGGTGTGATATTTAATCTGAGATCTGATGACAGACGTCCCCTTCTGCAGATCTGAGGGGAAAGCATTCTAGCTATAGAAAATAACAAGTGCAGAGACCCTAAGGTATAACAGAGGAGCAGCAACAAAGGCCAGTGATGTTGGAATACAGCAGACAAGAGGGTGAGTGATGGGGAATAAGACCAAATACGGGCAGGATAAGGGGTTTCGATTTTATTATAAAAGGAGGGAAAAGCCGTGAGACTTTACGTAAGAGAGTAACGGAATTTAATTCATGTTTTAAAGAAATCATTCTGGCTGTTCTATGGAGGATTCATTGGAAGGTGCAAATGTAACATCAAAAGTTTGAAAGTTTGAAAACCATTGTGAAACTAGGCAAGAGGTTATCATGGTTTGGGCTAAGGAGAAGAAGTAAAGATAGAAAAAACTGGAAGGATTCTGGGGATTTGGGGAATTAGAAATTATAGGATATGTGGATGGATTAGATGTGAGGGTGGGAAGGTGGTGAGGGAAAGAGGAATAACTCCCAGAGATCTGACTTGAGTAATTGCTATCTACCTAATTACTTGAGTAAATGGGTAGACAGCAGGGGTATTTACTGAAATGTACAAGACCAGCAAAAGAGCTGGTTGGGCGGAAAGTGGTGTTTTGACTGTGAAATTGGAGATGCCTAGTTGCACATGAACCTATGAGTCTTGGGGTTCTCAGAGGCAGGAGCTCGACCTATAGACCGTCAGTATGTACATGGTATCTGAAAACATTTGACTGGGTGTAATAAGTGAAGAGAAAGAGGCCCTGGAACACTTGGACATTTGGAAGTTCAGTAAAAGAGAAAGAATAAAGGACACTGAGAATGACTGGTCGGTGACAGAGAGGGAAAACCAGGAGAGAGATTTCCTAATGGAAGACCTGTCTGATCCTTCCCTCCTGCTTAGCTGTATTTACGGGGGAAACAAACACAAACTCCAGAAGAAATGAGAGTTTCTTAGTAATGCCAGTCCTTACAAATAACATTACTCATTGGTTTCTCAGGGATGGCATCTTCTGAGAGAAGGGAGAGGAAGCCGTGATATTAGGAAATGATTTCATCTGCAATGAAGATATAAAAGGTATGCGTGATGAAAACATGCATATACATGATGGGACTATCACACCAAAATTCCCAAAGCAAACCCTACAGGAAATCAAAGAAAACTGGGCAGAAATATGGTAGTAGTGGGAGCCTTTCATTCCCCTGTCTCAGCCTATGAGTAATCAAGATTTGGCTTCTGACATCTGAAACAATGGGCATGAAGTCTCTTGTTATTTTATTCTCCTTTGAGCTTTTGATCCACGCTTTAAAAGTTAAAGCTATGTAAGGTCAGAAAAAAACTGTCTGAACCTGGATCCAATGCACCTTTTAAATCCCCTACATTCTGAAGGCCAAACCTTCTGTAGCTAGGAAGAGTGAACATTTGAATCATTTGCATATACCACATTAATTAACCATGAACCCGCACATATATTCCTTCTGTGTATGTATGAATACACTAACTACCAACCTCTCTCTCCTGCTCACTATGCCTTGTTTGGTTCAGACAGAATACAACAAAACAAGAATTTTCCCCCAAAAACCCTCCTGAATTTAGGGGTCCCTTAATCTGTATACCACATCCTGGTTGCAAAGTGATCTGGGTCAGTAACCGTGCAAATGAATAAAGGAATACTGCAATTCGAAAGAAAAGATTAAAGTAGAAATATTTTCTTTTTTGCCAGGCGTTGTTTATTCTTTAACCTAAGAGGAGTCATATTACATACATATTTTAAAATTAAATTCACAAAAAGGAAATCTGAAGAGAGATTTTTTAATTTCCTTTTAAATTAAGAGGGAGTCTTCTAGTCTAGTTTCTATTGTTTGGGCTGGAGAAAAAAAGATCAGCAATGAGGCTGAAATGATGTACTTTCTTAAAGGATGGAAAAAGCAGGAGTGCTCCAGGAAAGGAACCACTGACAAATGCGAAAGTACTTTGCAGAAAGGAGTTGAGAGCCATACACCACTAGATCCCATGTTCCATGCCATGTTTTTGCTTACCTCTGAATGTGGAACAGAGTCTGACAAACAGTAGATGCTCTAAAAGTAGCTCAGGAGTGAAAGAACAAACGTAACCACTATGTAGGCTGCCCTGTGACAGACTGCAGTTGAGGAGACACTCTTCTTTCAGCAACAATAAAACAACAATAAGGAGGCATATTTTTCCAGGTGCTTTTAAGAAATAAAACCCATTCTCTTTGGGGAAGAAGAAGGGAATATGAGAAAACCACAGTGCAAGTTATGAAGACTAGAGGTCAGAACACAGTGCTGAATTTGTATGAAACAGAAAGATGCAAAAAGCACTGTTTTTCACTCAGAGTTTGTTGTTATGGAGAAGAAAATTCTGTTGAGCCTACATAGGAAATAATTCTAAAAATAACATAGCTCTATGAAAGAAAGATTGAAACAATTTCTCCCTCAAGGACTGGCATCCGATAAAACAATTAGTAAAGATCAAGGGCATTAGTCATAAGTAGATTCCCCTATTCAGCTGTTGATGGGATCTTTTAAGGGTTTAAAGCAATACATTGTCATCTTGCTGATTGGGTTCCTCAGCTGTGATGACCAGGCTCCTCTGATTATTAACCTAATTGCTATCTAAATCAAGGAAAGCTATTCAGTGATTGCTTCTTGATTTTTTAAAAAATATTTTGACTCGTTAATGCAGTATCTTTTATTTATCTTGTGTCTTGAGCCATGCCTGCTCTACTTTTGTTTTGATTCAACTTGGAAATATAATTTATCAGTAAAGACCTTAAAATTAGCAGTATGTTATTATTTAAGGGTCAAATTGGGCTGTGATGAAATCCACAGAACTCAGAAAATCAACAAATCATCCATAGGGAGTTGATTCCACGAGGGAAGGACTCTATGGTAATCGAATTTCAGAGAGAGAGAGGCTCTTGAGATAGTACACAGCCTTTATTTTATAGGTATAGAAACAGTGGGTTAGCATTGAATGTGCACTTATTTGACAGATGTTCTTCCGGTTGTATTATGTATGGTACCTCATTTCGTGCTTACAGTAAATCAAATGAAAAAACTGAACATTCATAAAGGCAAGTGCTTTACTTATGGTCAATCACGTTGTCTAGTGAAGCTAAATCAGGGCCTCAATGTATTTTCTCTGCCTTCTCCTATACTGTTCTTTCCACTACTGAGCACTGCCAGTGGCATTCTTTCTTGAATGGAAACCCGATCGAGGTCATGGGTGTTTTTAAAAAAGGAGTTTAGATCAAGAAAAAAATCTTAAAACAGTGAAGTTTCTTCTATAGGAAAAGGTTTTCAGAGAAAAGGAGGGGGAAGGCTTCCCTGGTGGCGCAGTGGTTGATAGTCCGCCTGCCGATGCAGGGGACACGGGTTCGTGCCCCGGTCCGGGAGGATCCCACATGCCGCGGAGCGGCTGGGCCCGTGAGCCGTGGCCGCTGAGCCTGCACGTCCGGAGCCTGTGCTCCGCAGCGGGAGAGGCCACAACAGTGAGAGGCCCGCATACCGCAAAAAAAAAAAAAAAAAAAAAAAAAAGGTGGGGGGGAAATACATCCAGGTACTAAATAAGAATATAATAACAAAAATTAACCTTTCAATGGGAAGTGGCTCATGATTATTTGTTCTGTGTTCCCTCCTATAGTTTTTGCCCCAAAGAGTCACTTGGGTTCACAGTGAGGACAGCCTGTGGTCGATGCATCAGAAGAGAAATGGGAGGAAAGAGGGCAGGATTCAGAGTCCAAGACTTGGGTCGATGCCAATTCTTTCTCTTACTGAGATTGAGGTATTTGACAGGTTTTTAAATTTCCCTTGTAATTTGGTTTTCTTCTCTCTAAAATAAGGACCTATCTTACAGGGCTGTGGTGAAGATCAAATGAAATAATGTAGATTTTTTTTCCATAAATTTATTTATTTTTGGCTGCGTTGGGTCTTCGTTGCTGCACGCGGGCTTTCTCTAGTTGCGGTGAGCGGGGGCTATTCTTCATTGCGGTGCGCGGGCTTCTCATTGCAGTGGCTTCTCTTGTTGTGGAGCACGGGCTCTAGGCACGCGGGTTTCAGTAGTTGTGGCACATGGGCTTCAGCAGTTGTGGCTCATGGGCTCTAGAGCGCAGGCTCAGTAGTTGTGGCATAGGGGCTTATTTGCTCCGTGGCATGTGGGATCTTCCCAGACCAGGGCTCAAACCCGTGTTCCCTTCATTGACAGGCGGATACTTAACCACTGAGCCACCAGGGAAGACCCTGTAGATTTTTTTTTTAAAAGGCCATGCATTGGTGGTTCTTTACCCTATCAGACCGAATGTCCTCTTTTTATAATAGTTTGTAAAGCACCTTAACTATCTCAAAATGAAGTTTGTAGATGCTATATCTTATCTACAAAGATACCTTTTTAAATAATCAAAATCATGCCTGTCACATAGAAGAGAAATAGGGGGAAAATTTGTAATAAACAATACAATATATATCCATAATTCTTCCACAATTCTACCACCCAAATGACTCAGAAATTCAAAAACATTTTGTGACTCGTTTGACAGCAAACCCTGACATAAACACACGTGAAACTGATGTGGTCTTTATTTTTCCCAGTTAATGTGAATAGCCAGAAGCTTTCTCTGCAGAAAAATTAATGTGTTTGATTATAGGTGCTCTCCTGGTTTTCACTAATAAGGTTACACAATATGCACAAGACATGCACCAGATTATCTGTGAAAACTATACAGAATTCTAAAGTGCATCTAGCCCCAAGAGTTTTAGAAAAGGAACGTGAACTATTGTTTTTAGCCTTCAAACCTTTTTAATATCTACGCGGTAAGTGCTAGTCTTATTCCCACTTTACATATAAGGAAAATGAGACACAGAGAGGTTAAGTAACTGGCCCAAATTCACACAGCTAGTGTGTGGTAAGGAAGGATGGTAAGAGAATGCAGGCAGTATGTAGCCACCATGCTTTTGCCACTGCATTATACTGTATTTCAATAGGTACATGCTCAAGAATGATTGCTCTGAAAGCCACAAAGAAGTAGTCAGATGCTTTCACCTCTACCTGGAAGACTTACACATTCTCACATTGTAGGGGTGACTTAAATAAGAAGCTATTGGTGTGATATGATTCTCTGAAATGATGAAATAGGCAGTAAATTTCTTAGCAAAACAAAATACATTTTTTTTGATTTACATGTTAATTGCATGCCTAAAATTCAGTATATAGTAAATAATTTTAAATGATATATAAAACAGAGTTAGGCACTTAACATAAATGATTTTAAATAAGTTTAAAATCTGTTGGACAAGTATCTGTTGGACATCAAGCATTAGGTGGGATGCAGGACAATTCTTCATTGTGCCGTAGCTGTCTTGCCCACCCTTGGCCCTGCCCATCTAAGGCCAGAAGTCCTCCAATACTTGCCAATAAAATAAACCCAGAAATTGCCGAAAGATCCCTCATTGGTAGATACTTCCCAGTTTAGAACCACAGCTATAAACCATAAGCCATTTTATAAGTACCAGTTACGGTTATAGTACTAATATTAATCAAACCATTCTTTCACTACAACTTTGAAGACTGGCTCAACTAAAATCTGCTAGTAGGACATTCAGACTTTCAATTCCATCATACTACAAAGAAAAACGCAAACAAATTTTGACCGCATAGATTTTATTGTCTGCTATCTTTGCTATTTTTAAAGTTTTATATTTGATATTTGTTTTGTTTTCTAAAAGATTCTGCCTTTCTGACAAACAACTATAAATAAAATGCACCACACTTTAAGTCATGGGCAAGAAAGAAACCCCAAAGGAAAAAATTATATCATTACTTTAGGTAGTCTATTTGTCTACATATATATGGAAAAGGATGAAGAAAGGAAGGAAGCAGAGAGGGAAGGAAGACATCCAAGAACATGAACAAGGTATTCTTTTGCTTGTTTTATTTATGAGCTCTCTGAGCATCACTTCCCTTCTTTTTACTTCTGGAAATCAAACTCATCCTAAAGACTACTCGAATGCCACCTCTTCATGAAGTCGTCTTCAGTCTGATGTCCACACCCATCAGAATTATTCATTCTCTGGTCTTTGTGCTTCCACGGTACTTTTTCAGTACATACAGTGTAAATAAAATGTATCACATTGAATATCTGTCATAGTTCTTTGTTGACACTGCTCTCTTATCTCTTGCATTGTAAATGTCTTGAATTTAAAACTTTCTTATTCATTTCTTTATCTATCTCGTGACACCTTCCAATAGAAACATAGAGAAGAGAGGGTGAAGTGTCTGTTTCTGTGTGTATGTTGGGGTGGGGCGGGGGATCTTTCTGACTGAGATAGAAGAGAGGGGGCCAACTACCTAACTTCCTTAAGTTAAGGGGAAACTACAAAGGATTTATTTTTCATTGCTCTGGTCAATAAACGTTTGGCAAATAAATAAATACGTAAATTGAAATTGAGTTATTCTTAAGGGATTATACCACCAACATAATGTATGTTTAAAAATACACACAGGAGCACCTAAGGTTTCTGTGCCACAGTGACTTTCTGAGGGTTTAACTAAGATAAGCTTTCACCTTATCAGTGTAAATGAAGTAGGAGAGTCAGAGAACATGGCAGAGGCCTTGGGACTAGGTCTGCCTCTTCTTTTGCTAATCTCAGTCACTACGACTTGAATTTAGACAAACCAAGAAACCCTGTGTCTAAATTAATCTGAGGGCCGCTTGCAAAGAGATGTTGCCTTCCTATCCACCTAACACCTAGTTAATGCCCAGGCTATATTCAAGATACTTTTCAGGGCATGACATGCTTTACGCATCAGGAATTAAACCCTTACCGAAGCCATTGAACATACAGGCTGTTTTCTTAGAGCAAGTTCAAATTTGCAAAGCCCTGACGTGGAAAACATGACGGTGGATTATATCCAGTGTTTGTTTTGAAGGTCAGCACGAGTTTCTCTGTAGCACACTCTGCAGGGCAGGCATGCAGGGGCTGGGTCTGTAGTAGCCACAGCTGACCGGAGGATGGGCTGCACGGGTGCAGCTGGTTCCTAGCAGCTCTAGAATGAACCTCGTTTCTTAAGTTACTCTAAATGTTTTAGGTTGCTGTTATTTGTTTCAGGAGTTGAATATCAACAACAATGTTTGAAATGACAAATAATTGCTATGGAAGGACCATGTGTTGCCTAAAATTTAACCAAACATTGTATCACAGAAAAGCCTTCTGGGCCATATGGTCCTACCCACCTCCTGAAGGACATTTGTAGTTCTCTCTTTCCTATAAACAGTTTAAAGTAACCATGATAAACATTCTGGTGAAAAGCTAAACTTGCATTTGCTCCTCTCCTGTTGATTATTTGCGATAATAAGAAAATGTTTATGCACACAGAGGCGAAGTTTACGTGGGCAGCCCTAATGCATATACTCCCTTATGCGGTGATTTACTGCTCGTTTATATTGAGAATGAGAAATGATGAACACAATTTTCTGTACTGACACAACATTTCAATAGCTCCTGTGTACTAAGCTCTAAGACTTAGCTCATAATAAGACATTAATTCCAAACAGAACATATTAAGGAGAACGACATATGTCACCTCAGTTATTTTTTTTTTCCTTCCATGGTTGACCACAATATTTTTTCCAAGGGGAAAAAAAATACCATGAAAATTTTCTTTCCAGAAGCATTCTGAATTTTCAAGGAAAGACCTAGAACCTCAAGAAATTCTTCAAAGTCATGGCAATGTTTAACTGAGCTATAGGTACTGAATCTGGGTCTTAATACCTGAAAAACAGTCCACACACACAATAGCATAATTTTCTTAGAACTTTCTGGAAGGTTCTACGTAATAAGAGTAGAGACCAATGGAGAGCGGCATTCCCAAACTGGATATTCTGTGCAGGTTCTACCTACTCTCTTCATTGTTACTAGCTATGCAGATACTGTCTATTTGGGGTAAATGTCTATTTGGGATAAATTAAAGGGAAAGTAGTAGGAATTAGCTAAAAGAGATTTCAATATTGTATCAGAGAAAACACTATTATTTCTCTTCTTAAATGGTTCAAAAAGCATCAAAAGAATACCGGAAATGGGGCAAACATACTGTATACTCTTGGACTCACAGTAGCCTTTTACATATTGGAATATCATCATCTATATTTCTGTTCTTCCATCAGATCTTTTGAAACATGTAATGGTTCATCGTTGCCAGGAGATTGAACTCAAAACTTCTCAGGGTGACATATAAAGATTTCTATAATAAAGCCCCAATCTGTCTTTCTAGGATTAGCTATTCCTACTTCCTCTAGCCTCCAACCTGTGCCCCCGGGACTCTAGTACCTGTCCTATTTATTATCCCTTGGATAAGACATACCCTTCCATGCCTTGTACCTTTACCTATACTGTCTTCTCGTCTTAGAATGCCCTTCTCCCTTTTCTATATCAAGAAATACTATTTCTCAAAGTCCAACTCAAGTATCACCTCTTCTGTGAAGCCTTCTCCATCTCAAAGTCCCAAGCATCCCCTCTTCAGTCTACATCACGATGTGTTACATTTCCATTGTAGCACCAAGCATAGCCCATTTTTGATTGACAGTCCGTTCCATATGTGTCTTCCCTCCAGCTAGATTCAGAGCTCATTTAAGGCAAACACTGTCTTGTTATCACTGTGATAGGTGCTCAGTTAAATGTATATTTTCAGAATTCTCCTGACCAGAAAGAAGTCTGTTTGATAGGTGAACATCCAAACTTTAAATTCCCCCAATAAGCAAATGAAACAGAACAAGACACAAAACACAAGATTAAATTAGAATTTAAGGATATAAAAACTATTTCCCAATGACCCTGATCCAGAGTTAAAAGTTCAACCAAATAAACCTTAAGAGTCACTGAGGGTCAAGAAGCAAAGAGTTGCTATAAACAACTCAAACTATTTAATCTCTGTCTTAATGGAGCCAGAACCGCAGTCCTCCCAAATTTCCTAGTTCAGTTGCCAGAGACATGAAATTTCGTTTGAGGCACAAAGAACCACTGGATAGAACATGAGTGTGCTAAAGGTAACTATCGAAGAGAGAAGGAAGAATCTATTCCCCCAGAAAAAAGAGACCTCTCCCTGCTCCTGTGCTGGGAAGGAGGGCTCTGCATCTGGGTTTCCATTCCCTTCTCACTGCCCTTCTGCCAGAAAGCAACAGCTGGGGGCAGTTCAGGTTTCTGGGTAGAAATGAGTTGAGCCCATAACATGGTTTCTGGGGCAGGAGAGAGGATAGCAAGCTGGGCATAAAAATGGCGTAACCAAGCAAGGAACGAGATGGCCCTGGTGGTGAGATCTAAGGGCGAATTAGACAAGAGATTTCTGCAGCAAGTCAAACAGGAGTTCAAATGGACATCTTCCATGTCATTCCCTCAAGCTTCCACTTTGGGGACATTTGAGAAAATTATAATTACTATAATATCAAGATATGGAATGGTACTAAAACATGTCATGGTTTGAAAGGTCAAAAGAGATCTGTGCATTCCATTATGTTTTTTTTAAAAAAATCTGCTATTTTTGTTAAAAAGGAGTTGAGGGCAACCCCGAGATGTAAGGTTTCCCAATTTTTCTCCAAATGGTTCTGGGAGACCTCCTACCTTCTTCACTCACCAACCAACTCCTCTTTACTTCAGAAAGTGCACAGGTACCCAGATAAATGACTAAACCACTGCAACCTGCTATCACCCCATTTCTTTCCTGAAGTGCCCCTCCCTTTCCTGACACACAGCCTGAGACAAAGATCTAAGACACTACGCTTTCTCATTTGATCTTCATTGAATGCTATGTTTATTTACATCATACTTTATCAACCTTAACTCACAAGGTTGTGGTGAGAGTTGAAGGAGACGAAATACATAAAATAAGTGGTGTCCACCCCACATTAGGTGCTCAACAAAATTATTCTATTTCTGCTTAGGCCCCCCGAAAGCCTAAATGGTCTATCTTTGCTCTTAGTCACATACCCAACGTGTTGCCAGATTTCTTTTAGACATTATCCTATATAAAATTCAATCACAGCTCAGTTACTTTGGCTCAAATGATCCCTTCTTGTGCCAGCCCAATTCCCATCCCAGAACTTGACGTGCCAGCCATCTTGAACTGCCTGCCCTTCCGAATACACGGTGCTCTGGCGTGACCACACACTGCGGCACTGGTGGTTTCTTCCCAGAGCTATTAGCTCCCCCTTCTGTTTTTACGTGGCACATTCCTCCTGAAGATTTAATGAAATATTCTTACTCAGTGATACCACTGTATCCAAATATATATTGCCACATATATTTCCACTCTTTGCTTTTATATCCCGTCTGTCAGACTGTGAATTCCAGCACATCTTTGTTGGTACACTGCCTGGTGTATAACAGGTGCTTAATGAATAAATGAATGAGGGAATTTTCCTATGATCTGGGCCAACAAAGTTACACTGTCTATGATTACACTGCTTTTTTTCAGTCTTATGCTTTTTATTTTACTTATTTTTTAAAATTTAGTTTATTGAAGTATAGTTGATTTGCAATGTTGTTAATTTTTGCTGTACAGCAAAGTGATTCAGATATACATATACATATATCCTTTTTCATCATGGTTTATCACAGGATATTCAATATAGTGTCCTGTGCTATGCAGTAGGACCTTGTTGTTTATGTATTCTATATATAATAGTTTGCATCTGCTATATGATTATATTGTTTTTAACATCTTTAAAAAATGCCCCACACCTAAAGAAAGACAAGTGTCAGCAATTTTGGAATTAAGTTCTGTTGTTCTTTTTTTTTTTTTTTTTTTTATGGCTAGAGACACAACCAAGTCCTTACTGAGCTCTTGGCATTTTCGTTTTATCAGCAACTAAGTGCACTTTGAACAATTTTAATTTTAAAACCACTTTCCTTAATACTCTTCTTTCAACTTGTTATTTAGAGACCCACCTCTCAATCCCACTTACATCCTTCGAAAATACCATACACCCACACACACACACACTCTCTCTCTTCTGAAGATTCTCCCACAATAATTCAATGTGCTGATGACCTTCAAGGTGAAAGCAGAGTAAACAATGAGCACTGTTGGGGAAAACACGTTCTGTTGTCAGCTTAACGTGGGGTGGGGGGAATGAGGCGCCGCGTGGCAGAAGAAATCTCTGGGGAGGGCTGGAGGTACGGAGAGCATCTACCGTAAAAGCTATAACACCGCCACCCCCCATCACTTGTTTACAAAGAAAAAGAAAATAGCTAATTGACGTAGGATGTGGGTGAGCTTGGTTTTCGTCTCCATCTGTTTTGCCTCATCTTGCGGTTGCCTTAGGAGCACATCAGAGCCAACCATTTCCAGTGCTTTAGGGGGTAAAAAGAAATAAAATCAAATAACTCAGAGACTCTGGATCCTCCTCTCAGACTCAGGCCAGCTAAAAGAGCAATTCCAATCCCCTGAAGCTACTATTACGTAAAAATTATGAAAGTGTCGAATTCAAGATCTTGAGAGATTACACTAATTTAAGCCTTGGATATTTTATTCCTAGTGATTAAATGAATAACCTGGTTAGAAGTCCTCTTGAAAGCAAAATCTCAACCGAGTGGCATCAAACATTAATCAATGGCAAAAGAAATCTAGAGTAGGAAAATTTCAAATTCTCCTGGTGGCTTACGTGTTTGATGTTTTTTTTGTCCAGGTGTGTACATCAACATCAATTGCTGAGAAAAATAAATTTATTTTCCTAGCTTAGACCCATGTAATATTGCATGACTAAATGTAGGAATGATTTAACAGTTGCTTCTGTGGTGTTAAACAAAATCATTTTGTTTTTTCATTCTAAAATATGGTAGAGACTCAAAGTGAAGAGAACATAACTAAGCTCTGAAAAGCCTGCCTCATATCATCTGATTAAATATCTAAATTTTAAAATAATGTTCTACTGAAGTTAATAATCACCCATAAAAATTTCAACCTCTGAGATTTACATTTTGGAAAAAGTCTTCATAAAGATTTACAGCAAGAAAGACATCCTTTCTTTTCTCATGCAATCCATTGTAAACCAACGGTCACCTTAAACTTTAGTTTTTCAGTTTCAGCAAATATTGGAACTGACTGAGAGAATATGTGAGTCAACCATAAGATGGATGTATCTCTTGGTATTCTTGTACCTTGATATCCCAACATCATCTAGTTTCCTCTTTATACAACAAAGTATGATGGAAATGTTTCCCCACAGTGATTAGCATTGTTGTGATTTCATGCCTGCAGAAGGCGTGTGTCAGAGGATTTGATCAGACCATTTCCAACAAAAAGCCAAGAGTGCCTCATTTTTCTGGCAGCTGTAATTTCCTAGGGCCTTTTGGACTTTGGTGTTCCTATCATGAAGGATATAGATGAAACAATATTATTCAATAGGTATTTTTAGTTTACTGAGAACTAAGCGTCCTTGGGCGTGAGTTAAGAGAAACTCTTTCCAAATGTTGCCCTGTGGCTTATTACAGTATACAACTTAAGTTCATCTTGCCCGATTGTCCCTCTCAACCCACACCTGGTCAGGGTGGAGAAGTTGGTCATACAAACGAGAAGGCTCTCAAGCCTTTTATTCATTTCTTTCCTCAAGTACTTTAATAAACCAAGAAGAGATACTATGAAATAGTCAAGAGGACAAGCTCAAAGTTTCGATTTTCATTGATGCTGCCAACATTGGCTTCTCTTTTGCCAACAAGAACAGTCTTTCTATAAACTCCGATCCTATCCAGATAATGCCCCTTCCTAGTCTATTCAAAGGAAACTTGACACTCAGCTACTTTTAAAGGCACATGCTACACACATCAGAAAAAGACAGAATAAGTCCTTCTGATACAAGGGTGAGAGTGAACAAACTATTATTTCAAATCTGATTCTGTGCATGGCAATTCCAATTTAAAAGTTTTGCCTGAACATTCTATGACATAAATCACAGTAAGATCCTATTTGACCCATCTCCTAAAGAAAAGGAAATAAAAACAAAAATAAACAAATGGGACCTAATGAAAGTTAAAAGCTTTTGCACAGCAAAGGAAACCATAAACAAGACGAAAAGACAACCCTCAGAATGGGAGAAAATATTTGCAAATGAAGCGACTGACAAAGGATTAATCTCCAAAATATACAGGCAGCTCATGCAGCTCAATATCACAAAAACGAACAACCCAGTCCAAAAATGGGCAGAAGACCTAAATAGACATTTCTCCAAAGAAGATATACAGATGGCCAACAAACACATGAAAGGATGCTCAACATCACTAAAAATTAGAGAAATGCAAATCAAAACTACAATGAGGTATCACTTCACACCAGTCAGAATGGCCATCATCAAAAAATCTACAAACAGTAAATGGTGGAGAAAAGGGAACCCTCTTGCACTGTTGGTGGGAATGTAAATTGATACAGCCACTATGGAGAACAGTATGGAGGTTCCTTAAAAAACTAAAAATAGAATTACCATATGATCCAGCAATCCCACTACTGGTCATATACCCTGAGAAACCCATAATTCAAAAAGAGTCATGTACCACAATGGTCATTGCAGCTCTATTTATAATAGCCAGGACATGGAAGCAACCTAAGTGTCCATCGACAGATGAATGGATAAAGATGTGGCACATATATACAATGGAATATTACTCAGCCATAAAAAGAAATGAAACTGAGTTATTTGTAGTGAGGTGGATGGACCTACAGACTGTCATACAGAGTGAAGTAAGTCAGAAAGAAAAAAACAAATATCGTATGCTAATACATATATATGGAATCTAAAAAAAAAAGAACCATTTGGGGCAGGACAGGAATAAAGATGCAGACGTACAGAATGGACTTGAGGACACAGGGAGGGGGAAGGGTAAGCTCGGACGAAGTGAGAGAGTGGCATGGACATATATACACTACCAAATGTAAAACAGATAGCTAGTGGGAAGCAACTGCATAGCACAGGGAGATCAGCTTGGTGCTTTGTGTCCACCTAGAGGAGTGGGATAGGGAGGGTGGGAGGGAGACACAAAACAGAGGGGATACGGGGATATATGCATACGTATAGCTGAATCACTTTGCTATAAGGCAGAAACTAACACACCATTGTAAAGCAGTTATACTCCAATAAAGATGTTAAAAAATAAAAATAAAATAAAATAAATGTTTTGCCTGACAGTAACAGTTCTGTATATGTGCCACGATCTCAATAAATATCTGGTAATACGGAAACAAAGAAACAGAAGTTTAGTTCAGAATTCAACAAATTACTCTGTTTATTTGAGATCTGGTTTCCTTTCAAGTCCCTATTCCGGGGATATGGAAATAAAAGAATAACACATTTGCCCAAACTGGATTTTATTTTATTTTTAATTGAAATATAGTTAATTTACAATATTAAATTAGTTTCAAGTGTACAGCATAGTGATTCACGATTTTTACAGATTATACTCCATTAAGAGGAACTAATAATAATAATAATAATAATAATAATAACATATTTGCCTTTTTAGCCATAGAAAGGGGTACTTCCAGGACCAAAGCAGTCTTCTTGGAGAGTAGATTCACCTGAGCCATTCCTTGTCTCTAACAAAGCCTAGTCTCTGCGGAGCCCAGTGATTCTCAAGTGTGTGGAGCCAAATTTAAAGCAATTAGGGAGATTGGTTCAAGATGGCGGAGTAGAAGGACGTGCTCTCACTCCCTCTTGCGAGAGCACCAGAATCATAACTGGTGACCAATCATTGACAGGAAGACACTGGAACTCACCAAAAAAATACCCCACATCCAAGGACAAAGGAGAAGGCGCAATGAGATGGTAGGAGGGGCGCAATCACAATAAAATCAAATCCCATAATTCCTGGGTGGGTGACTCACAGACGGGAGAACACTTATACCACAGAAGTCCACCGACTGGAGTGAAGGTTCTGAGCCCCACGTCAGGCTTCCCAACCTGCGGGTCCGGCGAT
Source organism: Globicephala melas (assembly GCF_963455315.2). Taxonomy (NCBI): domain Eukaryota; kingdom Metazoa; phylum Chordata; class Mammalia; order Artiodactyla; family Delphinidae; genus Globicephala; species Globicephala melas. The sequence goes on along the minus strand of NC_083334.1, from coordinate 24,939,305 downwards.
AGAAGGAGGAATTCCTAGAGAATCAGACTTTGAAGACTAGCGGGATTTGACTGAAGGACTTTGACAGGACTGGGGGAAACAGAGACTCCACTCTTGGAGGGCACACACAAAGTAGTGTGTGCATCGGGACCCAGGGGAAGAAGCAGTGACCCCATAGGAGACTGAACCAGACCTACCTGCTAGTATTGGAGAGTCTCCTGCAGAGGCAGGGGGTGGCTATGGCTCACTGTGGGGACAAGGATACTGGCAGAAGAAGTTCTGGGAAGAACTCCTTGGTGTGAGCCCTCCCAGAGTCCACCATAAGCCTCACCAAAGAGCTGGACAGGCTCCAACAGGGAGGGAACCCACCCCCACCCATCAGCAGACAAGCAGATTAAAGTTTTACTGAGCTCGGCCCACCAGAGCAACACCCAGCTCTACCCATCAGGAAGCTTGCACAAGCCTCTTAGATAGCCTCATCCACCAGAGGGCAGACAGCAGAAGCAAGAAGAACTACAATTCTGCAGCCTGTGGAAGGAAAATCACATTCACAGAAAGATAGACAAAATGAAAAGGCAGAGGACTTTGTACCAGATGAAGGAACAAGATAAAACCCCAGAAAAACAACGAAATGAAGTGGAGATAGGCAACCTTCCAGAAAAAGAATTCAGAATAATGATAGTCAAGATGATCTTCACTATAGGAAAAAGAATGGAGGCAAAAGGACCTCGGAAAAAGAATGGAGGCAAAGAGAGAGAAGATGCAAGAAATGTTTAACAAAGACCTAGAAGAAGTAAAGAACAAACACCTAGAAGAATTAAAGAACAAACAAACAGAGATGAACAATACAATAACTGAAATGAAAAATACTAGAAGGAATCAATAGCAGAATAACTGAGGCAGAAGAACAGATAAGTGATCTGGAAGACAGAATGGTGGAATTCACTGCCGTGGAACAGAATAAAGAAAAAAGAATGAAAAGAAATGAAGACAGCCTAAGAGACCTCTGGGACAACATTAAATGCAACAAAATTCACATTATAGGGGTCCCAGAAGGAGAAGACAGAGAGAAAGGACCCGAGAAAATATTTGAAGAGATTATAGTCGAAAACTTCCCTAACATCGGAAAGGAAATAGCCACCCAAGTCCAGGAAGCACAGAGAGTCCCAGGCACAAGTCCCAGGATAAACCCAAGGAGAAACATGCCAAGACACATAGTAATCAAATTGGCAAAAATTAAAGACAAAGAAAAATTATTGAAAGCAACAAGGGAAAAACAACAAATAACACACAAGGGAACTCCCATAAGGTTAACAGCTGATTGTTCAGCAGAAACTCTACAAGCCAGAAGGGAATGGCACGATATATTTAAAGTGATGAAAGGGAAGAACCTACAACCAAGATTACTCTACCTGGCAATGATTTCATTCAGATTCGACAGAGAAAGCAGAAGCTTTGCAGACAAGCAAAAGCTAAGAGAATTCAGCACCACCAAACCAGCTCTACAACAAATGCTAAGGGCACTTCTCCAACTGGGAAACACAAGAGAAGAAAAGGACCTACAAAAACAAACCCAAAACAATTAAGAAAATGGTAACAGGAACATACATATTGATAATTACCTTAAACGTGAATGGATTAAATGCTCCAACCAAAAGACACAGGCTTGCTGAATGGATACAAAAACAAGACCCATATATATGCTGTCTACAAGAGACCCACTTCAGGCCTAGGGATACATACAGACTGAAAGTGAGGGGATGGAAAAAGATATTCCATACAAATGGAAATCAAAAGAAAGCTGGAGTAGCTATACTCATATCAGATAAAGTAGACTTTAAAATAAAGAATGTTACAAAAGACAAGGAAGGACACTACCTAATGATCAAGGGATCAATCTAAGAAGAAGATATAACAATTAGAAATATATATGCACCCAACATAGGAGCACCTCAATACATAGGGCACCTCAATACATAGGGCAACTAACAGCTATAAAAGAGGAAATCGACAGTAACACAATAATAGTGGGGGACTTTAACACCTCACTTACACCAATGGACAGATCATCCAAAATGAAAATAAATAAGGAAACAGAAGCTTTAAATGACACAATAGACCAGATAGATTTAATTGATATTTATAGGACATTCCATCCAAAAACAGCAGATTACACTTTCTTCTCAAGTGCACACAGAACATTCTCCAGGATAGATCACATGTTGAGTCACAAATCAAGCATCAGTGAATTTAAGAAAATTGAAATCATATCAAGAATCTTTTGCAACCACAACACTGTGAGATTAAAAATGAATTACAGGGAAAAATAGTAAAAAACACATACAAATGGAGGCTAAACCATACGTTACTAAATAACCAAGAGATCACTGAAGAAATCAAAGAGGAAATCAAAAAATACCTAGAGACAAATGACAACGAAAACATGAAGATCCAAAACCTATGGGATGCAACAAAAGCAGTTCTAAGAGGGAAGTTTGTAGCAATACAAGCCTACCTCAAGAAAGAAGAAAAATCTCAAATAAACAATCTAAACTTACACCTAAAGGAACTAGAGAAAGAAGAACAGACAAAACCCAGAGTTATCAGAAGGAAAGAAATCATCAAGATCAGAGCAGAAATAAATGAAATAGAAACAAAGAAAACAATAACAAAGATCAATAAAACTAAAAGGTGGTTCTTTCAGAAGATAAACCTTTAGCCAGACTCATCAAGAAAAAGAGGGAGAGGACTCAAATCAATAAAATTAGAAATGAAAAAGGAGAAGTTACAACAGACACCACAGAAATACAAAGCATCCTAAGAGACTACTATAAGCAACTTTATGCCAATAAAATGGACAACCTGGAAGAAATGGACAAATTCTTAGAAAGGTATAACCTTCCAAGTCTGAACCAGGAAGAAACAGAAAATATGAACAGACCAATCACAAGTAATGAAATTGAAACTGTGATTAAAAATCTTCCAAGAAACAGAAGTCCAAGACCAGATGGCTTCACAGGTGAATTCTATCAAACATTTAGAGAAGAGCTAACACCCATCCTTCTCAAACTCTTCCAAAAAAGTGCAGAGGAAGGAACAATCCCAAACTCATGCTATGAGGCTACCATCACCCTGACACCAAAACCAGACAAAGATACTACAAGAAAAGAAAATTACAGACCAATATCACTGATGAATACAGATGCAAAAATCCTCAACAAAATACTAGCAAACAAAATCCAACAATACATTAAAAGGATCAAACACCATGATCAAGCGGGATTTATCCCAGGGATGCAAGGATTCTTCAATATACACAAATCAATCAATGTGATACACCATACTAACAAACTGAAGAATAAAAACCATATGATCATCTCAATAGATACAGAAAAAGCTTTTGACAAAATTCAACACCAATTTATGATTAAAAACTCTCCAGAAAGTAGGCATAGAGGGAACCTACATCAACATAATAAAGGCCATATATGACAAACCCAAAGCAAACATCATTCTCAGTGGTGAAAAACTGAAAGCATTTCCTCTAAGATCAGGAACAAGAAAAGGATGTCCACTCTCGCCACTATTATTCAACATAGTTTTGGAAGTTTTAGCCACAGCAATCAGAGAAGAAAAAGAAATAAAATGAATACAAATCGGAAAAGAAGTTAAAACTGTCACTGTTTGCAGATGACATGATACTATACATAGAGAATCCTAAAGATGCCACCAGAAAACTACTAGAGCTAATCAATGAATTTGGTAAAGTTGCAGGATACAAAATTAATGCACAGAAATCTCTTGCATTCCTATACACTAACAATGAAAGATCAGAAAGAGAAATTAAGGAAACAATCCCATTCACAATTGCAACAAAAGGAATAAAATACCTAGGAATAAACCTACCTAAGGAGGTAAAAACCTGTACTCAGAAAACTATAAGACACTGATGAAAGAAATCAAAGATAACACAAACAGATGGAGAGATACACCATGTTCTTGGATTGGAAGAATCAATATTGTGAAAATTACTACACTACCCAAAGCAATCTACGGATTCAGTGCAATCCCTATCAAATTACCAGTGCCATTTTTTACAGAACCAGAACAAAAAAATCTTAAAATTTTTATAGAGACACAAAAGACCCCCAATAGCCAAAGCAAACTTGAGGGGAAAAAATGGAGGAGGAGGAACAAACTCCCTGACTTCAGACTATACTACAAAGCTACAGTAATCAAGACAATATGGTACTGGCCCCAAAACAGAAATATAGATCAATGGAACAGGATAGAAAGCCCAGAGATAAACCCACACACCTATGGTCAACTAATCTATGACAAAGGAGGCAAGGATATACAATGGAGAAAAGACAGCCTCTTCAATAAGTGGTGCTGGGAAACTGGACAGCTACATGTAAAAGAATGAAATTAGAACACTCCCTAACACAAAAATAAACTCAAAATGGATTAGAGACCTACATGTAAGACCAGAAAGTATAAAACTCTTAGAGGAAAACATAGGAAGAACACTCTTTGACATAAATCATAGCAAGATCTTTTTTGATCCACCTCCTAGAGTAATGGAAATAAAAACAAAAATAAACAAATGGGACCTAATGAAACTTCAAAGCTTTTGCAAAGCAAAGGAAACTACAAACAAGAAAAAAAGACAACCCTCTGAATGGGAGAAAATATTTGCAAATGAATCAACTAACAAAGGATTAATCTCCAAAATATATAAACAGCTCATGTAGCTCAATATTAAAAAAACAAACAACCCAATCAAAAACTGGTTGGAAGACCTAAATAGACATTTCTCCAAAAAAGACATACAGATGGCCAAGAAGCACATGAAAAGCTGCTCAACATCACTAATTATTAGAGAAATGCAAATCAAAACTACAATGAGGTATCATCTCACACCATTCAGAATGGGCATCATCAGAAAATCTACAAAGAACAAATGCTAGAGAGGGTGTGGAGAAAAGGGAACCCTCCTGCACTGTTGGTGGGAATGTAAATTGATACAGCCACTATGGAGAACAGTATGGAGGTTCCTTAACTAACTAAAAATAGAACTACCATATGACACAGCAATCCTGCTACTGGGCATATACCCAGAGAAAACCATAATTCAAAAAGACACATGCACACCAATGTTCATTGCAGCATTATTTACAACAGGCAGGTCATAGAAGCAACCTAAATGCCCATGGACAAACAAATGGATAAAGAAGATGTGGTACGTATGTACAATGGAATATTACTTGGTCATAAAAAGGAATGAAATTGGGACATTTGTAGTGAGGTGGATGGATCTAGAGACTGTCATACAGAGTGAAGTAAGTCAGAAAGAGAAAAACAAATATTGTATATTAATGCGTATATGTGGAACGCAGAAAAACAGTACAGATGAGCCGGTTTGCAGGGCAGAAATTGAGACACAGATGTAGAGAACAAACGTATGGACACCAAGGGGGAAAGTGGCAGGGGTGGTGGTGGTGGTGTGATGAATTGGGAGATTGGGATTGACATGTATACATTAATATGTATTAAAACAGATAAGTAATAAGAACCTGCTGTATAAAAAATAAATAAAATAAAATTCAAAAAAGAATAAAATAAAGCATTTAGGAATCCATACGAAACACCCTCAATTTTGATGAATTCTGAGATGGTTTGTGACAGTCAACTAGGATTTCTCTAATTGATCTCAATAGATACTAATCCTGGACTTCATGGGAAGAAAAGAAAAACGAATCTAGGCCATTCTAACCAAAATAAATGAATTAATGCAAAGCGAGGAGAGAAATTAGAAATCAATTGGGCAATGTCATTGTTGCCCATCATTTGGGGTTACGTTCATTTTCAATCAGGGCTAATATTTAGGCCTTCAGTTGCACATTTGAAGCACACATGTCACCCAGAAGGTGAAGCAAACAGAGTGAGGTTGTAGAGAAGGGCCAATCAGGTGGTTCAGTAATCCTCAGAAACAAAGAGATGGACCAGCACACTGTTGGGGAGATTCCTTAGTAGACAGGGCACATGAACAGATGGCCTCTTTGTTGGCTATTCCTATGTGGTCGTCAGGTGATGATCCAACTTGTTACTGCCTTGCAAGAAACAGCCAGGGGTGGCTACTTCTTCTCTTTGAATCACCCACTATTATAACAGCAGCAGCTAGGAAGTGCTTCTTTGTTTGGTCTTGCTCCAGAAATCAACTGTAGACATTTAAAGCTTCCAGGAACCTTTGAGGTGAGTTAGTCCCACCTCTTACTTTCGAGGCAAAGTGGACAAGGCCCAGAGGGGCAGAATGACTTTCTAAAAGTGGCCTCATCTGTTAGATATGCTCTTTTTAATCACCGGATTTGCACTAGTCTATAGTATCTCTTCTACTTTTGACAAAATTGTCAGACTTCCAAAAAAATATGACGCTCCTTATCATGGCGTTGGGGAACAGACCGATGAAAGTACATGGGATTACGCAAATATGGGTTCACCCTTTGGAAAACGCTTGAATTATGTCAATCCATTAACAAGTCAACTGGTTTAATGACTTGGCTGATGTTGCGTTGGCTGTTTTACAAAGTAGAAAAATAGAAGATGAAGATGTGTTTCATCTACTCAAAATACCGTGCAAGTAAAATTATTCATATGTGGAAAACATAAGGAAATTGTATTGTGTATCTAATTTAATCTCCAGGCAGTATGAAAGCATTTTGCCATTGATATGACTCCAAGACAGGCACACACGGAGAGTCCACAATGTCAAAAATTACTAGGCTATTTTCTAGAGCCATACGTTTTTTTTTCTTACTTTAAATTTAAGAAACTTCACAATGACGTGCATTCTGGAAAAGCATGACTTCCTAGCAAAGGCAGGACCAGGTTTATGTAAGTGACAAAGAATCATATATACTCCTGTCTAGTAAAGTTTGGTAAATGATATGTAGATTGCTAGTAGCTATTGTGGGAAAAAAATGTACATCAGCCCACGACACAATCTAGAATCCTTACAAGGAATTTGTGTTCATGCAGAGAAATCCTGGTACAAAATGGGAAACTTTGTAAAATCTGTCCTTGCGTTCTTTCTCCAGACATCAAACCATTGCTGTTTTGCTGTATTAGCTGCCACTTTTCCCAATTTCCCTCCTATTCAAGCTCCCAAGTCGATTTCTTTTTTTTTTTTTTTTTTTGCGGTATGCGGGCCTCTCACTGTTGTGGCCTCTCCCATTGCGGAACACAGGCTCCGGACGCGCAGGCTCAGCGGCCATGGCTCACGGGCCCAGCTGCTCCGCGACATGTGGGATCTTCCCGGACCGGGGCACGAACCCGTGTCCCCTGCATCGGCAGGCGGACTCGCAACCACTGCGCCACCAGGGAAGCCCCCAAGTCGATTTCTTAACCAGGTCCACCTGGTGGCATCTTTGCACATGTAACAATCCACTTATTCCTCTCTCCCACTATTCCTTCACTTATCTTATCGTTTACCAAACTACCATCGTAGTTTGTCACTAGAGGAAGTACATCATCAACTTAACCACTTAGTGTGATGGGAGTAGATACGTGAATGGCCTGGGAAATGTTGAGCCATGGGTTTACGAAAAGGTGAATGAGAAAACCTTGACCATTTAGTATAAAGACAGACGTATGCTTTCCTGCTTTCTGAGATGCATTTAACATATTCAACAACCCTCCACCAAGTATTATTATACTTAACTGAATATAAAAGCTCACTTTATTTCAACTTTGGAATCCACCTTCAATAGACTAGTTCAAGTTTAGTTTGGCAACCCTCTGAAAAGACAGTACGTTCAATAGAGCCTGTTTTCAACGGCATGTCCTCAATAAATCTATTTCTAATCTTTGTGTTTTCTTAATCGATGTATATATACTCTTTTGGGTACACAGGGAAACAAGCCTTTTGGCCCAATCACAAGCTTTGCGATACACTGTTGAGGAGGATTTTGAAGTTTTGCTAAGAATTTTTAAAAAGGTAAAACAATTGCATTTTGGAATCTCTCAGGGGCAACTTGGGTTTTACTCTGAAAGCTTTCCTTCCAGGGACTTGCACTATTCTGCAGGCCTGAGTGAGATATTTCCCCTTTTCCCTGCAGTTGAAAGAAGCAACAATAGGACTGCTTTGTGAGACAGAAAATGATGAAGCCTTTCCAAACGAGGAGGGCATGGGAAGTGCCAAAGAGCCAGAGGGCCAACGCGGCAGAAAGTGGATCTGACTTCCTTTAGCTCATAATGAATGCAATTCTTTTGAGTTGAGGCTCAGGTAACCCAACACAAGGAAGACAGTCTTTGAATTGGTGCAAAGTGGGGGGGGGAGGGTGTCAGAGTATAGTGGGGAGAAGCAGACGCTTTCCTCTCTTGTGTAGCTCGGTCTCTCCTGTTACACCAGCTGAGTAACAATTGTGTGTTCCACAGTGAGAGTGGGATGGAAATGGTGAAGAATTCACCTTCTGTACGCTTTGGGAATGGCAAAAGAAATTCATCCTTACTTGAGTGAAACATTAATGGGATCAGACCTTTCTGACATCTGTTGTGGAGAGGAAAAGCCACTACCATTTATTGAGCACTGACCTTATAATACCATGCGCTGAACTAGGAGCTTTAAATATGCTTTATTTTGAATTCATACAACAATTCTGTGATACAGTCAAGGTTTTCACAGCTTAAGTTTTAGGAGAAAATTAAGTATCAGAGTTGAAGGTCATACAGTCATAAAATATAGTCCATAACTCAAGGTCGTGATGCCTTTTCCATTAGTCTAGGCTTTGAGGCCAATTGTCAGCATTCGATTTCTAATTTCTGGTTGAAAAACCAGTTGGCTGTTTGAACGTTCTCTCTCGAGACTCCAAAGGAAAAGCTGCTTTCTGAAATCCTTGAGCACCCTTGAAATCAAAGGAATTGTCTCGATATTGATATCAAAAAGTGAGAGGAAGGTTTGCAAATTCCCAGGTGGATAAGCTAAATTGATTCATAGCGCCAAGTATGTGCTTCTCGTAGCCTGGATGTTTGCTACCACGGAGGTGGTTACAAACAGCAAGCAGGCACCATCACTGCCAATTCATGTGCATCTGCTTTTGTCATAGAAACCTAGCCTAAAGCGTGTACCAGCCGTAACTATCAGGGAAAGGGACTAATTTTAAATCTAAAGCTATGTGCTTAATCTCTGAGTCTGCGAGCACTAAGACCTTTTCTCTCTATTTACTCAAGGCCAATATTTTAAACTGAAAAACAAGACCATTAACTCATCAAAGAGTAAGTATACTGAAAAAACCTTGCCTGGATTTAACTGTGATTAATGAATGAGCAGGCTTTTCAGAATGTGAGAAGAAAGGGTCTTTTCTTATGAATACACAATTCTAAGTCAAATTCACCTTATGAATTTTTTTGGTGTTTGAAAAACCTTCCATTTAAAACTGGCATAGCCGTGTTCAGGCATGTCTGAATGCATGTAATATCTTTATATTATTTCACTAAGAGAAATACCCAGCCCTTTATTTTAATTAATAACATCAAATAAAGCAAAGATGGCATACATCCTGGTGAACTTCTACTTTTTATTATCCTCTGTCTAAATAGTCATTGAATCACAGTCTTAATGAGGTTGTAACATCACAGTTCCTCACCATGGAAACAACTATGATGACACATGTTCTCCTGTGGCACTCTTAGTCATCATTCAAGTCTCTCTGCTAAGCTCAGCTGAATCAAATTCACCTCCACCTTCTCAAGTTAAGAGATGCGCTCTCTAGTAAAGATCATGGCAACCAAAAATAAGGACGGTTTTTAAAGTAATCAGACACTAGTAAAAATAAAAACATAGAAACAACCATTTATAGTCCTACCTTCTCACGTTTCAGTGGTTAAATCTAAGTATTGTCCAAATGTACATTTCATTTTCATGTATTTATAAACACGGCACAGTAAAATAGCCTTTCAATTTTAATACGATAAGTAGTTTTCAACAGTGCTTAGTTATCATGACTTTTTATTAAGTTCTGATGTATTTTGAAAGCAACCTTTTATGTCCTAAGAAATAGCGTGGTTTGCTAAATAGGGTTTGAGAAGGAAAAGTCAAGATTGGGAGAACGTTCTGACTGTGTTTTGGGGAGGGACGTACAAGTTATTTCATTTTATTTCTTCGCGTGCCACAGTCGAAAGCAAAGTTAAGGCCTTACTTCTCTTTTCATCATGAGGCAGGGAAGATTTAGAAAACAAAACTATCATGAGCTTCCTGGATGGAAATTACCAAATAAAAATTTAGATGTAATCAAGCAAACGTAAGTGCCTGAAACAAATAAACCACAGATTGAGTTTTGTATCCTTATGACTCAACACAGAGTAGGTACTCAACAAATGTTATCGGAAGTGACTTTATAGCGAAAGATTGGAGCAAGAAAAACAATTAGCCGATTTATAATTTAGGATTCTGTTTTCATCGTTACTGTGAAGGTTAAATTTGCATGACATAAGGGGAGGGATCTCTCTGAATACATATAAACGATTTTACATTATCTTGGACAAGCTTTTCCATAGGTATCTGGTTGCCAACTAAGTGTAAAAAATTATTTTTATCCGAATTAAAAACTTTTGCTCTGGAAAAGACTTGGTAAAGAGAATAAGCTACGTACTGGGAGAAAATATGTGTAAACCACATCCGATGGAGGACTGCTCTCAAGAATATATAAAGAACTCTCAAAACTCAACTGTCAAAAACAATCCAATTAAAAAACGGGCAAAGGCAGGGAGAAACATTTCACAAAAGAGAACATACAGATGGCAAATAAGCACATGAAAAGAGGCTCAACATCAGTAGCCATTAGGGAAATGCAAATTAACCCCCAAATGAGATATCCCTATACACCTACCATAATGGCTAAAATAAAAAGGTGACACCACTAACTTCTGGGGCGGGGGGATGCAGAAACACTGAATCACTGTCACACTGCTGTTGGGGATATAAATTGGTACAGCCATGTTGGAAATTTTTGGGCAGTTTCTTTAAAAAAAAAAAACACTAAACTAAACATGCAATTACCATATGACCCAGCAATCACACTCCTGGGCTTCTTCCCAGACAACTGAAAATTTATGTTCGCGCAAAAACCGTAGTACATGAATATTGATAGCAACTTTATCTGTAATAGCCCCGAGTTGGAAATCACCCAGGTGTCCTTCAATGGGTGAATGGTTAAACAGCCATCCTGTGAAATACTATTCGGCAATAAAAAGGAATGAACCGTCATACAGAGTAAAGTAAGTCAAAAAGAGAAAAACAAATATCATATATTAACGCATATATGTGGAGTCTAGAAAAATGGTACAGATGATCTTATTTGCAAAGAAGAAATAGAGACACAGACATAGAGAACAAACCTATGGGTACCAAGGGGGAAGGGGGCGTGGTGGTGGGATGAACTGGGAGATTGGAATTGACATATGTACACTATTGACACTAGGTATAAAATAGATAACTAATGAGAACGTACTGTACAGCACAGGAAACTCTACTCAGTGCTCTGTGGTGACCTAAATGGGAAGGAAATCCAAAAAAGAGGGGATATATGTATATGTATAGCTGATTCACTTTGCTGTACAGCAGAAACTAACACAGCATTGTAAAGCAACTACACTCTAATAAAAATTGATAAAAAAAGGAATGAACTAGTGATATTCACACCATCTGGATAAACCTCCAGAGAATTATGCTAAGGGAAGATCTCCAAAGAATTATGCTGAATGGAAAGAGCCAACTCCCCAAAGTTATAGACTGGATGATTCCATTTATATAACATTTTTGAAATGACGATATGAATGTTTGCCAGGGTTTAAGGTGGGAATGGGCGAGGGAAAAAAAGCAGATGTGGCTATAAAAGGGCAACAGGAGGCATTCTCGCAGTGACGAAAATGTTCTGTATCTTGACTGTAAGAGTGTTAATATCCTGCTTGTGATATTGTAAATAGTTCTGCAAGATGTTAACATTGGGGGAAACTGGGTAAAAGGTACACAGATCTCTCTGTGTTATTTCTTATAACTGCAGTGAATCTATAATTATCCCAAGATACAAAGTTTAATATAAAATGTAATTTTTAAGGAAGGTGCTATTTTAAAACTTACTAACTTAGAGTTTCTGCAAGCAACAAAATATCTAAAAGAGTTAACTATCAAAAGTGCCTATCATGTTTCCAGAGTGGGATTTGCATGCTGAGAAAATGTAGCTCATGAAGTGTAATAAAAATATCTAAAGAAAATGAATTTCAATCCTTTTTTTTTTTTTCTGGTTGCTCCACGCAGATTGTGGGATCTCAGTTCCCTGACCAGAGATTGAACCCGGGCCATGGCAGTGAAAGCCCAGAATCCTAACCACTAGGACACCAGGGAACTCCCCAAGAAAATGATTTCAATCAAATGTTTCCTTTCGAAAACAGTATTCAAAGCCATAACAATAGTATAAGAAATGATGTTACAATAGAGAATATGAGTAGTTAAAATTCTGAAATTTAGTTTTAAGGATAATCTTCACTGATAAGAGCCCCCAAATTACAGGTTCTTGTTCACAGGGCAGTAGTAAGGTGTTTTACAAGCTAATGCTCTTCCATCCTCTTTCCCTAACCCTTGGCTTTGTGAAACGCAACCAGATGAGATGAAGAGAGACTTCTGGTGCAAATAAAGAAGTCCCTGTGGGATTCTCAAAAATATATTTAACGGGCTTCCCTGGTGGTGCAGTGGTTGAGAGTCCGCCTGCCGATGCAGGGGACACGGGTTCGTGCCCCGGTCTGGGAAGATCCCACATGCCGCGGAGCGGCTGGGCCCGTGAGCCATGGCCGCTGAGCCTGTGCGTCCGGAGCTTGTGCTCCGCAACGGGAGAGGCCACAACAGTGAGAGGCCCATGTACCGCAAAAAAAAAAAAAAAAAAAAAAAATATATATATATATTCAACCACCCAGTGAAAGTTTCTTCAGAGTTTATTCTATAGCTAGGCTCTGTGTTGGGCATGGGGGAGACAAGATAAACTTGGCTCAGTCCTTCCTGTTAAGAAATCCACACGTAAAGGAAGGAGAAATACTTCCCTAGTAACAGACTCTTCAATACAATGCAATAAGGGCAGTGACAAAAAAAATCACTAAGGGGAGCACACAGGAGTGACACTGAGTTCAGATCAGGAGCGGGGGCAGGCTGGGGAAACGGAGGACTTTCCCAGATGAGTTAGGTCATGAGCAATGCATCAGTGTTAGCCGGGTTAAACAAACACATACCCACGAGGAGTTCTAGAAAGAACCTGGAGCCTTGATTTGGATAAATTCCAAGTCTGAGTGAGCTTAAAAGGTAGAAGGTCCCCTGATATGACTAAAAAATGAAGCTCAAATTTCTCCCATCTATTCCTGTACCCTATTATGCTTATTGGAGCATATCCATGAATATAGTTCCAAACATTTCTGCTACCTGCCTGGCTAGGACACACTGTGACAGAGTTGTAATGAGGGTGTTGGTCCTGAGGATGCCATAACACGACAGAATTTCTTTAAGTGTGTATGTGTGTGTGTGTGTGTGTGTGTGTGTGTGTGTTTAATATTTGGTCATCTGAGGTCTAATGTTGGTACACCGTGACGTTGACCCCCTTACGCATTTTCTTTTTTGTAGTACTAAGCACTATTAAGTCACTGGACTCTCCAATCAAAGAAATATACTATCCTTATATAATGATTTATGATGATTCACACAGATCCAATACTTCATCCTGACTCGATGATAGCCTAATCATTGGTGGGTTTACATCCAAACAGACCTTGGCATAACTCTGTCCAAGAAAGAATATTATCTCAGCGATCAGACTCATGCTTCCTTGAGCAATGTAAGACGAAGATGGAAAAGATGAACTCTGAATCTAGAGGTTCCTTTATAAATCATTGGAGAAAACAAAAGGTACTTGAAAACTATCAAGCCAACTTCAGCTTCTAATCCTTTTACAAAGCAAACTATCTGTTGAAAACTTCAGAAATGAAGATTGAGAAATAAAATGAAAATAGACACACTTAGTGATAATATCAGGCTAGGACTTATTCCAGCACTCAAAGGATGGAAACTGATAGATAAATAAACATTACAAAAGGAATCTTCATTTTGGCAACAAAATAAACCATTTTGTCAATAAAAAATATTTTGCTGTAGAAGTAATGGTATGTGTCTATGAAAATAAATAACAGCTGGATTTTCCTGTTAGGATATGCTGAAACATCCCTAAGTATATCCAGAATCATTAAAAATGAATTATTTGTGAGCTACCTTGACTACTAATTTCTTAGAACTTTGAAGTTACTTGATTTTATTTTATGTTTTTCAATTAAAAAAATATTGCCTGACTGTGTTTGTGCTGTGGAAAGAGAACTTTTCATCTGAATGGCAAATGTACAACATTGAGGTTTGTAGACTGTTAATCAGACACGTTGACCGAACTACATTCTAACAGCATGACTATAAATGTAATAGTTCACGCTGCAACAGCACAAGGGACCTAAACGAAGTAGGTGGATTATACAAAATGATGCTTCTACGACTCTGCCAGGTGACAGAGAATTGTTTTGGTGAGTCATCTGGGGCTACCCCCAATAGCAATCCTACACAAAGCCATCCACTCATTGACTTGAGCTAATACCATATTTGTCAACTTTATTTTCCTTCAGTTTGGCTAAATAAAGGTGATTTTAAATCCAAGTCTCCTTGGTTATTGGGAAGAAATCTCTTCAGAATACCTTTGTGATGCACGGCTATCTTTGTTCACCCAACCAACAGGAAATCAGTGAGACTCTGGGTTGCCATGATGACAGCTCCCAGAACTGGGCCATAAGTGAAACCAGAAAGGGTCTGACTCCAGAGGCTTTTACTGACAGACCTGTCTCCCACCTTGCCTACATGCTATCTTTCTTCAACCATCCCAATTAAAAAAATTTTTTTTTATTGAAGTATAGTTGATTTACAATGTTGTGCCTTAGAATGGATAACAACAACATCCATCCTAATTTTTAACTTATCAGACAAAACATAGGCTTAGCGTCTCCAGAAGGCCACTGTTAAAATGTACCTGGGAAAAAATGATTCTTGGAAGTCTACCTTGCCTTATCCCTTTAACTTATGTTGTCACATTAGGTCACTGTCACTTTGGGAGGCAGAGAGTATCAGGAACTGAGGCTCTGGGCTAAGTTTCAATGGTGAACAGGGAACAAACAGAATGAGGTAAAAACTCAAGGAGCCTGGGTACCAGGAAGGCTTGTTCCAGGACTGGATCCAGGAATATGTCCCGATCTGGGTTTCTGGAGGCTTTAAGAGTCCAGTATATTAGAGGACTCTCAATAGTTTGATTCCCCTCTGTCACATGTTAATTGCATAACTTTGTGATCTTCACTTCTCTGAATTTCACATTTTTTTCATTTGTAAGATAGGTGGCCATACTCCTCTTTATGTTTTTTAATTAGGAGATAGCACCGTGCTCTTAGCATCTCAGGGTAGTGTCTGACACATCATGGTCGCTCAAGACTAATTCTTTTGAATGAATAAAATGTGGAAAATACCTAGCACAGTGCCTGATTTATAGAAGGTTCTCAGTAAAACATAGAAATCTAAGTTTTACTGATGAGAAACATTCTGAAAATGGAACCTAGCTACAATATGTGTAAAAGGCCACTCATCTCTCAGCCCGAGGAAGAAAAGGCATCTGTGCTATAGGAAATTTTTCTTACTCTTGACCAAGTTTACGACCCTTCATGATCCTACTGCCATTAAGACTGAAAATTGGCCAGTCAGAAAGAGGGGTGAATTCTAACATTCATTGTGAGTTATATAGGTGAGAATTGCTCCTTCGCGTTGCCAGGAACCGGAACAATGCAGTTTACATGACAGAACATTTTCCACTTCTCTGCTACACGCATTGAGCATTTTCTATTTTGGTCCACTATGAATCTCTAATTATTCTCCTTTGCAGAGTTGAGAAATCATAGGAGGAGATGACATTGCTCAAAGAATGAACCCTTTCCTGAACAAGGACAATTGGAAAAAATACAAGCCCCAAAGGGAAAAATACCTTCCCATTTCCCAAGGCACACTGAGAAGGCTGAAATTAGCTCATTTTCTAATAGTTTCCACAGCTCTGCTACTGGACATATCTCATCTTTCCACCACGAGCCTGGTAAGAATTGCCTACATTGTTAATCTCTTTCCTACCCATTTGGTCCCTTATCAATCTTTCTTTTTTTTTTTTTATCATTCTTTAGCTTTTTTTTTTTTTAACATCTTTATTGGAGTATAATTGCTTTACAGTGGTGTGTTAGTTTCTGCTTCATAATGAAGTGAATCAGTTATACATATATATATGTTCCCATATCTCTTCCCTCTTGCGTCTCCCTCCTTCCCCCCCTCCCTATCCCACCCCTCTAGGTGGTCACAAAGCACCAAGCTCATCTCCCTGTGCTATGCGGCTGCTTCCCACTAGCTATCTATTTTACATTTGGTAGCGTATATATGTCCATGCCACTCTCTCACTTTGTCACAGCTTACCCTTCCCCCTCCCCATGTCCTCAAGCCCATTCTCTAGTAGGTCTGTGTCTTTATTCCCACCTTACCCCTAGGTTCTTTGTGACTTTTTTTTTTTTCTTAGATTCCATACATATGTGTTAGTATACGGTATTTGTTTTTCTCTTTCTGACTTACTTCACTCTGTATGACAGACTCTAGGTCCATCCACCTCACTACAAATATCTCAATTTTGTTTCTTTTTATGGCTGAGTAATATTCCATTGTATATATGTGCCACATCTTCTTTATCCATTCATCCAATGATGGACACTTAGGTTGCTTCCAGGTCCTGGCTATTGTAAATAGAGCTGCAATGAACATTTTGGTACATGACTCTTTTTGAATTATGGTTTTCTCTGGGTATATGCCCAGTAGTGGGATTGCTGGGTCATATGGTAGTTCTATTTTTAGTTTTTTAAGGAACCTCCATACTGTTCTCCATAGTGGCTGTATCAATTTACATTCCCACCAACAGTGTAAGAGGGTTCCCTTTTCTCCACGCCCTCTCCATCATTTATTGTTTCTAGATTTTTTGATGATGGCCATTCTGACCGGTGTGAGATGATACCTCATTGTAGTTTTGATTTGCATTTCTCTAATGATTAGTGATGTTGAGCATCCTTTCATGTGTTTGTTGGCAATCTGTATATCTTCTTTGGAGAAATGTCTACTTAGGTCTTCTGTCCATTCTTGGATTGGGTTGTTTGTTTTTTTGTTAATCAATCTTTCTTAATTGCAGGGGTTGAGGAATCTTTTCGAACCTCCTTTAGAGACTTGCATTTCTCTCGCATTCTGACACCTCATCCCAAGACCCTTCCATTTGATGCCATCCTGCCTGGTCCTCAAATAAAGATGATAGGCAACAGAGTCCTAATATGTCTTTCCCAGCCCAGCAGAAGGAATTTTCACTCCCAGGGCCATGGTTTGCTCAAGTTGATACAGCTCTGAGGACAGACGACATGGACTTATGTGCTATCACACCTGCTCTGGCCTCACCTTCTGGCATCCCCTCAGGAGTACAGGCAGCGCTGTAGACTATGACCACAAATATAACAAATATTTCCCCCCAAACACAGTCTTCCCGCTCTTCCCACTTCCCTTTGGCCTACGAACTGACAACCACTTAAAGCGCCTCCTCCCCTAAATGAGATTTGCCAAGAATATCCGGGGTCAGCCCAGGAAGGGCAGACGGCACAACTTCATTGTAATATTAAATATCGTGTGACTCGGTGGAAAACACAAGGACTTTGATGTCAGGAAGAACCTGATCCAAATCCTTCATCTGCCTTTTCACTATGTGGTCTTGAGCAAATCACATACACTAAGGGTCTGTTTCCTTATTTGTAAAATGAGGATAACGAATGATACCTATTTAATAGGGTTGTTGAAAGGATTAAATAACAAACGTAAAACAAGATTAGAACCTGTTTAGTACATAATTGTTCTCTATCAATATATCAAGAAATATCAATATATTGAATTGTTATCAATATGTGTTATCTGTTTTGATGCCTCTCCTCTTAGCCTCGAATATTCTATCACTATTTAGTGAGCTGGGCCCAGGGCTCCCTAATGATAAGAGTTATACCAGGTGCATTTTAAGAAGCCCACCTTCCCCATATACAACCTGCCAAAATACATCTACCTTTCCTGGTAAGAGAAGAGAACAATTCCACAATTAGAAATTCACTGCTTTAAACTGGGTTTGGTTACTTCACTGCCAAAACTGGGTTTGGCAACACA